>NW_005871049.1:29429887-29461918 GCF_000147115.1 Myotis lucifugus | reverse complement strand
AGGGGGTGGGGGGTTGGACATGAGGGGTGACCAGGCCTGCAGGGGGGGCAGTTGGGGGTGACTAGGCCAGCAGGGGGGAAGTTAGGGACAATCAGGCCAGCACGCAGAGGCAGTGAGGGGTAACCAGGCCAGCGGGGGTGGGGGAGGGCTGTTAGGGGCGACCAGGCAGGCAGGCATGTGAGCGATTAGGAGCCAGCAGTCCAGGATTGTGAGAGGGATGTCCTGGATTGGAGAGTGTGCAGGCTGGGCTGAGGGGACCCCCTCCCCCATGCATGAATTTCATGCACCGGGCCTCTAGTATCCAATAAATACACATGAATATGTTCAGCATCACTAGTCACTAAAATGCAAATCAAAACCACAATGAAATACCTATTCACATTTACTAGGGCCACTAAAATAAAAAAGTCAGACAATGACAATAGTTGAAAAGGATATGGAGACATTGAAGCCCTCCTACATTGCTGGTGAGCCTGCAATATGGAGCCACCACATTGGGAAATAGTTTGTTAAGTTTTCAAAATGTTGAGCATAACATTAGTATATGACCCAGAAAGTCCACTCTTAGGTCCACCCAAGGTATGGAAACATATGCCCCCCACAACAGAACAGGAATATCATCATTATTCATAATAGCCAAAAGTATGAGTAATCGAAATGTTGATTCATGAATGATAAAATGTGGTATATCCCTACAAAGAATACTTTTTGTCAATAAAAAGTAAAGTAGACTGACATCTGCTTCAATATAAATGAACCTGAAAAACAGTGTGTGAAGTAAATGATGCCAGTCCCCCAAAAATGGCATGTTGTATTATTCTATTTATGTTAATTATCCAGAACAGACAAATACATAAATTCGAAAAGTATATACATGGTTGCCAGGAATTGTGGGCGGGGGTGGCAAGAAAAATTGGAAGTGACTAAAATAGTATGTAGTTTCTATATTGAGGAATGAGAATGTTTTAAAATTAGTTAGTGGTGATGTTTGCACAACTCCAGGAATTTACTAAAAGCCACTAAATTCTACATTTAAAAAAGTAAATGTTATGTTTAATGAATTATATATCAACAGAATTGTTATAATTTTTTATCCCATTTACTGCAGCCCAAATGTGATTGAATTCCAGGGCAGTAAATAAAAGAAAACTTGACCAATATTTATCCTTCTGGCTATGGAGTATGTAAGAAGAAAAGTATAATTTCCTTCAATTCTGCTCAGGAATAAGGCATTGAGCTTATATTACATAAAATCAAAGAGACTGAGCTTTGAGTCTACGTTTGAAATCATGTGCTTTTTAAAATATTTATCTATCCAATTAGTTAGATGTTTAATTTCTATCTACCTTGTCTGGTAGCAAAACCAAACCATATTTCTCCCACTAACCAGTTTCTCCCACTAACCAGTGTGAATGGCAGCAGGCAATGCATTTCATTATCTATGCCACTTTATTGATGCGTAAAACAGACTTAATGGTGGTTTTAAATGTGCCATTTTTAATGGCTTTGGAGAATGAAGACAGTTCGCAACATTAAGTTTTTACATTAAGGTTTGCTATATGATTTCATTATGATTAGATTCAATGCTTTCTAAGGAAGCATTTGCATCTATATAACACCCTTAAAGATAAAAATTGAAATATGAAGAACTAGCTCTGTTTAAATGGAAAAAAAGCTAATATAAAGTTTTACAGATTTCCAATGAATTTAATTAATATAAATTGCACAATCCCATTCACAGCTTGTGTATTTAGTTTTTTGGTTTGTCTGTTGTTACTAAAATATCTGAATAGTGAACCAGTTTCTCTGCTTTGTTTATGAGCGAAAAGATACAATAAGCATAATAGTAACCAAATTCAATTTTGGTAATCTCATCCAAGTTTATTATTTAAGGTAATATAAATATTCTAGTAAATATCAGTTATTTTATAGAAAATTTTAAATATGTGTTCAGTGTTGAATACATTATTTCAAGCCAAAGTGGTTCAATGCATCCCTTTAAATTTGAGCATTCCTAAAAACTGTAATAGACTGTATGTATTTCTTTTTTTCTTTCTTTTATTGATTAAGGTATTACATGTGTGTCTTGTATTTCTTTTTCCTTCAAAAGTCTCCATTTCAAAAAAGCAAGTAAAACAAACTGAAAAACAATTGATTTGATGAAATATATTGTATTATTTTGCAATATTTCTTGTTATTTTGAACATTTACTACTTCTCTACTCTCTTTTCATCAATGTCCCTAAGCCACTCAAGTCCACTTTGCAGTAGAAGCTGCAATGATCAATTTTGTATGAGTTTAGATTCTGTGCCCATATTCTATGAACACACATATGTAGTTGAAAAAATATGCAATAAAGGAAAATGTAAAGAGTCCTGCTCTTCTACTTTTTTCATTTAACAATATCTTGGGTTTCCTATTACACTTTTACACAAAGAATCTCATTTTTGTAATATCATTATTATTTTATATTGATGTAAAATAATTAATTTTAAAATGCAACCTACAAATGGGTACTTTGTTCCCTATATTTTGGTATTACAAAACAATTCTGCTTCACAAATATGCATATGAATCTGAAGAAAAAAATTCTTAGAAGAAAAATTTTCAGGTCTAAGTGTATTTGACCTAAAAATGTTTTTAGTATTTTAAATGTGTAATTTTTAAAAATTTGAGACATTTACAAATTACTCAAAATTTAGCAATTTACATTTAATTCCAATCAGAAATGAATAAATACCTACTTTCCTATAACTTAATTAATACAGTGTGTCCTTTCTTATATTTAATCCAACCTACACATTTTTATAATAGTAATCATCTTGAAGTTTCATAATATTCTTCCCTATTCAAAAACTTTTTGTTTCTCTTCATTTGATGCAATTACCAGATTCTTATCAATCCAGACCATCTCTTATGTAGTCTCACCTCAGCTTTCAGAAATTTCTCACTAAATTTTTTCTTTATGTAATGTGCATTTGGGCTGCTATCACAAAATGCCACTGACTGGGTAGATTATAAAAAAACAAAAGTATTTCTCACAGTTCTGGATACTGGAAGCCCAAGATCAGGGTACCAGTATGGTCAGGTGAGGGTCCTCTTCCTGGTCCCAGACTTCTCCTTATATCTCCCACAGTGGATCATATCATAGCCTCATATATCATCTCATCACATTGGGCATTAGTATCTGAATATGAATTTTGGGAGGACACAAATATTCAAACTATAGAATGTAATCAACCCTTTACTTCAGCTTAGTTTTCTATACTTTTCTATTTCTCTAACTTATTCACGTCTTCCCTCATGAGGGCATATGTTCAAATCTTTCAAAGCCCTATTTAAATTCTAGCTCTCTTGTGAAGCCCCTCGCCATAAATTTAAGCAAATTCCACATATGCCTACTTCTACAACATTCCATCTGTAAAATTCTAAGGCACATACCCCTTTCCAAATTGTCTTATCAGTAAAGATATGTCTTATTTTCTCTTCTGAATGGGAAGCTACTTTTGTACAGAATTCATGTTTGATTTATCTTTGCATTTGATTCTCTCTGTGGCCCCAGGGCAATAAAAAAAAGAAATTAAACAGAGGCTCCTAGGGTTGGAGAAAGAGGGTGCACAGTCTTCCTAGATACATGAGGCAAAGAGGCAGCTGAGACTTCAAGCTTCACTGGAGGAAAACAGAGCCCCCTTAACAGTAAAATGATAAAAATCTAAGACTTTCTGCAGAGAGCAATAAAGTAATTTTTACAAGTAGTTTAGGAAGAGCATGGTGCACACTGAATAGGATCAAAAAATTACACTTAATTTTAAGATACATATTGTTATACAAATATATAATGTAGACCAGAAGAAAAATCTAGTATTAACCAGATTCAGCAAGTGTTTGTTAAAACATTCTATATATATAAAAGGTTAATATGTTAAGTGTCTGTCTGACCAGTAGCTATGACACGCACTGACTACCAGGGAGCAGACACTCAGTGCAGGAGCTGCCCCCTGGTGGCCAGTGCACTCCCACAGGGAGAGTGCTGCTCAGCCAGAAACAGGGCTCATGGCTGGTGAGCACAGCGACGGTGGCAGGAGCCTCTCCCACCTCTGCTGCAGGCAGGCAGTAAGGACCGAGGGATCCCAGACTATGAGAGCCCCGGACTGCAAGAGGGATGTCTGACTGCTGGCTTAAGACCAATCCCCCTGGTGGCCATCCCCTGAGGGATCCCAGACTGTGAAAAGGTGCAGGCTGGGCTAAGGGATTCCCCCCACCCACCCCACCCCCGTGCACGAATCTCGTGCACCAGGCCTCTATTGTGTGTGTGTGTGTGTGTGTGTGTGTGTGTCACATGCAATAAATTTATATTATATATTACATATAATGAGTTGCTCCAATGAGGCATTTATTTTTTAAACTATCATTTTAAATATACAATATATTTTTTATTATAAAGTGTTTTCACTTAAAATAACAGACATTTTAATTTTAAGAATTATCTGCACTTTTCAAAATTTAAAACCTCAAGTTGAACAGAAAGTATAGGGCATAAATGTAATTTAGGAAGGCAAGTTTTGAAACAAAATGTGATTCAAAAGGATTTAAGAAATGGAAACTAAAATAGCTCATTTTAATTATAAGAAAAGTTGACAATTTGATGTTTCTTAAAATATATGACCACCAGAAAACTTCTATATACCAAGAGCTGTGCAAGTCTTGCATTTCCAAATCTCACATAGCTTCTTTTCGTAGTCTGTTCTACACAGGAATTACTACAGATTGACAAAAGTTAAAAGGAAAGATACTATATAAAAATTGGCAATTGTCACCCTAAATAGCTCACAGTCTCACGCTTGGTATGGTCTATGCTTTGCTAATAAAATCAAACTAACCTTCTCTATGTATATAACAAACAATCTTCTGATGTCCTTATCATTCTTTATCTTGATAAAAATACTAGCTCAATTTTCGCTTTCTTTAAAAAGCTTTTTATCAAATATCTGCATTCTCTAAGCGTGCAACAAATTCCAGAATCATCCTTTGCCCTCTCTCAACATGCATATTTCAGTTAGTTTCACCTGACTCTGGAAGCATATTTACTTCTAAACATGAGGAACTGCAATGTTATATTTCCTTCGATATCAATGCCATGGAAATATCTTCAAAGATAAATTTTCTTTCTAATTAAATTTTATTTTAATGTAGCCATTATATGTAATCTTGTATATGTTCTAAGCATTTTCTATAGTAAAGTCATCACAAGATACACCAGAAACATCTTAAAATTGCCTCATCATAAACTGTGATATACAGGGTGTCTCCCCCAAAAAATGTATACACACTCTGAATCATTATAATAATCCCAGTGGGTTAAGTCTGAGAAGAAAGAAACATCAATTGAGATATCAGCTTTTAAAGTGTATATACATTTTTGGGGGACGCCCCATATTTAATTATTTTCCTCAAGAGCACATCCTGGTAATTTCTCCCATCTTCATCTTTCTACTTCAAATACTAGTATGGCTCAGAATGCCGATCAGGTGGGATTTGGCTCATGCAAACCCCATCTGGCTTCTTAGAGGAAGAAGTTTTATAAGTCAGAGCTTTCCCTGACCCATTGTCATGTGGGCCCATCCTGCAGACTTCTTTCCAAAGGCTACAGGAGATCGGAAAATAACCTTTCAGAGAACTATGCTGCATTATAAGATCAAACTGTCTTTCATTTTGGATTTCTCTTTGGAATGAAAACAAATCGTCCAGCAGTGTGAAGTGCCACAAACAGAAGGATCTTGTTCTTCAGAAATGTGTCTCCACATGGCATCTTTGATTCTAAGCAGAAGCGACTCAGGCAAGCAGTTTCCAACCGTCCCTAAAAATGGGTTTCCTCTGCTTGTAAGATTCCTATTTCATGGGTATTAGAACCTGCTGCGTTGGTTCAAATGATGCAACCTGAGGAGAAATAGTAACCTTGGAAATTTGGCAGTAAACTTTGCTTAGTTTATTTTACCAAAGATTTACAAATGGGCATCATTATGCTTTTAGGGTAACGACAAAGGATGAAACGCGAAGTGACCATCTAGCAGACAGAGAGGGAACGAAAAGGAAATGTTATGATCTTTAGCTCTTGTTTGTGCCCTTCAGGAAGTAAAAAAAATAGTCCAATTGCCTGAAATAGTTGTTTTTCTGATGCTGCTTACCTGTAGCTTAGTGCCAGTAGGAAAAGGGAAAAATGAGTTTAATTCACTGAAGCTAGTTATTGTTCAGAATAATTGCTACAGTAAAAACATACCTATTGCAGGTGTATGCGTGTGTGTGAAGGGGGAGATAGCTGTTGGTTTCTCACCAGGAATACAATTTTCTATCTGATCCATTTCAGTGAAAGAGACAAAATACAAAATAGCCTATCTTGACGGTTCTAGGTAAGGAAAGTTGCACCAAAAAGGAAGTATTTCATATCAACAGCCAAGTGCTATGAAGAGAAATCTAAGTTAAATATCACATCCAAGTATTCTGTGGAGGATCTTTTGCTTTTGCTTCTTCTAAACACGTGTATGTTTATTTTCCCCACATCTATATATTCCTAAATCCCATTTTATACTTGATAGAAAAAAAACAAACCAATGGCCATACCCGTGCACAAATACCCTTGTAACTTCCTATGTCCCTTATTAACCATCTCCATAGCCCGGAGGCTGTCAGCCACTTTAATAACATATCTCACTGAACATGTTTAAGTAGACTCAAATGCTATCCTAATATAAATCAGCTTTTATACAAAAACATGCCTGCTACATGGTTCAACCACACCCCTGGGCAAAGCGCAACTAGTTGGCAAGCTGGAGCTCTTGCCATCAGCTTAGGGACCACAATCCGTGTGACGAGAAAGCTGCCCTGGGAGCAAACTGCAATGAATTTTCATGGATCTGTTGGCCAGTTAATTTGATAATGGCTGATAATAATAGACACATGACAACTGAAATAATTGAAAAGACTGCAATCCCAGAATGGTTTGTTGTCATTTACCGACATGCTATGTCAGCAACAGAAGCTATAAACCAGAGCCATCAGCAGAATAAAGCAGGAATAGTGGCCACTCTGACAGAACTCTGAAGGGTGGTCAGTGGGAAGGAGCAGAGACAAAGCTACAAGTTGAAATCCACCCTGTAGAACAGCAGAACCTGGGTAATAGAAGTCATTGGGGATTCTTTCAGTCATTTTCTCTGCTAGCTACTATTACCTGGGGCTATTTCTCAAAATATTGATTTATGGTACCCTTCCCCCCCCCCCATCCATGGTTTCACTTTCTGAAGTTTCACTGACCCAAGGTCATCTAAACGGTAAGAAACAGCCAAGATTCAAACCCTGGACAGTCTGGCTCCCAGGCCCATTCTCTTTCGTTTTGTTTTTTATCCTCACCCCCAGGATATTTTTTCCATTGATTTTTAGAGAGTTGAAGGAAGGTGGGGAGGCAGAGAGAGAAACATCGATGTGAGAGAGAGACATGGATTGGTTGCCTCTCACCAGCTAGGACGTTGAGCCCACACTCTTAACGCCTTCGCTACATCTTTACCTCACTGCTTTTCCAATTAACTTCCTCAATTCAAAAGTGTTGGAAACACAAGTACAAAAATGTGCTACATTTAACGTCATCTCTTCATCAATCATAGCAGAATGCCTACCTACCTGTGTATGTGGATTAAGGCCCTGGAGGAATAGGTGGCTACATTATGTAACTCTGATATATGACTGGGACGATGGGAAGTCCAAATACTCAAACATATTTTTCAATAAAGCTTGAAATGGTATTGGTAACAATCCAGTCATCTTTACTAATTTCATTTGAACTAATTGAAGGCTATTTTGTCTAGTTTATCCTTTTAAAATGGGAACTTTTTCAAATGGAAAATTTGTCCTGGTACTTGGGACTATAGCCAGGAAAACTTGAAGGCTAGGGCTGAGTCAATAGCCCCAGGCTGGTATTCTGCAGAGGTTCTTCACTGACAAAACTGGTGATTCATCCCACTGTTGTTTGGGATCCCAAACAGGGACGTTGATTAGATCATCAGTCAAGGCTGGCTGTGTGGGTGTTTGACCTGGGCAGTTGCACAGGGCCCCATACTCAGAAGGGTTTCTGGTTTGGTTTAAGTTTCTGCTGCTTCTGTCTTGAAACTCCTATAATTTTTCCTTTGAGTGTGTGTCTTATAACACCAGCAAATCAATAGAGCATGTGTGTGTAGGGTTTCCCAATGAGTCACCCCAACATGCGCCTCTGTGAAATGTGGGTTCTTTTTGAACTAAAGGGGTCCACCTTTCCTTGTCCCGCATTTGTAGACAGTGTCATGATGCCTCATGAGCACAGGGTCCCAGGGGACCATGTTGTGTGGGAACTTATTGAGACTCAAACCGAGTACAAGGTAAGAATTTTACATCTATAACTGAGACATCGAGGGGGGGACAGGGTGCTGACAGCCCCGGGAGACCATGCTTTTTCCTTTGAATCATAATTTGTTTCCAAAGCAAGAAAGCAATGGCATTCTAAGAAATATGAATTAGCAAAGAAGCATAGCACACCTTTTCTTACGCATGTTACTTCCCTGAATTAGACTAAAAGTGATGATGCAGAAGGAAAGGGAAAGATGGAGAAACCCATAGTTTCTTTTTGTTTCCTTACTCATCAGTAAGCCAAAGGTAGCGAGTGTTGGTTGAATGTATGTGTATCAGGAAGTGAAATAAAAAGTTACTGAGAGCCCTAACTGATTTGGCTCAGTGGATAGAGTCTCAGCCTGCAGACTGAAGGGTCCCAGGTTCGATTCCGGTCAAGGGCATGTACCTTGACTGCGGGCACATCCCCAGTAGGGGGTATGCAGTAGGCAGCTGATCGATGTTTCTCTCTCATCCATGTTTCTACCTCTCTATCCCTCTCCCTTCCTCTCTGTAAAAATTAAATAAAATATATTTTAAAAAAGTTAGTGAGAAAGTTTTGTGCAGGTTTTCCATTTTGGTGATTCACATATGACTCAGGTACTCATATTTGTATTTAAACCTGGCATGGCACAATATAAAGATGACCAGGAACAGTCATGGTATAATCATTTAAATTTTAAATGTTCTCTTACATAGCACATTAAACAGCAAGTATAAAATACCATAATAGGACTGAAAGAAAGCTTGTACAGAAAAGAAAAAGCTTTAGTCTAGTATTTTAATCACACATTTTTTCCTGCTCTTTGGAAAAGGGATTCGACAATTTCATTTTTGTATTGAGCTGCGTAAATTATGTAGCCAGATCTCATACCTGCACATGGTCTCTCCATTATATTGAATTTTATGAAACATTTTTCATCATAATAGTAGGTTCATGTGCTTTGTTCCTTTCTTTCTATAAAGTAATGAGTTATGTTAAAGAATGGGATAGTGCAATGGTGGAAAATATCGCTTCCCTTTCTTTTGCTCATATATTCTCCAGACAGAGAATTTTCTTCTAGTCTCTTCTGGGAGGGAGAGGTAAGAGATGGCAGCAGAGTAGGAGTGGAATAACCCACCATTTTCAAATGCCCTGATTTCAAACAGTTTATGTATTTCAAGACTCCCCACTGTCCCCTGTGAAATTTATATTTTTATGAACCAGAGCCAGGAATCGATTATTTTTTTTTCTGTTTTCAGTTCATACATTCCTCCCTTGAGGTAAGATCACAGAAAGATTCTAATGCTTGAATTGAAAAAATGATTAATGGGTGACAAAAAATTAGGGGCATTTATAAGTGAATATTTTAAAAATATCTCCTGTTATACCATAATAAAATAATGTGTCATGTCTTAAGTTGGTTTAATTTTTCTAAAATCCCTATAGTTATTCTCTAAGGCAAGCTACTACATAAACAATGTTTTGAAAATGGCTGGGGGGTTTTTGTTTGTTTTTTCTACTAGCTGCTTATGTTTTGTCCTTGCAAGGAAGTGTAACCACTTGATAATTTCAGTACATTTTTTGAACCATTACTCCTATCTGGGAATTTTTTTTTTTTTGCCATTGCCAGCATTGAGGTTGTTAACACACTGCCATTTTATTTAGTAGTGTCTTAAAAATTCCTCTACAATCTTAAAAATGCTCCTTCTTTTGTACATTAATAGACTGCAAAGTCAAAACTTTATGTTACTTTAGTAGAATGGGCTCATGGGAGTCAAACCAAAGTATTAGCAGTGGGGCGAGGTCCTCGTCCCCACCTGTTGCTCATGGGAGTGGATTTTTGCAATACCTTGAGAAAAAGACTTTTCTGAGACTTGCACAGGAAAATGAGTGATTTTTATTTGCATGGAATTAAATCCTTGAGTTTCTAAAGTCCCATTTCCCTTTGTCCCATCAAGGAAGAAGTGTAGCTAGGGCTTCAGTAGAGCTAAAATCAGAGCCAGTGTCCAGAGTTTCCATCCTATGTCTACACAGTCCAATACAGCACCTGGCTAGCTGCAGGCCATCAGTCCATTGCATGTAGGGTCCTTATGGCCATGGACCACACATGAGCAAATGCAAGACGGTTAAGAGCCACAAGAGCCAAGAGCCAAGAGAGAAAATGCCCTAATTTGGGGAATGATGCATCCTCAAATTTTTGCAGGCTTCCAATGTCCCTGTCTATTCTGGCCAATGATCTCTGTTCCCAGGTTTGATTGACAAGCACCTTCCCTAGGCCACCCCAGCTTCACTGAGCATGCATCTATCTTCCCCTTGCCCCAATGATCTGTGAGGAACGGGCCAGTGTTTCTCTGGGGAGTGTGAAATTGCAACTTCCTGATGAAGCTGCCCAGATGACATGACTATAATGTCTGGCCTTCCCTTTGCTCCTTTCCTGTTATTAATAACTAGCTAATTACAATGGTGTCAAAAGGGCAAAAAGATTAAGAAATCCACTTTCTAAAAAAAGGTCTTCAGCAATTAGGACCAGACAATGCCCTCATCATCTCAGTAGATCACAACAGCCCTTCCCAAGCCTATGGACTATATTTTACTGATTCTGAGACACACAATTCTTTCATGTTTTAATATTTCTGAAATCATGTAGCCTTATAATCAATGCTATCTTACAGCCACTTAGGGTTGGCAGAAGTTCAAGTATAGTTGCCACCACTGCTTAGGTGAGATAATATATACAAAAAAGACATCATCAAAACTTGCATAATGAGTACTAGTGACAACGATGGAGGAGGAGTGCTGTTGTCATCAAGGGAAAGCTCTAACTGCTCCCAGAAAGTCAAGTGACATGGAATTGGGACAAGGAAATTGATCTTATTTGGAAAACCAAGCCAAGAAGATGGCAGATTAGTGTCCTAAAGAGCCATCTTGAGAAAGTACAGCATTTAGGCTTATTTTATGTGAGGAGAAGGGGAAATGGGAGGGGTTTGAGGTCAGGAGGTGATTAGTGACCACAGACATCTGGACACCATTAAGGGTCCAAGGGGGATGGTGAAACGTCTTTGCTTTTGATCAACAAACTCCAGGTTTCCATGGTCCCAGTCAAGATGTTCCTATAAATCTTTTGATAAACAATCATTATTTTTGTACATGCCTTCCTTATCTTCTTCGGAAGGCAGTTTTGAGCAGGGAGTTATTTAGTAGTCCCTAGGCTGCAGTTTCGATTCCTTTAATGATTAGCATATCTACCTGCAGGAGTAAGCAGAAGTTGCTGACAAGTTATGGGAACTGGGCAGGCTCCAGCAAGATGGAGTCAGAAAGACTGATTATTTTATTCAATTACACTCTTAACCCTAGAAACTGATGTTTGTTTGGAGAGATAGAAGTTAAATAGACATAATTAGAAACAGTTCCATGGGAGAGTTTATACTTCACTAAATTTGTATAGAGTCATGCACTGCATAACTATATTTTGGTCAATGAAGGACTGCATATTCCACGGTGGTCTCATAAGATTATAGTGGATGGTGAAAAATTCCTATTATCTAGTGATATCATAGCTGTCCTAACCTCTTAGCGTACCACGTAACACAAAAAATTCCACTGTGTTATAGTTGCTACAGTTTTCAATACAGCACCATGCGGCATAGGTTTGTAGCCTAGGAGCTGTAGGGGAACAGAATTTGTCACTCCAAGATATTTGTCTATTTACCATAAGAATTATTTTAGGCTGGTTACTTTTAAGAAACAGCAGATTTGGGAGAAGCTCTGAAAACCAATAGAAGTGATCCTTAATAAAAGACATTTAAATTTGTAAGGAAAATCTTCATTTGTAAGGGTGTCTCCCTTGCCGTACCAAGAAGTGAGGGATGGCCCTCTCTCTAGAAACTCTTATCAGTGCAGATGGCCACAGCTTAAATCTACATCCTTGTTGTTGTTTTTGTCTTCCCAACATCTTTTGTCTTCAGCTAAAGGTAGTATTTATGGTGGTGGGTTCAGACATTTTGGCTACTTACTCAGTTTTCTGGGTATCTCCCATGTATACAGGAGGTTAACCTGTCATTAAACTTTTGTTTTGCTCCTGTTAATCTGTCTTTTATACAGAGTGATCTCAACCAAGAACTCAGAAGGAAGAAGAACAATTATTTTCCTCCCCTCCAGAGAAATAAGCTATACCATATTGCCCATGTGTGTAGTAGGCTACACCATCTAGGTTTGTCTAAGTGCACTCTATGATGCTCCCACAATGACAAAATCACCTAATGACACAGTTCTCATTGGGTGATGATGTATCCCCATCATTAAGTGGCACATGAGTAACTGCGAAGCCGGACAGAGTCTGAGGACACTGGCTCTTTGGTCAATACAGATTCTAGTCAATGACCCACTGTACAATATTAAGTGGAAAAACAAGGACATTGATGACTTAAATCCAAAGCGATTTCAGAACAGTCAGACCTTGTCTATGATGTAGTTCTAGGAATATATATTTCAAATATTTGTGCTTATAATTTTCAGTTTTTTTACACATGATAAAACCTACCGGTGTCCAAAGAACTCTTTCAATCGGATACAATTTTCAAAAAAATCTGTGACAAGAATGCCGTTTGGCATTGTTTAATCGGCAGCATTGATTCTCACTTAGTGAGTGATATATAACAGTGTTGCAGCCTACAATCGATGGTATTTGAGAAATACAGAAAAGTAGCGGGGTGGGGGGGCGGGCTGAGAACCTTGAGTTCTTACTAAAAGTGATAATGATGGGGAAGAGGCCTGTGCACAAAGCTGTGAAGCTAAGTTAAGAGAACTTCAAGAGAAAAGTTCATATTGTTTCAGAATAATACATGAATGGAAAAATGAACATCTCCCAAGAAGTATTGGATGTCTACTTATAAAGCTTATTTGTTGATCTTTCCTGAATCTACTTGGATAAAGAAATAGAAGATTGGCAAGAGACAGCAGAACAACTAAAGGAGAGTTGACATGCTCATCGTTGGCTTTTGCAAGGATGTGCTTAATTCAAAGACTTAAAGTTACATCTCAAAACTAGATCCCTTTTGCTCATGCTCATTACAAGAGACTGACTCCCCAGGGGAGGGGATCAAAGTTCAAGAAGTTGACATTTATACAAGTTGATAGGGAGCTAAATTGGATGGTAGAAGAAGCCCAGAAGACATTCATGTTAACACAGTTTTTTGCCAGTGAAGCAGCAAAAATAGGAGGAAAATACAATCATATAAGAAGACTTTTTTCCATCAACCCTAATACCCGCCTATCTCCACAGTAGCTGGGATTCAATGAAGGAGGAAGAAGGGGCATAAGAAAACAGAAGCCGCTCTATTCAAGCTCCGCTAGCAACGGGTTAAGCTATTGCTTGAGGATAAAGGAAGAGATGAAATTGGAGTTTTCAACTGGATTGAACTTATGATAACTGGAAATGAAAGAAAGGCTATGGAGTCTGCCTCGAATACTATTAAGAGACTTTGAATTAGAAATTTGACAGAGCACGGTTGAAGGATGTGATTGGAAAAGATAAAAGTTCAGACTGCACCATTATTCAGTTACATTTGTGTGTCAAACATTTTAAAATGTAATAAATTTTCCTCATATTCCTTTGCCTGAAAAAGGCATTAAAAAAAGAGATTTGTAAAATCTATACTCTCATCCAGTTGAACTCTAAAGATTTCACATAATCTCAGCCTCTGAACTAATTCATCAAGTACTTTGGATACAATGCAGGAATCCTTTTCTGGGCTGTATTTTCAGACAATGCTACTAATTATAGTTTTTGTAACAGCCTACTAATCTAACATTCTTGTTGCAATGTCGATAGCACCGCTCTTAATAATCTTTTTTCCCAATAGTTTGTGCTTCTGTTAACTTACTTTGAATGATGCTAAAATGCATTCTTATTGTCAGGTTTTAATTTTGTTTACATAAAGGCTTTTTTTCAGTTTGTGCTGAACGATTGTGAAAACTATGTGTGTATTCAGTCTGATTTGTTTGAATATGATGTAGTAACTCATCAGGAGCCATAAAATAATTTTATAACATTTTACATTGTGAAAACTATTGATGGAATGGGCAGTTTTTATAACACACAGAGCAAGTGTAATGATTGCTAGCTAAACAGGTGATCTCATTGATCAAAACTAACATGACAAACCAGAGCATATCGCTGGGAGACTGTCAGCATCTAGAATACACCCATGTGACATAATGGCCTCTTTAAAGGTCTGATGTTTGGAGACATGGAAATGGGAGCTAGAAAGCTTCCATCATTTGCCATATGTCTAGGAACCATATGAACAAAACTTTAAACCCACAAAGAAGATTAACACCCATGACAATGATACTGAAATTTTTGGACTTGAACCCGGATTCTTTGTCCACTGGAATAGAAAAATGAATCCACGGACAGAGGGTAGTATAGCAAAGGTGGAGATTTATTGAAGAACAAGTACAGACTCCCATGTGGGGAGGGGGAAAGAGTCTCACAGAATGGACTCCCATGTTGGGAGGAGGAAAGGGTCCCAGCGACTTCCTGTTTCCATGGTTTATAAAGGCTGTAGTTCTGTGTCCTGATATCCCCTCTGATTGGTCAATATTCCCTTTCGAATTGGCTACTATAGTGACTCCTGAGGCCCTCCTCCCTCATTGTCCTCCTATTCCTTTTGGGCTTTCTTCCTTCTTTATTTTGTAAATATAGACCTTTTTTGTCTACTTCCAGTTTCCTTGTCTTATGGACATATACCTGTTGCTGCTCCCTTGTCTTATGGAAATGTAACCGAACCTGGCTTCCTTGTGTTATGGAAAAGTACCTTCTCCCCATCTGTAGCGCTTCCCCCCACCACTCCAATTCTAAAAATTCCCTAAACCTGCCTATGTTCCCCTAAAATTTCTGTTTCAAAACATTCATAATGATCTTGTGCAGGTGTGACGCATGGGAGGAGGGAGAATGTAGCCCTGATCCAAACTAGATTATAGTAATAGATAAAAGGGCCTCCAGTGGAAAACTGAGTTAATGATCATCTGGATAAGGTTTAGACTCAGGCTGAGACCTGATGTCAATAAAGCAACATGGTTACAAATGTAGCCCCTGTTTAACTGGTGCTGGCGGGTGTTTTGCTGGAGAATCTATTCACTCTGTGAAGGAGATGCCACAGGAACCTACTGCATCTCCCGGGACTCCCCACCTCTTGCCATCGCATCTTGCTAACTCTGACAGATCTGAGCTCTAGAAGAGAAAGGGTTGTCACTACCGGTTTTGGCAGAGAAGTAAACATTTAGGTCATTAGGAAGGAATGTAGGAAAAATTATGAAGACAGACAAGGTAGTGCAGATGCCCAAACACCTGTGGTCAGGAGTAAAGTGTACCCTGTTCACCAGCTTGGGGTATTTTGAAACTCCCAGAGATAAGCAAGATATACTGCTAAGATACTGCTACTATTAGTGTTGGGGACATTTAACCCAGTGAAATCATGGATACCAATTTCTAACAGCAATTCATCTCATCCAGACTTTAATTGGGAGCCTAATAGGTGTCTGGCATGATAATTTTTATCGTGCAGGAGGAACAAACTTTCCTCTCTCAAAGTGCTTCTGGATGGGCTAATAAATAGACATGAGACAGATTAGCAAGAGAAAATAACCAAACTTAACACATACATATGTATGGAAGGAACCCCACATACATGAGAGAGTCAGAGACCGCCACATGCACAAGAGGTTCAAAGACGAAAGGAAACATGGGTATGTAAGACATTCTGAGCTAGGGCTAACGTAATGCACCATGGGGGCTTCAAAGGGCCATTGCAGGATGATG
The DNA here is from genome assembly GCF_000147115.1 of Myotis lucifugus. Taxonomy (NCBI): domain Eukaryota; kingdom Metazoa; phylum Chordata; class Mammalia; order Chiroptera; family Vespertilionidae; genus Myotis; species Myotis lucifugus. Next base: position 29,445,704 of record NW_005871049.1, on the reverse strand, counting down.
AGAAGGACAGATGTTTAGCAAATAAATGTTTGCCTGCCATATAGATAGGTAAAGTCACTTCTGGTGGTAACTCATGTGGGCCAGGCTCCTGATATAAATTCTTCAAGATTGTTAAGGTGGGGGGGCAGGCAGAAGTTTCTCTTGAACTCACAGGGTTTTATTTTAGCTCAACATAAGCTGCACCAGAGAGGTACATCCTGGAGTGGCTCCTTCTGAACCCCTACACCATGAATGACAAAAAAAAATACTATAGACAGAATCGTAAATACAACTCACTCAGATTGTCAAATGCCCTTGGTAAATAACTGATGCAGTATGAGTGTGTTTCCCGATGCAAAATGATAAATGTGCTTAAGTAGAGATAGAAAGAATGAAAGGCCCTCACCACCCAACCAGCTCTGACCTCTACCCTTAAATTAATTTTCCATGTGTTTGCATTCAATTAGCTATAAGTATAAAAGTAAATGATGTAAACATTATGCTTTTACTTAGAAGGAGTGACTGTTTTATTACCGAATATGTGAAAAATCATTTTTGGAATATGCATGCCATGAATCATATGGCTCCAAAAAGAAATAAAGAGAGAGAAGTAGATGTGCAGAAAAGTATGAAATCTTTTGTAAAAAAACATTTTCAATACTTTTTTTCATGGATGTTTAGGTGTTAGAAATAAACTTGTTGGTATATCTGTTTCTCTATGTTTTACTAGAAATTAATTCCTGAATTCTTTTATTAAACAACTCTTTATTAGTGGTGCTTAATGGATAACATAATTCTAATTAGGTGCCATAATATTTTCTTGCCTTTGAGTGACTTTCTGTGCATTTTTGACAAGTGAATCTCAATTAGTAGGTAGTTGTTACTGTGGTTAACAGTAGATGCCTGAATTGTATGACTTTGATTATTCCTGTGCTTTATCAACCTCATTCACTGTCAATTTAAAAAATCTGCTTTTGAGTTAAGAGAAATTGTTTCACATCACATGAAATATAATATTTCTTAACCTAAATTATGTAACACACACTAAGAGCTAGAATTAACAACAGCGCTTGTGGGGGAAAGATGAAAACTAACATATTAGGCCATAAGGCTTCAGATACAAAGGTGTTGGCGAATTTCCTTTCAAGATATTCTGGTGTTGCTTTTGCTTTCTGCCAAAGACAAAATGCTTAAATATAGCTTTCTACTCTATAAAGTTTCTTAAAGATCCATAGTATAAATGAGACAATATATTAAATATTTTCACACCATGTTTTCCTGAATTCTGTTACTTGTATTAAATCTGGTCGTTAGTCAGCAAGTTTTCAATGGTGCTTGGCGTTCTTAGCTATATTTGAAACTGATTAGTGGTAATAACATTCCATAATATTAATATTGTTAACAAGGCCTGAACAGACGCCTTCTTTTTTCTATTCTACTTTATTTTGCCTTTAATTCCCCTCCCCCCCCAAAAAAAATGATGTTTACATAAGAAAAGTAGTAATCATATAACTTTAAACAACAGGATCCACATTTCCCAAACCAGAGAGTACATGGCAAGCACCGTGTCCATAAAAGATTCTGTGACTTCGAGATGTTCTGTCTGGAGAATGTTCTGTCTGAAAGACTGAAGAGGCTATGACATCATTGAGTTCCTTTCTTTGGAAGAAGAAGAAGAGCAATGCTGCCATCTTGCGTTTAAGAGCTATAAGACAAGGGTTGGTATTTTCCTCATGAGGATGGATTCTAAGTGACTTGAATCACAGGAAGACAAGGACACCTGGGCTACAGACAAGCAAAAGGCCCAGCTTCAATTCACTGCCTAACGTTAGAGTTATCTAATGGAGTGTTTACATTTGTGAGAAACACCAAAGTTTGAGTGACTGTTTATTGCTGACATGACAATAACTAGTGATTTCCATACTCACTTTGTGTGGACTCAGACTTCCTGCCAATGAAGACAGCTTGTCACTGACGAAAGAGGATGGGAACTTAAGGAAATGGTGGCAGAGGCTGTGATCTAAGCGCTCATGTCAAAGCCCCGAATGGCAGACATCCCTAGAATGCCGACTGCTGATGCCCCTGAGGTTGAAATAGTACAAAAGCCCACAGATGCTGACCATGTACAAGTGCTCCTCCGTTCATGGTAGCAGGTTCCCAACCCCCTCTGAGGGTCAAATAACCATGGGAGCCGTGCCATGGGAGCCGTGCTTGCTGTGGGAAAGACCGCACAGAACTTTGCCCTGCCTTCCAGACTCTATTCCAAAGCCACACATTTCCACAAAGCTCCAGGACTCGCCGGGAGCCATTTGGATATGTTCATCTACAATAACTCTCTCGGTCAGTCATCAGAGCTGAACCACGGGCCAGGTTATCATGTGAACAGGCCGTAAGGCTTCACAGTCTGAGGAAACTCAGCCATATCTGCTTCACTCAGTTTAAACATTTCTAGATAGACATACAAAAAACTAACATGATTCAAAGAGAAAACTGTGTCTAGATTTCTTTTCTCTAGCTCTGGTTTTATTGAGGTGTACATCTACAGTGGGTATCAGATGTCTTTGAGTGTCCCAGAGGTAAACTTCAGAACCAGAACTAATAGGTTTAAATGTTTTATTTCAATCCATTACAATTTTTCCCATCACCATTTATCCCTCCATGCCCTCTTCTATCTCCACCCACCCGCCTCCCTCAATCACCGCACTGTTTGTTGTTCATGTCCATGAGTTCTCTTTTTTTTTCTTTTTTCTCAATCCTTCCACCCTCCTAGCCCCATCCCCACTGAGCTGTCAGCCTGCTCTCTATGAGTCTCTCCTTATTTTGCTCCTTAGTTCAGTTTGTTCATTAGATTCCACATATGAGTGAAATCATATGGTACTTGTCTTTCTCTGACTGGCTTATTTCACTTACCATAATGTTCTCCAGGTCCATCCATGCTGTCCCAAAGGTCAATATTTATTTTACAGTAGAGAAGTATTCCATTGTTACTACAATTTTTATTGTAATGAAACTTACATTGTCTCATTTGGGGCCATCTTCAAAAGGATCCCTAACTTTTTGTGAGATGACCTCAGTAGTCTAACGGCTCCCTTATTTTCTGGTATTGCAGATGTTCCAGGTTCATCTTGTACAAATTGGAGCAAAATCAGCATTCTCCAAAATTCTTTGTTTCTTTTAATGGGTAATAGTATTTAAAGGCCATAATTTGCATACAAGGAAGCTCATTACTGCTCAGTTGCCTCCTTATTTGTAGGTCTTATCAGTGGACAGAGTTAGAAGATAGCTCATGAGACTATACTAGTATGCTCATTTCCAATTCAAATTTAGCACTATAACATCTTCTACTACTTAACATCTTCTGTATTATACCTGCATTTCACTTTTTTACACCAAGAATACTTATTACTAAGGACAAATGAAGTGGCAATTAGAATATTCCATATGTACTCATTTGCTTTAGGCTGCAATACATACAGAACAATATCAGATTTACAAATTCTAACACTATTTTGATGAATAAAAACAGCTAAATTTTTTTAAATGCTATCTCAGTTTTTTAGTATTTATTTTACATCTCCATCATTAGATGTATTGCTGTTATGAACTATTGTCTCTCTTTTACCCTTCTTTCATTCTTAATTCTACAAGTAACTATATAATAAAGCAATGACAACCACTGATCACAGTTGGATGACTTTGGTCATTTTAATTATGGGAAGCTCATTTGCTAGTAGATTCCTTAGAAAAGGCCCAGTAGCAAAATATTCTAGGTTGTTCACTATTGGAATTTACTGCATTTCAATGACCCTTCCTGTCTTTTCTAGATAGAGATCATTTGTGTTGCATATAAGTTTGTGTTCCCATTTTCTTTGCTTCAGAATCCTAAATATATTATGCCGTTTTTATATAATAAAGTATTGTTGAAAAATCTTGTATAATTTTATTTTTTAATATAAATCATATATTCTCTTTACCTAGACACTCAAAGGGTTTTTAGCTTTTTCTTTAAAGTCTGCTAATTTCACTAACTTAAGTTTTAGTATTAGTTTTTCTATATGTTGCTTAAATCCTCCCCACCCCCCATTTTATTCAGGACAGATTTTGTCCTCCTAATGAATATTTTTAGATTTTTGTTTTGTTTCGTTTTTATTTTGTTTTCTTCTTTAGAGATCTGAGATCTTCTTTGACTAATACTAATACTTGCCACTTTTTAAAATTCTTTGTATTGCCCTGACCGGTTTGGCTCAGTGGATAGAGCGTCGGCCTGAGGACTGAAGGGTCCCAGGTTCGATTCCAGTCAAGGGCATGTACCTGGGTTGTGGGCACATCCCCAGTAGGGGGCGTGCAGGAGGCAGCTGATCAATGTTTCTCTCTCATCGATGTTTCTAACTCTCTATCCCTCTCCCTTCCTCTCTCTAAAAAAATCAATAAAATATATTTTTAAAAAAATAAAATAAAAAATAAATTCTTTGTATGACTTGCTTTTCTTTATCTTACATTTTAAAGGTTCTTTTAATCTTCCATCTAAAAACATTTATGATTGGCTCTGTGTTTCTCTACTGTATTCTTAATTTATAAATTTGCTTTTTTCTAATTCTTTCTTGAGTTTTATTATCTCAGTTTTGACTTTGTAATTCAGATTTATGTTGTTCTTTCATATCTTCCATCTTTGTTGAGCAGCTCAGCTTGTTAGGAATTCTTTTGGGGGATTGCCTTTTTGAAGCTATAAGAAAGTAATCCTCCTTTTAAAACTTTTCCATTACAGTGACTTAAATTGAGCTTTGTCTTTGATGTTTTTATATTCTCTGTCGTTTACTTTATGTGAGTTTCTTTTTTGTGAACTTGAGAAGGAAGTTTGGCTCACATAGCTTTTCCAGCTTCACAAATATCCACTTATGTTGTATCTATGAAGTGTTTAAAAATATAAAGTATTGTGTTCTGAGCTTCCCTAGCTCTGTATCCTGCTCCTACCTTTACCTGGACCATCTACTTCTTTTGTGCCTGTTGTCCCCATCCTCTCTCAGTGTGGAGGCCTGCTCTGAAAGGCTTGTCTGGGGGCTCAGTGTCACCAGTTCCTGGAAGCTAGATTGCGCCTGTCCCTCTATGGCTAATATGCCCGGCATTTACCCACTAGCACAATGAACCCCTTGTATTGCAGTGACTATCCATTAGATCAGTGATGGCAAACCTATGACACGCATGTCAGAGGTGACACGCGAACTCATTTTTTTGGTTGATTTTTCTTTGTTAAATGGCATTTAAATATATAAAATAAATATCAAAAATATAAGTCTTTGTTTTACTATGGTTGCAAATATCAAAAAATGTCTATATGTGACACGGCACCAGAGTTAATTAAGTTAGGGTTTTTCAAAATGCTGACACGCCGAGCTCAAAGGGTTCGCCATCATTGCATTAGATATTAAGGATTCTCCACTTATTATCATCTGTCAGATGCCTGATCGTTTCCCTTTGCTTTTCTCCTGAGCAGATAAGAACACATTTAGGTCTTGTAACTGTTAGTGGTTTTCCCCTCCCATTTGTATTTAGGGGATATCTAGCTTTTTTGTAAAATTTGGGTTTTTCTCTCTAGTAACTCTACACAGCTTAACGTGGGCATTCAGGAAGATCCAAAAATATGCTGCCGATGCCACTGTGTTCTTACCAGTTTCTTCTAGATTTTTTTAAACAGTGTTCATTCCTTTTGTCCCTCCAAACCCTCCTTGGTTTGCCTGTTTAATTTTACTTCATCCCACTGTCTATCCAAAGTTTAAATGATGCTTGACAGGGTTTGTCTTAGGCAGTTTCGTAAGATCAAATTTTGTATAAGTGTGTGAAAGCTCAGATTTTATTTCCTGTTGAAAAGTTTCCTATTTTCTCTCATTTCTAGTTGTGAATCTACTAACATATGTGCCTGTCCTTAATTAGCATCAGTGTAGCTGTTATTACACATGGGAATTTTCCTTACTTCTCTGTATTCTCTTCCCATCAATTTGGAGGCAATTGTTTATATTAGGAAAAGTCAAGCTTTTTGGGGGGCATTTTAAAAACACCTTTATTAAGTCATCTGCAAGCCCAGTATTTAAGACTTACTATAAAATTGGAACATGATTGGCATTTTTCATTTTCATATTTATTTGTTACATTGTGAAAATGTCATTGTAGGGCATAAGTGTAAAAAAAAAGGAGGTAAAGAAATAAATGTGAGAAAATTGTCATCAAAAGGAAAAAGATAAAGAAACAAACAAAAACTTATAAATAAGATTAAAAATGTGATTTTAGTAGTATATTGATGATAACATGATATATCAATAAACCTTTTTTTGCACAAACAGTTCTAGTCCCTGTAATACACATCCATAAGTATTATATATTTTTCATTGATTTTTATTTATTTTCTAAATGTATTTTTTTATTTCAGAGAAGGAGAGGGGAAGAGAAATAAAAACATCAATGATGAGAGAGAATCATTGATCAGCTACCTCCTGCACACCCTACAATGGGGATACAGCCTGACCAGGAATCAAACTGTGACCTCCTGGTTCATAGGTCGACGCTCAACCACTGAGCCACGCTGGCCAGTCTATTTCATTGATTTTTAGGGAGAGAGAAGAAGGGAGTGGGAGAGATAGAGAGAGAAACATTATGCAATAGCAAAACATCTATTGGCTGCCTCTTGCACACCCCAAACTGGGGATCAAACCGGCAACCTGGGCATGTACCTGGACTGGGAATTGAACCAGCAATCCTTCAGTACATGGGATGATGCCCGACAAACTAAGCCACACCGGGCATATCATCCATAAATATTTAATAATTGCTTATGGTAAAAAGTATACTTTATTAGTCAGCTGTTTAGTACAAAGTTTTCTCAGTGGAAAAGTATCCCTAAAATGATATTTCACTTTTGATGACCTAGAATTTATAAAACCAGTGGGGCTTCTAATTTGTGCAAATATCTTTAATGGCTAGCATGTGTTTTCTTTATTGATATTTTATTTTTCAAAACACATACTAGTAAGTTTGGGGTTCTGCTTGTTTCAATTCATTTCCTTCCTACAAAATGTGCAACATATGGATCTTGAAAAGCACAACCTATAAAAAATTTGCAATTTAGAAAACTGATAAAATATTCATAAATGTACTAACAAGATCTCCAGGGTAAAACTCTAAAACCTCAGAGAACAGGGGGATTGGGAAGTTTGTGCTGAATCGGTATCTGCCTGTATCAATCCTTCATTTGCTAATCTTCTACGTCTTCCACTTGTCAGTGATTATTTCCACGTGTCTCTGTAAGTACTCCCTTAGTGCATTCCTCTAAGAATTATACAACCTGACTGCTTTACTAATTCCTTAAAACTTGATGTGTTTTATTTGGTATTATAACTTCTATTACAGTAAGTATGAATGTTCATAATTTCTGGGAGAGAAAAGCAGTGTTCAAATGATAAGACACATTGATAAAAAGCTGAAGACTTACAAGTGAACTGAAAAACCCAAATTTGGATGCATATTTAAAGTTCACCAGATCCCTACCTAATTCAGTAGTCATAGTGTTCTATGTTTTAGATGGTTGGATTTGTTTAGGTAAATCAGGCCCAAGTTTATTTATAGTTCTACATTCATCATATTTGGCTTCTCTTAATTTTTTCCAGGTGAATCAAAATCAGTGCACAGTATTTTGACAGAGGGAAGAGGCTCCTGTTACTGAATTCCCCATTCTCTCAGGCCAGTTTATACTTTAAATGCTCATGATATTATGTTATGTCTACCCCATGTCTACCAACTGCTTGAAAAGCCAGATTGAGGAGGTTATAATTAAATCATAATTAGAACTTCTGAAAATAATAGATTGATTCCCAAACATGTTATAAAGCTATTTACCACATACTTCCATTTCACCCATTACCATAGGATTCTTATCCTCATGTAGTGTGAAACCAAACTTCCTACCAGTGGACTCTATGGGCTCTGAGTTGGCCATCAGCAAAATATTCCACATCCTTAACATACTCTCTGAACATCTTACTGCCCTACCCCAAATCAGATTACTCTCTAGGGGCATAATTTACTCTGTAGTACTGTCCAGATGTGACAGTTTTCCCCTCCAATACTCTTCTCACCACAAGCTAAAAGTCAGTAATATCCAAACTCATTGGTTAATCATCATGTGCTAGGCATTTACATCTATTAAACTCACTTAATCCCTAAAACGGTTCTATAAGATAGCAACTATCATTCCTAACAAATGGTGAGGAAAGTGGGGTTCCAAAGACTTAAGTTGGCTCACCCAAGGTCACCACATCTGCTAAGTAGCAGAAGTTAATTTGACTCCAAACCCAACATATTAATCTCTGTGCTTCCATACCTCCCCAACACAGTAGATATCCTCATTGAACTTTAGTGTATATTCTGGAACATTAACTTTCCCTTTTCCCTCAACAGCATAACTTTTGAAGCCCAAACCAATAGGCAATATCACTCTCTTTCTCTCTCTGTTAAAGTCAACTATCTCCTTATCACCATCCCTCGTGCATTGCAGAACTAGATTCTGATATTTCTCTTCACCAATCAACATTCATGTCATCATTCTGGGTAATTCCTATAACCATGTAAAAGATCAATCCAGTCCCACTCAATGACTTACTACTGATTTCTTCATGTCTCCCAGCTGTAACCTCCTATCTTCCCAGTGAACTTGCTCTATTCATCCACGGGAACAACTCCTTGATCCTTCCCACAAACATCACTAACCCATTAACTTTGCCTTTCTGCTTTCTCACCACCCAAATCCCTACTCAACTTTCAGCACTAGTCAGAACTACATTTCTCTAGTCAATTCATCCTTCCATTCTTCCAATGGTTATTATCCCCTCTTTTCAAATCTTCAACATCCACTCTTCATTCTCTCTTTCACAGGATGACTTTGTCTCTTATTTCCTGCAAAAATAGAATCACTTTGAATAGATTTCCAAATCTTCCTACCACTACATACATGAGCTGGCCTATATTTATACTCATTCATTTAATTTTGGATTATTATAACTACACTAGAGGCCCAATGCACGAAGATCTGTGCAAGAATGGGTCTTCCTTCCCCTGGCTGCCGGCATCACCTTCGCTCCAGCCCAGAGCCACCTTTCTGCTTTGCTCCAGCCTGGAGCCTCCTTTCCGCCTTCCCATGTTGCCCAGAGGCCCCAAGCGGCTGGAGCCGTGCGGGACACCTGTGTCGTCGCCATGGTGATGACACAGGCATCCCGACCCAACCACTCACACCTGCATATGCAAATTAACCCACCATCTTTGTTGGGTTAATTTGCATATTCACTCCTGATAGGCTGGTGGGCATCACAAAGGTACAGTCGATTTACATCTTTCTCTTTTATTAGTGTAGATTATGCATTCAGCTTACTCTTGTCTAAGGCCCACTTCTTTGTTTGTGCACAAAACCTTCCATCTCCTTTCAGCCATTCTAGCAAGGCCTAGGTGCCCAGGAGTCTAGTCCAGTGGTCGGCAAACTTGCCCCTTGAGTTTGGCTCTTCCACAAAATACCATGTGCGGGCGCGCACGTACAGTGCGATTGAAACTTCATGGCCCATGCCACGGGGCTAAAGAGCCACATGTGGCTTGCGAGTCACGGTTTGCCGACCACTGGTCTAGTCCCATGGTCGGCAAACTGCAGCTCGCGAGCCACATGTGGCTCTTTGGCCCCTTGAGTGTGGCTCTTCCTAAGCCTTAGGAGTACCCTAATTAAGTTAATAACAGTGTACCTACCTATATAGTTTAAGTTTAAAAAATTTGGCTCTCAAAAGAAATTTCAATCGTTGTACTGTTGATATTTGCTGTTGACTGAGTTTGCCGACCACTGGTCTAGTCCATTGAAGCTACTCTGATTAGGCTCCAATTACTTATTTTTCCAGTCCCAATGTCACCTTCTGTCTTTCCAGTCCCTTTGGGCCCAGCCTCAATGGTCAGTCCTCATTTGATCCCACCTCTCTCTAGCACTGCGCTCAGGAAATTATCCTACTTTAAAAGCACTTCACTTTTCAGAGACTCTGATTTTCCTCACTTTTCAAACTTTCTCAGTCTTTCTTTATGGATTTTAATGTAAGCAGACATATTGTAAATAAGAAGGGAAGCATCAGAAAGTATTTCAAAAACCATATAAATATTACATGCCCAATTTTTTATTACTTAGAAGACAGCTGTTTTTCAAAGGCTGAAGCTGGAGATGAGTATTTTCACTGAAATTTATACCAAAATGTCATCTGCACCAAAACGGGAGAAAACTTCCTCATCACTGGTGATTAGTTTACACATCACCCATTAATTCACGGTATGTATACATTTTCCCAGAGATTGCACTGAACTGTTGTCAGATATATAATATTCAGGTTTCATACTGTGTACAGGAACAAATTAAAAGCCATTTTCATGGAGACTGCGGAAAAACAAAACAAAACAGAATGTCATAACTCTTTAGACAGCTCTGGAAAATTATGTCTATTCCATGAACTTAAGCTTCCAAAATGTGAAGTCAGGATCTATGGGAAATATGCAGTGTGTGCATGTGCAGAGGGAATAGGAGAAACATGAAAGAAATACAGAGTGCTTCTCTGAAATGTTTGCAAGAATTTAAAACTTATTCCACCTTAGTTGAATAAGGCACCTCCCCTGTTGCAGAGTTCATGTGAAGGAAGCGGTGCTTATTTCTGAGATCCCTTATTGAAGACTCCTTTCATGTACCTGGATAAAAAACCCGTGCTCCCAAGGCCATGCTGTTTTAGTTTAAGAAAGAAAGTGTTTGTTGTTGAGTTGGTGCATAATATTTAAAAATTAGGTTTGATTTTGAAACATAAAAGATATTCTTTTTTCTCTCCTCATTTTCCTTGAACTTGTGTATTTCTCCTCCTGGGAGCTGGCCTCACACTGAAAAACCCTGGTAGGGTGGAGTGAAGTTGTGTCAGCAGCTTTGTTCGCAGCCCACACACTGACACAGTGTGGCGAGTATTAAATCCATGTTTAATCGCTCATTCCCAAGACAGATGCATGAGTCAAACCGACAAAGGAGGAGCACATATTCATGCTGTAAATAGCTTCAGACAGATTGCTCTTGAGTAAAACATCAAGGTCAACTCGTCATTGCTGACTTTGTTTTCTTATTTTCTGGGAAAAATTCACTGTGATGCTAATTGCTTTTTAAATTACACAAAGAGTTGTCCAACCATTCAGATTAGAGTTATGCCTACTCAGATTCTTTTGCATGAGCTAGTTCAAGGCCATGGTGTTTTCCATTTTTGCACAGAATCTAAAAACTAGAGGCAAGTACCGCATTAGGCTGTGATGATGGATGTGTTGTCTACACTTCCCTTTATAAACTGATAGTATATCTGCCTGGCAACAGCATTACCAATCATTTAGTAAAATGTATTGGCCATGAAGCCATTACCATGATTTTCATTAAAAACTAGGTTTGCTTTCCAGGAGTCAGGTGTTTTCAAAGGCATGTCACCATGGGACTCTCAGGCTGGAACCCTACAAGTGGCAATGAGGACCCCTCTTCAATAATCAGAACTCTCCTTTCCAGGGGCCGGCGCAAGCAGCCTCCAGTCGGCACTTGGCACGCCCCTTATATCTAGCTGCGAGTGAGGTGTCTTGAGAAATTTGTATACCAGTATTTTGGAGACACAGATCAGATCAAGATTTGTGCTTTGCATACTATCTCACTCTTCTTCTCCCCCAGCTCCATGGAGCATTATTCTTGTGCCTCCGAACACTCTTTCCTCTTACAGCCTTTTTGAAATATTTTTCTCATAATAGATACACTTATTACTTCTGCCTTATGCAAAGAAACCAATCCTATTTTTAACACTAATACCAAATTGCTTTTTACTTTTCTTTCACCCTTTGAGTCATTTCACTGGAGTTTGGAAGTGGACGAGATATAATCCCAAATGCCCATAACATTTTGAGCTACAAATATGGTCCATTTAATAGCTGTTTTTATTTGTTTTGGTTTTACAAATGAATGATTTAGCTTTGTTTATTCCCAGGAAATAATTCTAGTCACAGCTACCAAATACTTTGTATCTTTTAGCAATGAAACTAAAGGCTATAGTCACATTCCTACTATGAATATGAAAAGCTATGGTGTGAATCACCACAGACATCTTAAAAAATAGAAATAACTTATGGATGGGATTTCAAATTACAAAAACCTATATGATAGTCATAACAAATCTGAATGACTTAGAAATACGTAAAATAAACACTGAAGTTCTTTCCCCTCCCTGGCCCATTCATGATAACACTGTTCAACAGCTTAGTGAGTATATTTCAAGTTTTTTTCCTGTATCTCACATCTATCTATTTATCACAGCATTTTTTGTTTATTTTTAAAAATTGCATTCTCTTCTACATATAATTGGGTATAATGCAGAAAACTATAAAAGTGTGCTATTGTTTTATAGCTTGCATCCCCATTCTTTTTTTTAAATATATTTTATTGATTTTTTACAGAGAAGAAGGGAGAGGGATAGAGAGTTAGAAACATCGATGAGAGAGAAACATCGATCAGCTGCCTCCTGCACACTCCCCATTGGGGATGTGCTCGCAACCAAGGTACATGCCCTTGACTGGATCGAACCTGGGACCCTTGAGTCTGTAGGCCGACGCTCTATCTACTGAGCCAAACCGGTTAGGGCTTGCATCCCCATTCTAATAGATCAAAGGTGTTGTATTTTAGTAATAAATGTAAACAATTTTTATTATTTAGACTTGTATATAATTTTTGGAAAAATCATTTTGCCTACTTATGGGTGTTTAGCTCATTTTTAATAGTTTGTTTTAAGATTTTCTTCAAGGAGCATATTTTTTTACCTGGTGAAAACATCTTTGTTAGAATCATAGAAGTGAAACCACTGCTTAATCTGAATGAAATTTTAGATTTTTAAACAAAATGCTAAATTGCTCCCCAAAAAGAATGTCCCACATTACACTCTGTTTCTCCGCACAACCACCCCCATTGGATGTCATCAATCTGTTTTACTTTTCTTATCAGTCACAATATTGTTATGGTGTCACAAAAATTAAATAATCAATAACTCTAATCCCAGTGGTTTACTACAACCGAAGTTTTATTTGTCTATTGCCAAAATTTTCTCTTCTAACACTGTAACTATGCCATCTGGAACCAATGTTTTCAAAGGTTGCTGCAGAAGAAGAGAGATTATTTTTCAACATCTAGATCCCATAGTGATACTATTCCTTCCTCTTGCCACCAACTGCCATTCATCACCTACTCCTTCTAATTGCAAAGCGGTTGGGAAATGTAATTCTTTCATATCCCAGGATGGAGGGAGCAGTGGTCCTGGGTGAGTAGAAGTCACTACCACACTGTTACTAATGTGATGTGTAAAAAATGGAATCTCCTTGTGGTTGTAGTTCTTTCTCCCTGGTGATTTTTCTACTGTGTGGTGGTGGTGTTTGTTTTAAAATTAAGCACGTCTAATTTTTATTATTAATTTAGAGGAGCCCATAATGTACTATGCATACTAACTTTTCTTTTTTAAATATATTTTTATTGATTTCAGAGAGGAAGGGAGAGGGAGAGAGATACATCAATGATGAGAGTGAATCATTGATTGGCTGCCCCCTGCTTGCCCCCCACTGAGGATCAAGCCCACAACCAGGGCATGTGCCCTGACGGGGAATCGAATGATGACCTCCTAGTTCATAAGTCAATGTTCAACCACTGAGCCACACCAGCTGACCTAACCTTTCTTTTTCTGTATTACAAATATTTTCTCTCAGGCTTTCTCCTCTTAATTATAATTACATTTTGGTGAATGACCCTCCCTGTAAAAATCCCCAGCGGGCTCCAGTGACTAACTGTGCAGTCTTCATTTCCTTACTCTTACTTTTCAAGGTTTCTGCCACGTCTCATTGCGTTCCTTGGACTTCACACAGGGAACCACTTGCCGGGGCTATCCAGCAGACCCTGAGTGACAGATGATTGATTACTCTGACACATGATTGATGTGAAAGAGAGAGCTAAGGGACTGCCTGGCTAGAGGAACCAGACAGCCTCGTTCACCTGCCTCTTCAGGCTTTTATTGTAACAGCAGTTTGAGTTAGAGTTTATCTTTTAGATACAATCAGTAGGGTAAGTAATCTTGGGAGGACACACGTGTCTGCAGTATCCTTTAAGCAAGGACACCTAAAGATTAAACATAAAGGTTTCGGTAAACACCCAAGGGTCCGCATGTACGCAGACTTGTTTGGAAGGGTCAAGGAATAATTAGGAGTGCTGCCTTCAGCCAACTCCCCTAAGTTGGAATTCTGAGAAACAGGGGCAACCACCTTCAGCCAACTCCCCTTTTCAGAATTTCCTCCTTACAAACTTTCCAACTAAGTCTCCTGTGCTCCCATACAGTAAGTTAAAAACTCATGATTCAATGACAGAGTACAAATTAGTTCTATTATTCTTAAGTTGTTTATAGAAACATGAAAGGAAGGAGCTCAACAAACCACCCACCCTAACTCAAAGTAGTTCTTAAATAATAATACAAGCAAAAAAATGTGTTTTATGTTGTTTTATTTTTCATTAAGGATTTTGGTGAATACAAGGGATGTAACTGAGTAAAATCTCAAGTAAGTACAAGTCCATGTTTTCCTTTTCAATAAATGCCAGGTCTTAAAACTAGTGTTGTGAATAACAGATGTTGTAACTTAGGTTTTTATAGGTTGAAAGAATCCTTCTATTACTACCTGATTGTTAGCATAGCAAGAAAGCCAGTGGGTAGCTGTAAACCTAATTTGCATCTCATCACTTTTCCCAGTGATGATCTGGTGGCCTTAGCCCTCAGGCGTCTTGGTAACATGAGAATGAAATGGGAGGAGATAGCAAACCCAAGGAGGCCATAGGGGAAATAATGTGAATATTGCCTCTAGGAACCAATAACTCTAACATAATGTAACAGTTTTCTGATCTCATTTAACTTTAAAGAGCTTAAGAATATCTCTTTCTTCTAAGTAGTAGGAACAGATGGGCACAGATGATCCCAGTCCAAAACATTTCTAGCAACAGCTTCCTTGTTCCCACATGGTTTGCACATCCTTCTACTCTTTGTTCATATATTTTATAAAATGTCCAAAAAATACACCACCCAATAGTAACAGTGGCTTCAGGGAAAAATCATTCATTCTATCTGCTTCTGATTTTTATGGGTGTTATTAATATCATGGGCCCATTTCCTGTTTTCTTCAGAATAAACAAATGTTGCATTGTTATACTTCTGAGGGTATGCTTGGATAACTTTGTAATTTTTTTCTTCATTTATTTTAATTCAAGCCTGCAAAGTCAACCAACCAATAATGTTTAAATAAACATCCTTATTTTCCTTATAAATAAATAAATACAGTGCACTTCAAATTTGGTTGTTCAAATCAAGTGTAGCATTGTTCAAGTCTTAGAAATTAATTTTTGAGACTTTTAATATTTTCTCCAAAAAATTGATCAATTTTAAAATTATTTTTTGACTTTTATATTTATGGTTGGAGAAGAGTGCAGAGTGTCCTTACAAACTAAAATGATTTTAACTCCCTTTTCCTTAGAATGTAAGCTGTGTGATGCCACTGATGAGGGCATCCAGGATCCGTGATGTCATATTCACAAATCTCTATTTTTTTGGAGGAGATTTTGCCCTCAAACACAACTTCCAACAAAAAGATTTCAGTGAAGCATATTCTTTTTAAGTATATATATATTTCCTGACTGGGAATCGAACCATGACCTCCTGGTTTATAGGTCAATGCTCAACCATTGAGCTACACCAGC
>NW_005871049.1:29424053-29429385 GCF_000147115.1 Myotis lucifugus | reverse complement strand
AAAACATTGGCTGTTTTTCTGAATTGTCACAGTCTTCCCTACCCATCCCATTGACCTAACTGGAGCTTGACTAGCTTTAGCCCTTTCTGCCTCTTCTGCTCATGAATTAACAAGACTTCTTTAACCAAAGTGGCACAAATGCATAGATGTCTCCTTCTGCCAGGCTTTTGGCTTTTATTACTTGTATTCTCCAATATCAAACTTGTTTTAAATATCCAAGGAACCACAGAGCATCATTATTAAGTACATGCATCTTACTTTTAGACATATGTTCATCTAAAAGAAGTGCAGTCTGCACAGGAATCAAGAAGTACCGGAGAAATATATGTTGTAAGGTGACTCATGTTGAATTCCTTCCAAGGGGTCCAGTTATATACCGGTAAATGCTGAAAACTGTGCTTTGCAAGGTGGTCTGATCCTTAAAAAATGTTTGAATAACTCCTCCAGAGCACTTTTTAAAAGAGTCATAGATAGCCATGTGGATTTTTAAGCTTATTTTCTCTGGAGCAAGAAAGGAACATGTGCCACAATCATGGAGGGAGGACCTAAATCAAACTACCATGAATGGAATCAGCTCTAACACAGACTGTGGGTTTTCTCCTCTTTGGGAACAGGGAAAAGAGAGTCAAATAAATTCTGTAGTACTAACTTGACAGACTCTCATAATACCCCTGGCATCTTTCTTGTACATTTTGTTTTGTTTGGAAGAAATGACAGTTAGGTGTGGCTATCCACCATGTTCTTACAAACTATTACTAATAGAAAAAATCCTAGCAATTCCTCACCAACGAGCTGTGCCAGAAATGGAACAGAGGGGATGTGCTGCAGAACTCTGCCACCCCAGTAGTTTTTATGCAACTGTCTGCTGAGAAATGGCTGTTTTCTGGTTATTTGGCCCTCAAGCATAACTTTGCATCTAAAAATAATTAGATAAACTATATTCATTGACTTAGTGCTTGACAATTTGAAGCATCTATGACTTGCTTACTATTGACATCTGCCAGGGTGCATAACTTCATATTAGAGAATGGGTCTTGCCCTGGATTAAAACCATGTCTCTAACCCCCAGGGAAGAAATAGACACCAAACTCATTTCAAAAATACATGTAATATAATGCTGAATTGGAATTGTAATCGCTGTTCACATAGATTTATGGGCCGGCAAACAGATGAGAATAACATTTCAAATATTTTACTTTATTCAGTTGTCTCACACATTAATACAGTAGCAAACATGTGCAAAATGCACTATGCTTTGTGAAGCAACAGTTTTTAAAACCTCAAAACAGTTTTTAAAGACTTGAACCCTGAACAATATTAATGTTAATATGCACTTATTAAAAACTATGTGTAAGCTGTGTGCCAGCTTAATATCCCCAAGCAGAGTGTGAGGGAAATACCCAGTCTGGCCCTGCCTGCCATCTGCTGTCTCGGAGAAACCTCCCAGTCCACACAATTCCCTGTTTTTCTTAAAGTCATTCTTCACTATCTTCTTTTGAATTGTAGCCCAGTATCTCACATCAGCACTTTGGATCACAATGGTTTCATTCTTTTAAAATTCTTCAATGTAGAAACCTGTTGTTTCTTTTTTATGATTTAAAAACTTGCTCAAACCCCATGACCACCCACATCTGAAAAAAAAAGTTCCTTTCTCTTTATTTTTTTCTCATTTATTATCCATGTACCAGATAGAACTAGCAACCCTACACTACCTATTGTGTCTTTCCCTTTTTTGTATGTAATCAGTTTGCTCTTCTTTTATTTTTTAATATATTTTTTATTGTTGATAGTATTGTATATATCTCTCATTCCCAGCCACTGCACAGCCCCCAAGGCTTCACCACCCTACTGCCCATGTCCATGGGCTATGCAAATAAGTATGTACATTTTTTGGTTTCATTTCAGTTTGTATTTGGACAGGAGTTTAACGGTATTGTTTAAGTAATCGATACTAATAGTAAAAAATTGGAACTCATGTCAAACTAAAATATATATTCAGAAGACGATTTGATATTGATGCAGTGGATTCTGGGAAAGAAAGCACTGAGGAAACCTTAAGCTTTCTTTTTTCTTATTTCTCATGGTGACACGTGCTGGCCTGTACCTGGCAATGTGTCCTGTGCACAGTGACACCCTACAGTTGAACAACATCCAACATCCAGCTGATCCCCACACCTGTGGAGGACCACCCACTCCCACCAAACATAATTGTTGAAAAGAGAATGTCAATCTGAATGGGGTGCATATTCTTTTTTATTTTATGCTTTAATTTAGGAAAGTGACAACATTGTCAAATGTGTGTGTTTAAGTATATTTCATTTATATGATTAAATTTTTAAATGTTTATTGAACTGTAAAACCAAGAATATAAAATTTAGAATGAGGACAGTAACAAGACATTATCACTACCGAATTCATCTGATTCATTTGATATTATTGACGAAATTCACCAGAGATGGGAAAGGGTAAGAAGTGAGAAGGTATGTTATAATGTGTCAAGCCATTAATATAATTTTTTTTGTAAAAACAGTGCTGTTTTGAACATGTTACACATGTCAATCATGAATCAATAGGCATTTTTATCATGGCTATGGTATCCTGTTGGTACTGTATTTACCCCTGATCCACTGAATCATCACATCCCACTGCCGTTGAATCAAGACCACCAGAGAGCTCACTGTAGTCATAGCCACAGTCAGCTCTTCTTCCACTTCGAACATCAGGAAGGATAACTTGAGTCACGAGCCCCATTCTGACACTAATAGCCATTCACAGTCACCCTGTGCTGAGTAGTTATCACCAAACTGCGCATGTGAGTAAAAGTCTCTGGGCCACTGCACTCTGTCCAGAGGGGAAAAAAACGAAACGAGTAAGCTCAATGAGCTTTAACAGGTCCAATATCAAATTCGGGGGAATCTAACCATTCTCTAACTCCTAAATTTAGAAGTTATTTCTGTCTGAAGGCATTATAATTCAATTTTATTGAAAACTTGAAGAAAATGGCATAGTTTTAAAAACAATGACAAAATATTTCAAGAAGTTTCTTTTTTTGTTTATCTGTTTCAGTGCAAAACTTTATTCTTATGAATTACTCAGGTGATCCTGTGAGTTCTATGGGTTCCTATAGATGGCTCAAAATAATAAATCTGGAATTAATTTTCCAACCATGAAAAAAAAAGGGTGAGAGTCTGCAGGATAAAATTTTTAAGGATGAACATTTCACTATTATATGCAAGAGGTATGATTTTATAGGCCCTGAGAGAAATTCTATGAGCAGAAAATAATAGGCAGCATGGGGCAATTGCTTATGAGTGCTTTTGAACTATGTTCAATTTCAAAAAGATGGGCAATTGCTTATGAGTGCTTTTGAAATATGTCATTTAACATGGTCCCTTTAAAAGGAGATTTTTAAATAGAATAAACACATTTCCTTCATGTATCCCAATTCATTTGCCAAGTCAGTAAAATATGAACATAGTAGTTCAGCATGTCAGCAATATCATCTTTAAATCAACTAAAAATACTGCAAGCTGCCAGAGCATCTTCTACAGAATTCTGGGAAATGGAAAATGAAGTTCAATACGAAAGATAAAAAGAAGGGAAGAGAAGCCCAGTGGTGGCCTTCAGTTTAATTTGGAAAGACAAGGTTGTTTATTTCCTCATAAAGTATTAAATTCCAGGACAGGTCCTGTAATTTGAACTATGCATGCTTTTAGTGGGCATTCTAATTTAATTGAGTTAGATCAAAATAATTTCCTTTCTAAGTAGCTTAATTTGATTTTTAAATGGCATTGACAAATAGTGTGATGATTTGTGCTACAGAAAAGTCCTCCCAAGCATGCCATGTTTTAAAACATTACTTTCTCTCCACATTGCACCTTCTTTTCTGTATTATAGCTGTATCCTCTGAGCAAATACAAGGATTTTTTTTTTTATTGGAAAGGTTTGTTTCCTACAATTTGTTTATTTAAAACTGTAACAATACCATTGCTACCTGAGTAAAATAAAATTGGACCTACAAGAAACCAGTATACTGTCAGAGGAAAACAATATTCTCCAAATAGAGTCCATTTCTGATGGATTTGGACAGTATTGCTTGAGGAAATGTAGCCATAAAGCTATATTAAAGCATATTTCCAATCACCTGGTTTCAAAATTCATAAAAAAGAGCTATATTTACCTCTGCTCTCTAAGAAATACACTTTGCTCTTTATACCAAGCCTTCTTTTACAAAGTATTTGAAGTAGCTCATAGAAATGTGTGAATTTTATAAGGAAGAAGTTGGGAGTCAAATGAAAGTGTAATGGCAAAAAATAAGATATTAGCTTTTTTATTTATCTTACTAGTGGTTTCTAATCAGGCAACTCTCCTGTATAAATAAAACATATGCTTTTTACAATCAAGAACATCTGGAAGCTACCTTTATTACATTTATGACAAATTTCACTTGCTATCCTGTCTCATGGATGATAATAATTATCATTCACTTGAAAATTGACATTTTCTTTCTTTTTTGATGTGGGGGTAGTTTAAGCTAAGACATTCAGACAGTAATAACAATTTGGATGGCATGAATCCTTAGTGTTTATATATTCTACTTTCCTTGCAAATGTTTCCTTCAACATAAAAATAATATGTGTGGATGTATTTATTTAAACCATTTTCTGAAATTACATGTTAATATATAGAGAATTATAATTATTTAAATGAATTTCCAAATAAACATAAGCAGAGCCAGAAATGTGTATCCTTAATGTGAAAGATCCTTGACAGGCATCAACTATTCATGATATACAGGCACTACATTTTAATTTATTACTCAAAGTATTTTTTCTTATTAAATTATGCTTGCTGGGAGAAACCAAGATGGCGGCATAGGTTAACGCCGGAGTTTGCTGCCTCGAACAACCACTTCAAAAATACAACTAAAAGACGGAACGGACATCATCCAGAACCACAGGAAGGCTGGCTGAGTGGAAGTTCTACAACTAGGAGGAAAGAGAATAGCATACCGAGACTCAGAGGAGGCGCAGTGCTGAAGTGAAATACTAAGGTGCGGAGTGCATGTGGAACGGGCTGGTGGCTGAGGGCGCGGTTGTTGTTTTCAATCGGGAGGGAGTCTCAGACTCTGAGCTCCCAGATCGGGGGGAGTCTCTAGGGACCCCAGACTCAAACGGGAGAAAGCGGGACTGTCTGGCTTCGGTCAGACTCGAAGGCAGCTTTTCTCTCCGAGGTTTGCAGCGGTTGCTGGGACTCTGAGAGACAGAGCCTGGGATGGGACTGAGAGCAGCCATAACTGCTCTCTCCGCCCGACCTGTAGATCCCTGGGGAC
>NW_005871049.1:29421485-29422925 GCF_000147115.1 Myotis lucifugus | reverse complement strand
GTCTCCCGTTGTGACATCTCAGATGGACCTCCTTAGATGTGAGTCTAGAAATCGTCTTAATCCTCCTGTTGAGCCCCCATCCACCTGGATTTCTTAATCCATCACCCTCATAGAAAGGGAATGGACTGACTATTCTTGGGGGGGAAAGGGGTGTGGGAGATGCGGGAAGAGACTGGACAAAAATCATGCACCTATGGATGAGGACAGTGGGTGGGGAGTGAGGACAGAGGGTGGGGCGGGAACTGGGAGGAGGGGAGTTATGGGGGGAAAAAAGAGGAACAAATGTAATAATCTGAACAATAAAGATTTAATTAAAAAAAATTATGCTTGCTGAGGGGGAAAATACTAACATTATTGTCAGAATGGCATAGATAATTTTCATCTAAATTAGTTTATTTCTATAATAGGAATTGCCTTTAAAAGCACATGAAGCATCTCTTTCATTTGTGTTAAATATTGCAAATAAGCTATAAATACTTCATCTTAAAAACAAATAATCTCAACCTTGACCCTACATCCCTTCAGCTATGATAACCCCTCCCAATTTTCTGTTCCTAATTACTGCAAAGCATATATACAGAGAGAGGTTAATACTTCTAAATCAATTTCCTGTTTCCCCTTCTTTCTTTAGAAACACTCTAATCAGGTCGTCATCCCATCTCCCTGTTGAAATCATTATAGGTTACATTGACTTCTGTTTTACCAAATAGGTCAATGGTCAGGCTCCTGATCACGTGATCTGTCAGAAAGATTTGACACTGTGCATCATTCTCCTTCTTGAAACACTTTATTCCATTGATTTCTATGGAATCCACCTCTCCAGAATTTATTCTTACCACTCTGGATCATATTTCTCGGTCTCATGTGTTCTGTCTTTTCCTCTTGCTCACCTCTAAATGTTGGGTCACCCTAGTGGTACCATAGAGAGTCAGAGGGGCGGGCTGTGGGGCTGTGTAGAGGGTGCAGGTGCGCTGGGATCCACCAGCTCCCTTGGATGTGTGGGTGCTATTTCCAGCATGGGAAGGCAGGCTGAAGGCTGTGGTATCTTCAGACTTCCTGAGGTGTCCTGCAGGCCCTCCTCCACTCCCCACTGACCCTGATGCCTACACAATCAGGGAGACAGGGAAGTCTCCCCATTGGCCAAGATGGCATGGGGGAAGGGGTTGCACTGAGGGCACCAAGGACTAGAAAGATGAATGGGTAGGGCCCCTATCGAGCAAGATAACTGGATAGGACCAAATAAGAAAAAAAAATAAAGCTCTCCCATCCCTATAAGAACCACAGACTTGATGAGCAGGAAGAGGAGATGGTCTTTGAGATATCTTTGAGTCCACCATTCTCCCACATCTGCACCTGAATAAACTCTTTCCTTTTGCATCAGCACCTGTCTCATTTGCGGCACGCAGGCAAACCCACTTGTTTGGTATCAGTAGTATTTTG
>NW_005871049.1:29391219-29420948 GCF_000147115.1 Myotis lucifugus | reverse complement strand
CACATACACACACACACACATACACATACATATACACATATACATATATGTGTGTGTGTGTATGTATATATATATATATATGAATGAAATCAAAGTCTGTATCATGCCCCATGAAGCTCTACAGGTCCCAGTGCTGTTCTTCCAGGTACTCAAATGGTTTGTCATTCACTCCTTTTAGGTTTTTGCTTAGAATTATTCTCTTCAGACAGAGCTCTGATAACCCTACACATTAGCCTCTATTTCTCTACCTTACCCTGGTAATAGGTGACTGTATTGATTGTATTTAGAACTGATGGACATTACAGTATGTACTTGTTTGTTCAGTGTTTCTTTTCCCAACTAGAATATAAACTACAAAGGGCAGGAACTTGGCTTTATCCATACAGTTATACTCACCACATAGATTAACACTTGGCATAGCCAGTCCAATTACTGGGCTTTCATATTATACAGAATATTGTGGAAATCATTCCTGTATCTTACAACTGCTATTTTTTTCCATGAACATCAAAGGTTAATTATTTTTAAAAGATAAATGAATATACATACAAAAATACAAGTGAACATTAATTATTCTCTGGAAAGGGATTGGTTTGATCCTATCTTTTTAAACCAAAAAATTTTATTATTATGCATGGTTACTGTGATTCTACCAAAAATCATAATTTTATTTTCAAAGCTTAAAAAGAACCTGAAGCTTATCTCAAAAAATTTAAGTGAAAAATATATCCAAGAAAAAAGTCTGAAAGTTAGATGGTTTAGGTGAATTGTTGCTTTGTTCCTCAGCAGTCAGTCTAGGTCTAAGCCCATCAGCATATGACATTCCCCTGGCAACTGTAATTGAATCAGTGATGGGTCATCTGGTATGAGAAAGTTGATCAGACCATAAAAGACATATTCTATAATAAGGGGTGAAGTTTTCTCTATATTTTTCCTATAAATGAATGGGTAAGCTTTTTTGTTGTTCACTTGTTTGTTTTGCTGTGCAATTTTTTTTAAAATTGGGGTAAAATTTACCATCATAACCATTCTTAAGTTTACAGTTCATAGTGTTAAACACATTTACATTATTTTGCTATGAATCTCCAGAAATCTTTCCATCTTGCAGAGCTGAAATTCTATGCCCATTAACTAACTCCCATTCCATGTCTTGTAGTTCTGGAAGTATAAAAAGGTTTCTAACTTTATTTATGAAATTTGTTTTATTTACCCATAGCGCTGATATGACCTTACAGAGTGACCCATGGCATCCTTGCATAAACACTGCAGCGAAAAAGTTAATTCTCAGACTGTGACACTCTTGAGTAACTACCTCAAAGCCTGTGTTACATAATCTGCTAGGTTTTCTGATATTCTAGCACTAGCTACAAGATGTTTGAGTAACTCCTTAAATATTATAAGTTCTTTATTCATTTTATAGATTTAATAAGGTCTACCATCTCTTATATTCGATAATAAGGATATTGAATACAAGGATGTTTACTGTATTGTTACTTATTATAGTAAACATTTGTCAGAAAACAAATTGCCCCAAAATGTTAAA
This sequence comes from Myotis lucifugus, assembly GCF_000147115.1. NCBI lineage: Eukaryota > Metazoa > Chordata > Mammalia > Chiroptera > Vespertilionidae > Myotis > Myotis lucifugus. The sequence goes on along the minus strand of NW_005871049.1, from coordinate 29,419,405 downwards.
TAAATTATATAGTTACAGCATCAAAGATTACTCCACTGCAACCTACAACCCTGCTATTAAAAAGCTATGATAGTGTGGAAATATGTTCATTATATATTGTTGAGTAGAAAAACCTGGTTACCAATTGTATAGTTGAATTTCTATGTTAAAGAATTAAAAATGTTATGTTTGAGTATATGCCTGTATGTGTATGTGTTCTGTATTATACATACACACATATAGGTAGCATGGAGAGTGACACAGAAACAGAGAGACAGGGATAAAAATAGAGAGAGAAAATCTTATCTACCTTCACATTCAGTACAGGAAAATGCACTGGTACCTAAAAACTGGAGGAGTAATAATATATTAACTATGATTGTCTTTAGTGGGTGGGAGTGTAGGTAACTTTTACTATTTCTATTTTCCAATTATTTGATAATTGTATAATCTTACATTATCTTTGTAGTTTGTGTAATGTTTTAAGTAAAAAAAAAAGTTTTATATCCAAATTTTCAGTCATTTCTAATAAAAGGTACATCAACATAACATCATTATTTCATCTTTAGTCCACAAATAAAATTCATACCACATTTCCTAATATTATGAAATTAAATTTTGGCAGAGTCAATAAATAATATCACCCAATAAAATAAAATAAATCTTGAATGGTTCACTTTAATTAAGCATTACATGAAAATATGCTAGATAAGAAAGCAGACATTAAATACATCTCCTCAAATAATTCTTAACATCCCAAGGTCAACAACCAAGAATTGTGTTCACCCAAGTTAACATTCTACGATTACTTGCAACATATATAATTTAAAATAATCAAATCACCTGGAATTTTAAAGTAAGAGAATTCAGAGGTCTCTGAGAGTTAAGCATTTATTATTCTGTGAGCCAATGTACTTAGGAGGCAGGAAAATTGATGTTTGCCTTGTGTAGAATGAAAGCATATGGGTTTAATTACTTTTAAATGTAGCACTCCTGAAATCAGAGCCAAGATTAAATGAGGAAAATATGTTTCCTGTACTAGTTTACTCTTGGGAACTGTTTTGACTAGCATGCAATTTTTCCTATTTTGTGAAATTCCTTTTCTCTACTGCCCATGACCCAGGACTTAAACTTTAGTATTTCTTCACACCATAAGTGGTAGGGTAGGTGACCTGCTTTGATCTGGTGGATAGTTATGGAGATAGTGGAAAAATAAAGGCACATCTGAGAGGATAAAATTCAACCAATAATGACCAGTCACAAAAATGAGTGTGAACGTTTTATCAGATTATCAAAATTGTAAATGGTGGGCAGAGTACAACTGGGAAGCCCGATACCTGAGTCCTAATCCAGATTTCTTCCAGTAGTTTTGTGAGCTCGGGCAAGACAAAGTCTTTGGGAATCAGTTTCTTCAATTTAGAAAAAGGTTTGGGTCACGATTATTAAATTATTAACATTCCTTTTATTAACCGGTACACCTAGTAAGTTGCATACTACTGTGGACACCTAACTACTCTCAGATACTGCTTTGGCAACAGTGAAAAATATCCATTTCAATACTATTTAAAAGAGTAAGTGCACTACTATCACTTGAAAAATGTGATGCTCTATAAACCACTAGAATATTGTTATCCCTGAACAGTTAATTTCTTTCATTTAGAAAACTTTAATCTCCTTCTGATCTAAAATGCTGTTGTTTGTTTACTTATGTAACACTACTATTTTCTTGATTACTGAAACTTAAATTCTGCATAAAAATTACTTTTTATTACTAATACTTAAATTTCTAGGGAAATGTTTTTTTGGTAATGTTTTAAAATATTCATTACATTTCTATTTTCTTTACTTTGAAGTGTCAGCATTTTTAGTGATAATACAATTTAAAATTCTGAAAATCTATAGGCTTACCCTATAGATTTAATTTGAATTAAAATTCCCTTATTTTATAAATTAATGAAAACTTAATCAGCAAATTTCTACATCAGCTATTTTCATCTCATGGCACACATAAACTAATTACTAAAATTCTGCAGTACACCCAACCTGACAAAAAAATTGTTTTTAACTTATTCACACTGGATGGCTATCATAGTGTTGTCATTTTATTATTTGACAATCTAAGGGAAAAGAGGTCAGTGCATGTTTTAAAAATTCTTGTGGCACACCAGTTAAAAATCACTGATGTACATTGATATTTGAGACTTTTAAAGGAAATATGGGGAAACTATATCCTTTAAATAGATGAATATATTCAAGAGACTATTACTAGGCTTGATTCTCTCCTTGAAATCTCAGAAGGTAAAGAGAACTATATTTTCGCCTACCTCCCAAAAGTCAGCTTTATTTCTGCTACAGGAGAAGAGTTGACTTCATTCAACTAGATAATTCAATCAGCACTGGTTGCTATAAACAGGAAATTATACACATATATATTTTAATCAAAGTAAGACAAAAGTATTCTTTTGAAGGAAATTGCTTGTTGGGTCTTTGCAAACATTTCAATTTCTCTTTTCATCCTACCTCACAAGCAACACTAAGAAATTAGATTTCTTCTTAGGAGGTCCCTAAGTAGAGGTCACCTCCATATTCTCTTTTGAGTGCTATGACCTAGACCAGTGGTTGGCAAACTGCAGCTCACGAGCCACATGTGGCTCTTTGGCCCCTTGAGTGTGGCTCTTCCACAAAATACGGACTTCTGCGCATGGGCCATGAAGTTTCAATCGCACTGTACATGCGTGCCCACACGTGGTATTTTGTGGAAGAGCCACACTCAAGGGGCCAAAGAGCCGCATGTGGCTCGCGAGCCGCAGTTTGCCAACCACTGACCTAGACTGACCAGGAAAGCAAAGATTTCTTCTTATATATGCCATTATCAACCCCATCTATGTTAACCTTCTCATACATACGAAATAGGGAAATATAGGGCTCATGGTAGTCAATAATGAAAAAAATGAACATCAATAAACCATATGTGCCATATCCTTTACATTAATTAATTTCATTCAATTCTGACAACTTAGAGGTGATAATGGTAACCCACTAAATGTGATAATGTAGAAGAAAATGATCAGGAAGTTGAAATATTAATGGGAAATCTATGACACGTTTATGATTTCACAGCCATAAAAGTAGCTATCCTTTTTTCTATTTTTCCTTTTACTTCCTGGAATTTGCAAGTATATTTTTAGCTTTGAACAGCTAATTAGATGCAATAAGCACTTAACAATCTATTCTGGTAGGCACTGTGTTTGGTACTATGGGGGACACACAGATGAGTAAGAGGCCCTAAATTCCATGCTGATAATACATGTTGCTGGTAATGATTAAGTATTCTCCTAGTTCAGGCTGTATAAAAATGTCGTTTATTTGTCTGTAGCACTGATGTGACCTTACAAAGGGACCCATGACATCTTTCTTACCTTGCATATTCACTGTAGCAAGATTAATTCTCAGAGTGTGAAACTCCTGAGTGACTATCTCAACGCCTATGTTCCATAACCTGCCGGTTTTTCTAACATTCTAATCCTAGATACAAAGCATTTGACTAAATCCTTAAATATTATGAATTCTGTTTCTACTTTATAGATGTCTACAGCTATTTCTTAAGGGAAAGATAATCTCTGGATAATAATACGTGATTGTAGGATCTGAGAGGTAAAATGTGTGTGTAAGATTGATATAACACAGAGGGCTTGAGAAAATTCTCTGAGGCCACGTGAGAGCATGAAATGGGCATGTGGCTTCTGGAGGGTGACCCACTTAATCAGGTCTAGCTAATCCCAACTCAGTCACATGCTAAGTGTGTGGCAACTTGATTTCTCTGAGTCTCAGTATTTTATCTGCAAAATGAGACTAATAATACCAACCCTGATGAGTTGTTGTAAAGATGGAAATAACATTTGTAAAGACTCAGCAGAGAGAATAAAATAGGTGCTTAATAAATAGTAACTGCTTATTCTTATCCATTATTGCATTGCACGTTGGCTAAAGTAGCATTTCAACTCCGAGAGCGTTCACTTGGTCTGTGATAAACTAGCTGACCAATTCAAGTATGAGTCCAATAAATAGAAGGATATGCAGAGATCTAATAAATAAAAACTGATTGGACATTTTCTACAAGTTACCGTCTCGTACACACAGCTGTCTTCCAAATACAAGCTATAAGACTCTGGATTAGTTAAAAGGACAAAAATTGCTTTTATCAATTTTATGGCTTCAGTCTGGAAAATAATAATAGTGATAATGACCTTGAATTCTTGTGGAATTTCCATAACTAATGTGTAAGTATATCACTACCATGGAATGGATATCTTTTTGGTATCACTGAAACAATAAAGCGAGATAGAATTTAAAAAGACAAATTTCAGAGGTCTCCCCATGACAAAGTGCCTGTGATTGTCACATAAGCCGAGAACAGGTAAAGCTCATTCATATTAAAACATAAGACAGAATTCTTAAATAAAATGCCTCAATGATTAGCATTCTACTGAACTACTCCCTCAGTTGACCAAAATTCTAGCTTGCAAAGTGCAAATGCAACTGCTTTGAGCTAAAGATCAATTTTAGAATAATATATTCATACTCCCCAGCAACCATTCACTTAAAAACCTGAATCTAGATGTATAATCATATATAAATTCGATTATTTCTATAGTTATTGTACCTAAATGGTTTCCTTTTTACTATTGGGAATAAACATACTTAAATAACCTGAACAGCATAGAGAAAGTGATCACTGATCACCTGATTGTAAGAATCCTCAGCACATGATAAAGGGTATTTTAAAGGTAAGAGCATTCTGATGATTAGAGCTTTTCATTTGAGGTTTATCTACAGCTCAACAACCACTTTCCATGTTTTCACTGGTTAAGCTCCAAAGCATCCTTTTCATGATCAGCAGAAGTGGCTGGCATTTAATTTAAAATAAATATTCTAACTATAAATAACTGGATACGTAGTTTTAAAACTATGGCTAACATTACTGAATTAATAACTAAATAATGCAAGAAGTAGAATTATCAAATCACTTTTGAGAACACAGTTCTGCTTGGAGGACTCCATGGAGGAAGTGCCTCATTTTCAAGAAAGGAATGACGTTTTTTTACTTTTCGTTCCATTCTTTCCTGCCTTTCTTTCTTTTCCTAAAAAGAAAAGAAAAAATTATAAATTTATATACATGCATAAACAGAACAAAATAGTCCTATATAATAAAAGAGAAACATGCAAATTAACCATCCCTCTGCTATGCTCAAGCCATGCCCACCAGCCACTCCCACCAGCCAATCAGGAGCGAGTATGCAAATTAACCCAACTAAGATGGCGGTGGCCACAGAGCTGGAGCGAGCAAGAGGCTTGGGTCCTGCCTGCCCTGGCCGGCCCATGGCTCTACTCAAGGCTACAGAGTTTCAATTATAGAAGATAAATAAATCCCAGAAAAAAAGGAGAGGCTGGGAGCTTGGGTCACCGGGGGGTGTGGCCAGCCTGAAAAAAGCCATCAGCCCCTCAACCAGGCTGACCAGGCACCCCAGCAGGACCCCCCTCTCTGAAGGGGGTGTGGCCAGCCTGAAAACAGCCCTCAGCCCCTCACCCAGGCTGGCCAGGCACCCCAGCAGGACCCCCACCCTGATCCGGGACACCCTTCAGGGCAAACTAGCCAGCCCCCACCCGTGCACCAGGCCTCTATCCTATATAATAAAAGGGTAATATGCAAATTGACCCTACCAGCAGAACGACTAGGAATGACTGGTCACTATGACACACACTGACCACCAGGGGGCAGACGCTAAATGCAGAAGCTGCCCCTGGTGGTCAGTGCGCTCCCCAGGCTGATGGCTGCCAGCACAGCGGTGGTGGCGGGAGCCTCTCCCGCCGCCTCAGCAGTGCTAAGGATGTCCAACTACAGCTTAGGCCTGCTCCCCGCTGGCAAGTGGACATCCCCCAAGGGCTCCCAGGCTGCCAGAGGGATGTCTGACTGCCAGCTTAGGCCCGATACCCCAGGAGCAGGCCTAAGCCAGCAGGTGGACATCCCCTGAGGGGTCCCAGACTGCGAGAGGACACAGGCCGGGCTGAGGGACCCCCCCACCCTGAGTGCACAAATTTTTGTGCACCAGGCCTCTAGTCCATTATAAGATATTTAAATGTCATTTCCTAGTTTAATTGGTTAAAAACAAATAGCAGCTAGGGAATATTGCTACTTTATAATAAAAATAGGTATTAATGCAGCACTTAATTTTTTAAATATTAAAAGTGATTTTTAAAAAGAATTATGTAAACCAGAAAAAAAGACCTGTAACTCCATAACTCAAAGATAATAATTGGTCTAAGTTAGTGATCATTTTCTGAGAACAGGTTCTCAGAAGTAATTTTATTAGGTACAAAGGTTGAACAGATCATGGCAGCAAGGAATATTTCAGATCTTTTACAAATAGTAGAAAAGTGAGCCTCATGTTTCTTTGCTTATTTTTGAGCTTGAGCACATCATTTCTTTAGCCCTTTTGTGAGATTTTGCTCAATTATTTGGTTCATCTTAACTGTATGGGTATATCAGAGTTTTTAATTTTCAGCAAGTTACATATCATTTAATAAATATTAGCATTATAGCAGACATTTTATCTACCATTACTTTTAGTCCTTGATTTTTACAAAAATATAAGATAAATATTTCAGAAATAGACAACAGTTTAAAGAGTGATATAATCAAAACCTGTGTAGCCTTATGAAATAAAACATGATCAATACTTTCGTGCACTCCCTCATCTCACCTTCCTTCCTCTCCACCACAATGAAGTAACCATTACTATGACCTTGAGGCCTATCATTGCATCTCTTAATACTTTTATTATATACTAGAAGCCCGTTGCACGAAGATTCGCGCAATAGGCCTTCCTTCCCCTGGCTGCTGGCACCGGTTTTCCTCAGGCACCCGGGACCCAGGCCTCTGGTATGGCCACAGCGGAGAAGCCAAACCTCGAGGCTAGGCTTTTCCCCTCCAGCTGCAGCTAGGCTTGGCTTCTCTGCTGCGGCCGCAGCAAGGCTTGGCTTCTCCGCTGCAGCTGCAAGCCTCTTCAGCCTTTAGTCTTTGCTCCATGCCTGTGTATGCAAATTAACCACCATCTTTTTTTGGGTTAATTTGCATATTCGCTCTGATTGGCTGGTGGGCGTAGCGGAGTGACACCAATTTGCATGTTTCTCTTTTATTAGTATAGATGTATTTATGTCAGAATAACACATAATTTTGTTTTGCAGGTTTCTAAAATTTATATTGAAAGGTAATGTGCTATATTTTCTATTGTCACTTCCTTTTTAATTCATCATATTTCTAAGATTCATCTACATAGAGCTGTAGCTCTAGTTCCCTGATGTGCATCAACATATAACAATTTACGAATCAATTCTTTTGTTGAAGACATGTTCTTTTTTCTCCCTCCACACAGACAATGATACTATAAACAAACCTGTTTATTCCTTGTGTTTATAATCCAAGATTTTCTCTCCGTGTACATGTGCAGGAGTGAAATTGCTCATTTGTAGGGTAAGAATATGTTCAACTCTGCTGGAAAATTTAATCTCCAAAGAGGCTGTAAGAATTAACCCTCCAACCAACACCTATGCTTTTTATTTTGATACATTAATAATTTTAAATTGAATGTTTTCTTTTGTTATTTCTTATAACACTTTTAGATTTTTAAAAGGATCTCATTACCATGCGATTTGATAGATATTACATTTTATTTTTTTTGGTTCTACTCTCTGGCATTTTATATTTAACTAGAGGCTCGGTGCACAAAATTCTTGCACTTGGGGGGTGGGGTCCCTCAGCCCGGCCTGAACCCTCTCGCAGTCCAGGACCCCTCGCTCCTTACCTTTTGGCTCGCTGCTCCTTAGTGCTGCCGGAGGTGGGAGAGGCTCCCATCACTGCTGCTGCGCTCACCAGCCATGAGCCTGGCTGCTGGCTGAGTGGCGCTCCCCTTATGGGAGCACACTGACCACCAGGGGGCAGCTCCTGCGTTGAGCATCTGCCGCCTGGTGGTCAGTGCGCGTCATAGTGACCAGTCATTTGGCCATTCAGTCGATTTGCATATTAGTCTTTTATTATATACGATACTGTCTTTTGGAGTTTCTATTACTGTAAGTGATAAGTCTGAGAAGTGATTTATGTCCAACTGTCACACAAATAATCCCAATTGTTATTTTCTTGCATTCATTAATTCATGTTACTTTATTATACATACTAGAGGCCCAGTGCATGGATTCGTGCACTGGTGGGGGCGTGGGCTGCAGGGATCGGCCCGCTGTGGGAGCGCTGCTCATCCTGGTCAGCCAAGCAGTGCTCCCACTGTGGGAGCACACTGACCACCAGGGGGCAGCTCCTGCATTTAGCATCTGCCCCCTGGTGGTGTGCGTCATAGTAACTGGTAGACCAGTCGTTGTGATTGTTCTGCCATTTGGTCACTGGGCTTTTTATATATATACTAGAGGCCCGGTGCATGGCTTCGTGCACTGGTGGGGTCCCTTGGCGTGGCCTGTGGGGGTTGGGCCGAAACCAGTAGTCCAACACCACCTGAGGCTCCTGCCTGCCGCTCCCGCTCATCTAAGCTCTGCTGCGCCTGCTTTGGGCTCGCGCCCAGTCAGTCCTGATTGGGAGAGGCTTGTGCTGCCATAGTGGCGCTTGCCAACTGTGAGCCCTGCCTCTGGCACCTGTCAGTCAGCTGAGCTGAGCGGTGCTCCCCTTGTGGGAGTGCACTGACCACCAGGGGGTAGCTCTTGCATTGAGAGTCTGCCCCCTGGTGGTCAGTGCACGTCATAGTGACCGGTCATTCGGTCGCTTAGGCTTTTATATATATATATAGATAGACAGATAGTACATCCTTACTTGTAATAGGTTCTGCGGTGTCCTGTGGGTCTATTATTCTACTGGTACTGGTACTATTCTGCTTCAATTTGTATTTATTTGTTCAACTGTTAAGCACTGAGATCCTACTCAGGGTACCATGCATAAAGTGATTATAAAATCCAAACACACTGATATGACCCTTCTCCCTCAGGCCACTTGTAAAATGGATGTTAATAAACAATTAAAGAACAGACAATCCAAATTATGTGAATTTTTATAAAACATATAAACAAACTGCTAAGCTTGTTAAAGAACAAAAGGGAGCACTTTCAAAGATAAGTGGATCCAGGGACAGTCATTTGAAAGTGAAACATGATGGATAAGAGAAGCCACTCATGAGGCAAAGAAGAGAGAGCATTTTAAGGAGAGAGAACAGGTGTGGGAGCTCTGACAAGGGGGGGAAACTGTGGATGTGAGCAGAAACAAGAGACCCAGTGCGAATAAAAGCTGGTGGAAGATAGGAGAGGGGTACCAGACGAGAATAAAAGATAGATGAATAAGATTATGAGACCTTGCATGCCATGGAAACAGAACACCGATGGAAAAAAGAAGTCAACAAGTGACATTGAGAAGGAAGGCAGAGAAGTGAGAAATGAGAGAATGAATTCAATAGGGTAGCTTCCAGATAGAAATGGTCAGTAGGCAGGGACAAATAGAACTTAAATTAGGGACAAAAACATCACATAAAAAATACATTGAAAATATATAAGTGCATTAGCAAACAAAACCTACCAGCCATTTTTCATATTCATCAATAGCCTGTTTATCTTTATCTTTTTTCTCAGCTCTTTTCAGTTCTTCTTTCCTTTTTTCATTGATTTTCTCTTTCCCCTTTTCTTTCAAAAAAGCTTCTTTTTTTTCATTCCTATGTAGGATAGTATAAAACACTGGAAAGTTAAAGGAGAACATATAATAAACATTTCCTAATATATCTTTGAAATAAGGAAATCGAGATGCATTAGTAAATTTCAAGTAAATAATTTTTAGAAATCCTAGAGTACCACCATTTAAAATCTATCAAAAATACTGATTATTTTGGATTACCATTTTTCCACAGCAGTTTGGTTGTCTTTCTTTTTCTCAGCAATAGTTTCCTCCTCCTTCTGTTTCTTTGCTCTTTCATATTCTTTTTCCTTTTTATTTTTCTCTTTAAGATATTCTATCTTTTTTTCTTTCCATCTTTCAAAAGCCTGAAAAAGTTCAGAATGATTTTCTGATTTATTATGGATATTGTAAAGTCAGTAAAAATACAGTCAATCACTAATTCAGATTTCAAATATTTAAAATGAATTAAAATATTCAAAGCTGTCAAATACATGTTGTGCTTCTTCTTTTCTCGCAGCATTTTCTTCTTCAGTTTTCTTCTTGTTTTTGGCCTCAAGCCTTTTTTTTGCAGCTATTTTCTTAGCTTCCTTTTCCTTCAAAGCCTTCCAGGCCTCAAATGATGCTAAGGCTTCTTCTCTCTTAGCAGCTCTTTTCTATTTTGGAGAAAAAGTAGATAGTTATATATGTATGTACAAATAGCTAGACAAATATAAATATACCCCCAAATATATTTAGCTTTAATTTCCTTGATATGCATCATATACAGAAATTATGTTTCAAAGCAGATAATTTATTTAGAATGGTTTATACAAATTAATTTATGAAAAATATATTCTGAATTATTCACTGCATTTTAAAATGTCCTTTACAAAAATACATTTTATCAACTATTGATCTATTACTATTCATGGGAAGGAAATCAACTTTTTTTTTCAAAGTGTATACAAACATCAGCAATATAATCTGTAATAGGCTCACTGGTACTGTAAAATGTTCATAATAAAATATTTAAGTAAAAGAAAAACAGCAAAGTACTAGGCTTATAAAGAAATTCTGAGTAAGGGAATTTGGCCACATCACACAGTAAGCTACAGATCTTTGCTTTGAACAGAGTTTTGATTAACATCAAAGCATAAAATTCTTACTCCGTAAACATAGTCCAAATGGTGAACATGTGGCAGACTGGAAAATATGTAGGTGAGTGTTATTAGCAAGTATTTTATTACTTTATTTGCTTCCATCTAATCCCATAATATCCCATGCTTGCCTCAATACTGGTTAACATTAAGTGATATAAAGCCTTATTATGGAGATAACATAATTTAGAAGTAGAAGGACTACCTAACTCACTGAGTTGTGAAGATCAACTGAGAAGTGTCTGGCACTGACCACAGCAGTAAGATGCTGCAAACATGGTGACAGGTGTACAGACACGCCCCTTCAGGGCTGCTCCACATAGTACTGTGTTTGGGAAATTTCTTTCTAAACCTACTTAAGTACTATATAGCATAATGAAAATTTTTTGTTGTTGCTGGGTTTTTTTTTCCTCAGGGCTTTTATTTTAGAAGATGGGAAAGAACTCAGCATGCTAGGCTATCAAGTAGGAGTTAGAGGCAGAGGTTGAAGCACAGGAGAGAAGTAAACAAGAGTTCAGCTCCAGTCAATGGGAAGGATGTGGGTCAAGGGCTCAGGTAGGGGCTGGTCTTTAAGATACATATGAAATCCAAGTTAGAAAAAGGAAAACTGAAGATTAATGTTAATGGCCCTTTATATTCTTGGCTAAGTTGTAAGAATATAAATCAATTTTTAAGAGTGAAGTAGGTAAGTAGTCACAAGCAATAATTAAGTTCATAATCAGTAGTGCTAAAGCTATTCCATACATATAAAAAATAAAAATCTGTGTATCTGTTTTTCATATAAAATAGTTATAACATATTTATAATCAAGCTAAAAATGTATAAAGCTCCAGAGAAAATCAGAAATCAATTCCTTTATATACAAGTTATTCTGCCATTTAAAAAACAGTTGATTTAGAAATATTTAATACTGAGATGTTTTACTGACTTAAAAATCTAGAATATTGTTTACTTTTATGTTTCAGAATACCTGTTCATTTTCGATCCTTGAATTTTCACTTTCAATCCTTTTAATTCTGTGCTTTTCATGTATTTTTACATTTTTCTTCTCTAACCACTCCTGTGAGAACAAGAATAAAGCTTTGATATTCAAAGTTTCCAAAATAAATTTGAGTTCTTATATATTTCAGAAATATTATATTAAAAACTATGGAAATCAAAATAGATTTTATAAATTCTATATTATTTTTCTTTTTCTGATAATATCCTATATAATAAAAGGCTAATATGCAAATAGACTGAACAGAACCACCGGAACAACTGAATAATTGGTCACTATGACGTGCGCTGACCACCAGGGGGTGTGTGCAGAACACGGTGGGCATCGGCTGCGGTGGGATGGTGGAGCAGGTGAGCGGGGGCACCAGACCAAGGAAGGCGCCAGTTGCTGTCATCAGGGCAAGCCTCTGGTGGTTACTAAAATTTTTTTGTTCCCGCACGCCGCGGTCCCGCCTGGCGCTTGCACCCACTGCCAGCATCAGAGCTGCTGCTCGCACCCACAGCCAGCACCGGAGCTGCCCCTCACACCCGCTGCTGGTGCCCGGCGCCAATCCCAATTGCTTGGCACCATCAGAGGGTGTGAGTGGAGGCTGCCGGCCCTGATTGCCTCTGAGGGTTTCTCCACATCCCCCTGCTCCTGAAGGCGGATCAGGGCAGCAGCCACCACTCACACCAGCTGATAGTGCCAGTCCTGCTTGCACCCACTGCTGGCGCCGGCCCCAGTCAATCCACACTGTCAGCAAGTATGCGCAGGGCCAGCGCCGTCAGCGCGTGGGAGCGGCGGTGGTGGGAGCAGGGTGCTGGCAGACAGAGGACCAGGGGAGAGACAGGGGTGTAGAGGATGGGCTGAGACCCACCTCTGTGCCTACTTCAGCCTGGTGGCCCACAATTCCTTTTGAGGTGCACGAATGCATGCACTGGGCCCCTAGTTCTAACATAGAAAGATTGCTGGGGTATTATAAAAAAAATATTTCCCAATAAATTAAGTATTAAATTATCATTTCTGATGGGGTAATTTTATTCCTTGATAAACAGGTAACCTTATGTGATTAGTTCTTACAATTATTATTATTATTGTTATTACTTTTTACCTGATAAACAGCTGCCCTTATGTTATCTGCTTTGTCAGGTTCTTTGTTCTGTTTGTGTGAGGACTTTTGATCCAAGACTTTCAAAGTCCCTAAATAGTGAGAAGAGGTAGTTTTCGATGGAGTTCTCCTTATAGAACTAGAATTCTTTAAAAACTCAGAGGTCATTAATCTGAAAAAAACCGCAACAAATAAATCAAGATAAAGTATTAAAATTGGACTTCATTGAAAAACATCTGTAAGAATTTGCAACTACTACATTTGAAAACTACATTCTAACTTAATAAATTATAATTGCTTTGAATATCATGTATAGTCTTTTCTTATTATACAGAGACCCATTCGAGATATTTTAAATTTTGTAACTTCCAGTTATATAACTTCAAAGTGACTGCTCTTTTTAGGTATTTGCAATGAGAACATTTTTAACAAACATGGACTGTATCATAAGTTACCTGAAAAAAAACACCCAATATTAATAAAGTAAGTTTTAACAGTTTCTTGTGTTACTTTGTTACATAAACTATTCTAAATATAAAGTTAGAATGGTATCCTCTATTTCAGGGGTTGGTGGGAAAATCTGGCTCATCCTCTGTTTTGGTAAAGAAGGTGACCAAGTAACAGCTACATATTGTCTGTGGCTGCTTCCTGGCCTCCGCAGCAGAACTGAGGAGTTACAACCCAAGCTGGACAGTCCACAAAGCACAACAAATGTACCAAGTGGCAACTTACAGAGACAGCGTGCTGACCCTGTTCTAGTTGATCAATGATAATTTAAAAGATTCCGAAGGTTTGATTAGCAGTTATGAGTTAATGTTCATTATCACCATCATCAGCGTTTAACAACTTAGTCTATAGAACCTCAAGGCTTTGAGTATAATTTTTTATGTGTTAGTAAAAAACACTTAATAGAGAAATATAATGCTGGACCTCAGCTTTATTACCACTTTATATCTACTGTCTCAGGACAATCAGGAGAAACTCTATCCCAGAAGGAATGTGGAGTATGGAGAATCCTAACCAACTTAGGGTTTATATCATGAAGTAACTACTCCATTTATCTCATGAGATGGGAATTAAGAGAAAATCAAGTAACAACAAATGCAATTTATAGAAGTTCAACTAGCTTTGTGTAATGTAAACCCATAAATAAGAGATGATGAGAACTTGATTACCTGCCGGAGGCACTGGATGCTCTATTATTTGCTGACTGTTTATTCTTCTTATTTCTATCTTCAGTTGTTTTCTAATAAACAGAAAAGGCCATAGATGGATTACTTCCCATAACTATCACAGTGAGGCTTGGAAGTCAAACTGTCAGTAGTAAACAAATGTTTCTTAAATTTCTACAGAGTGTTCAAGTACAGTACTCACTGGTAACAAAGGATTTTACATTTTAGAGAGAGTTGACAGACTATATAAAAGGCTAAGTGACTGACCATATGTCTGTCCAACCATCCTACTGTCCAGTACATATGACGCACACTGGCAATTTAAAAATAAACGTTGACTCATGCATGCATGATACATATTCCCAACTTCTCATTATTGATTAATGCACCATGGTATCCAGTCATGCTATAAACGCCATAGATAGATTATTAAGAGAAATTATGAATTTGAATGTGACATTTGGTGGGAAAGTTCTCTTCCTCGGAGGAGATTTTCGACAATGTCTCAGTGTTGCGCCGCATGCTATGCGATTGGCCATAGTACGAAGAGTTTAAAGTACTGTGGTGTTTGGGGATGTTTCAGACAGTTGTCTCTGAAAACAAATATGATATCTGAGTATTCCGCTTATAGAAAATGGTTAGTAAAACTTGGAGATGGCAAACTTGATAGCAGTTTTCATTTAGGAATGGATGTTATTGAAATCCCCATGAAATGATTTGTAATGGATCTATTATTGAAGCTACCTTTGGAAATAGTGTATCTATAAATAATATTAAAAATATACCTAATTGTGAGATTCTTTGTCCTAAAAATGAGCACGTTCATAAATTAAATGAAGAAATTTTGGAAATACTTGATGGAGATTTTCACACCTATTTGAGTGATGATTCCATTGATTCAATGGATGATGCCAAAAAGGAAAATTTTCCCATAGAATTTCTTAATAGTATTACTCCTTCGGGAATGCCATGTCATAAATTAAAATTGAAAGTAGGTGCAATCATCATGCTATTGAGAAATCTTAATAGTAAATGGGATCTTTGTAATGGTACTAGATTTATTATCACAAGATTATGACCTAACATAATCGAGGCTAAAGTATTAATAGGATCTGCAGGAGAGGTTGTTCTGATTTCAATAATTGATTTGTTCCCATCTGACACTGGCCTCCCATTTAAATTAATTCAAAGAGTTCCTATGATGCCAGCATTTGCAATGACTATTAATAAATCACAAGGACAAACTCTAAACAGAGTAGGAATATTCCTACCTGAACCCGTTTTCAGACATGGTCAGTTATATGTTGCTTTCTCTCGAGTTCGAAGAGTGTTGATGTTAAAGTCAAAGTTGTAAATACTTCATCACAAGGGAAATTAGTCAAGCACTCTGAATGTGTTTTTACTTTTAATGTGGTGTACAAGGAGATATTAGAATATGTGTAATCAATTTATCAGTCATTGTTTTTATCAATGTTGTTTTTATATCATGTTTTTGTTGTTTTTATATGATTTGTTATTTTTATATCACATCATGTTATTGTTTACTTATTTATCAATTTATATATTATTTTCATAAACATTTTACTAATTTTCTTTCATCTCTGAGACTTCTATTATAAAGAGTGAATAGTGATATTAAAATATTTTGTATTTTAATTTTATAATACTATATTACATATACTATTTTGGCATGTAATTTTTTGCAGTAATGTAATTACCACACAAATCTTTCTTCTAATTAATTTCCTTTCAATGTGCACTGGGCCACTAGTAAAAAGATAAACAAAGGTGATTCATGAAAGAGTCCGGTGACAGAGTGACTGGAGCGGAGAAGAGGGAGGGCCTCCATGAGGACTTGGCATCAGAGCTAAGAAAAATGAACAGTAGAAAGGAGCCACCTGAAAGAAGGTGAAAAGAAGGACCAGTAAAAGCCTGAGAAGGGAAAGAGCTTGGTAATTTTGAGAAACAGAGAGAGATGAATGCTGCTGAAGCCCAGTGGACAATGCAGAGAGAGGAGGAATATGTGGTCCAAGAAGAATCCCTGGAAATCTTTAGGGAATAGTGAGAAGTTCACATTTATTCTCATGATGAGAATCCAACAAAGAGACCTTAGCAGGAGAGCAATTTAATTTCCACATAAGAAAGATCACTCAGTAACAAGAATAAAGCCAAGGATAGATTCAATTGAAAGAAATATGTTATGATCTTGTCATATGTAAATTACCTGTTTTCATTTAGAATAACCTCTGTTAGACATTTCTAAGATTCTGTCTATAAATTCCAGAATACTCTTCTTTATTTTTTAGGAATAACTTTTTTACTCTACACAGACAGATGAGTTGCTAGCATTACAGATGTAAACATATCCCTAATTTGGCATTCGTCTTTTTTCCTAAGGTACGTGGTTAAGGACAATATATCTGAAACAAGGCTTAATGAACCTTCTCTATACATTTTAATAAAAAGCTAATAGTCTGTATTATAATAAAGTCCTATTCAAGCACAAGTTTTCAGCTAGCACTGTAATCTTTCCCAATAACAAATATACATAGCCACCAGTCAACTGCAGCTATAAGTGATACAGAC
Source organism: Myotis lucifugus (assembly GCF_000147115.1). Taxonomy (NCBI): domain Eukaryota; kingdom Metazoa; phylum Chordata; class Mammalia; order Chiroptera; family Vespertilionidae; genus Myotis; species Myotis lucifugus. The sequence continues at coordinate 29,402,727 of NW_005871049.1, read as the reverse complement.
TGCTATGCCATAAATTTTAAAAGTACAGCACTCTGGTGCAATGCAGCACAGGGACAAATAATCCTACACACCACAGATTTGGTTCTCAAGGTTATAATAAAAAGTTTCTGATAATGACCCTGTCCATCCATTTTAACATGGATGGATGTTGATAAACATTTCTTCTTAAAGATTTTCATTAAAATTTGTAAAATGTTTAAAGATGATATCCAAAGAAATAACCTTCACTAATTAAAACCTTGGCAATTGTTCCAGATGGCTGCATTTTTAAATGAAGACCTATAGAAACCTATCCACTTATGTGTACGTATTTCTGATATATTTAAAAGTATATTACCATATACTTCTGATAATTTTAATGAAAAAAATAAGTTTTATTATATTCACTGAAACCTTCCCTGAAGTTAAAATTCTATTGAATTAATTAAGAACCACTTGATAATACCACAATCAAAGATGAGTTTTCCACAGATAATTCAGAAGTATCAAATATGGAAAACAAAATAAAGTTGTATTTTGAGCTTTAAAATATAAAAAGGTATAATTTTATACTAATACCTTTGCAGATTCAGTTGCACTTGTAGATCTTAAATTCTGCTGAGATAGTGGTGGATCAACAGTTAAGTCATCATTCATTTCCAATTTAACTTTCTCCTTGTTTTCTTCAAGGTCATCAGAAGTCACTTGCCCTTCCTTGGATTTCTCAAGTGCAGAAGTAACAAAGTCTATCAAAAATGAATTATCTTCATTTTCGTCTGATTTCAAGGAATGATGGTTTTCAGTGAATTCTTCATTTCGATCTATTTTGAGACAGAGTAATAGCACTAAAACTCCACTGTAAATTAACAAGGTGTATAAGAGATTCATTTGCTTTCCACTAGATGTCATTAATCCCTTTTTCTTACAAAATAAAATATGCAGAAACTATCATATTCAACTTGAATAAACTTTTATTCCAGTGATCTACAAAAGAGAAAATTGTTACTCAACCTACTAAAACATCGATGTACCAAATGCTTAGAAAATTAGTAAACAGAATGGAATAACTACCCTACACCGAAGACACACCAAAAGCGCTTGTTGATCTATAAACCAAGTAAGTCAGATGGCAATATCAATTGTCTTCAAAAGCCTGTTTCTTAGCTGTAACAAGAGGCTTTGTAAGTAGGAGACACACATATCTATGCTATTACAGTTCTCAGTAGTGCAGATGTAAAATTGTATAGGTGCAGGGAGAACCAAGAATGCATGTCACTCTAGTATAGTCCACCACAGAGAGAGTAAAGCCACCCTCTAAAGCAGTGGTTCTCAACCTTTGGGTTGCGACCCCTTTGGCAGTCGAACGACCCTTTCACAGGGGTCGCCTAAGACCATCCTGCATATCAGATACTTACATTACGATTCATAACAGTAGCAACATTAAAGTTATGAAGTAGCAACGAAAATAATTTTATGGTTGGGTCATAACATGAGGAACTGTATTTAAAGGGCCAGAAGGTTGAGAACCACTGCAAAGAGTTTTATTCCCATTAAGATGCAGTATTGCCTCTGATACCAAGGGGGCACTAAAGGCAGTTTATTTTTGCATTATTATTTATTATTATATTACTTATTTACTAGAGGCCCGTTGCACGAAGAGATTCATGCAATAGGCCTTCCCTTCCCCTGGCTGCAGGCACCGGTTTTCCTCTGGCACCCGGGACCCAGGCCTTAGCTCCGGCCGCTCGCTCCAGCCTCAGTGGAGAAGCCAAGCCTTTTCAGCCTTCTATCTTCACTCCACACCTGTGTACGCAAATTAACCACCATCTTTGTTGGGTTAATTTGCATACTCATTCGATTGGCTGGTGGGCGTAGCAGAGTGAGACCAATTTGCATGTTTCTCTTTTATTGTGTAGATATTAAAACTGTAAATGTACTTTTGCCCACCTGTGCATTATTTCTTTTACAAATATAAGCAATTGAGTTCACAGATAAAATAAGATACAATAATTTGATATAATCACCTTTTATAGATGTTTTTTCCCCAGATCCTGGTGAAAGGGAATCTCCAAAACTTTCTTTAAGGGATGATGATGACAAACTTGTTAACCATGGATCCTGCTTAAAATAAAAGATAATAAAAAAGTATTTATTAAGTTAGGTCAGTTCTCAAGATTTATGGAGGACAATAGCATTATTAAGACTATTTCATAAGTCTGACATCTGCATTTTTAGGAGTTTGCTGATGCAACACCAAAAGCTTGTTAAGCTAGTGGAGGCTAAGATGCTTTATTTTCAAGCCTCCATGTCTTGATCATTAAAAGGGGTCACTACAGCCTTAGCCGGTTTGGCTCAGCGGGTGGAGCATTGGCCTGCGGACCAAAAGGTCTCAGGTTCGATTCCGGTCAAGGGCACATACCTTGATTGCGAGCTCCTCCCCAGCCCGGGCCCTGGTCAGGGATTGTGCAGGAGGCAACCAATGTGTTTCTCTCACATTGATGTTTCTCTCTCTGTCTTTCCCTCTCTCTTCTCTCTCCCTAAAAGTCAATGAAAAAATATCCTCGGGTGAGGATTAACAAAAAACCAAAAACACATACACACAAAAAAAGGGGTAACTACAGAGCTATTCTAGTTCTTTAATAAATATCTTTACATTTATTTTTAGCAATTTTTAGAATTTCTGCTACTCTAAAATCAAATCTCATAAATATTTAAGGTAAAGATTTGATATCTATTTCTCTAATTCTCCATTCTAAGCATAAAGATGCCAGTAGGTAAAAATCCTTACTTTGAAACAAATATTACTAGGCATCCAAATGAAAGTAATTATAAAACCAAGTACATAGCTACTTACAAATATCTAAGATTTTATGCACCTCAGTTTTCTTCAAAATTCTAAAAATTACACTAAATGAAATCATTATATTTGTGTTTCTAAAGTAAACATCTCTTTATAGAACAGCAATCCAATCCATGGAGCTCTGTAAAAAATCAATAAAATATATTTAAAAAAAAAAGGCAATAGAGGAATTACAATGGAAAACAAAAAATATGTGACTGACTCATAAAAAGGCAGTAAAGGATTTATAGAGGAACAGTAAGAACAATATCAATTAAAAAAATGGGTAAAATAAATACAAAGCAAACAGTAACAAACTGGCCCTATATGTACTTATATTAAAAGTAAATAGACTAAAATAAAATAAAATATTTAAAAATAAACAGACTAAATACTTATGAATGCTATAATGGGCTCATAAATAAATGGGCTACCACTAAAAGGAGATTGTCAGACTTGATAGAAACATGACATCAAACTGTTATTACAAAAGAGTCACTTAAAGAGAAACAAATAGTTTGAAAGAAAAATGATAAAAAAAAATATTTACCAAGCAAACAGTCATCATAAAAAAGTTGACACATCACACAAAACAAACTGCAAAATAAGGAGTATCACCAGATAGAAATATTTCATAATGCGAAATAGGGTCAAGACATAAGTGTATGATGTGTCTAATAACAGAGTCATAAAATACTGGCAAACTGAAAGGAAGTATAAACAAATTTGCAAGCATAACTGGAGATTTTAACACTGTTACATGGTACTAGGAGAATCAACTAGATAAAAGTCAGTGAGAATGGGGAAGACATGAGTGATACTGCCAGGCACCTTGAGCAAAATAAAATTATAGACCATTATATCTAACAACTGCAGAACACATATTTTTTTGAAAAAGCAAATGGAACTTTCACAAGATACACTTAGGTTGGGCCATAAAAATATCTTAATTTTTTAAAATGTGAAATCATATAAGATATATTCTTTTATCACAATAAAATTACAATAAAATCTTTTGTATTGAATTATAATTTATCTAGAGAAGGTCCAAATATTTGGAAATAAAATCATTAGGCACAAAATAACCAATTGGTCAGAAAAAGAGATCATAAGGGAAATTAGAAAATAGATTTAAAGAAATGAAAATGAAAATAAATGGCATCAAAAAAAATTGGGTGCTGCTAAAGCAGTGCACAGAGGGAAATTTATAGCTTTCGATGGTTTTATTAGAAAGAATGAAAAAGGCTTTTAAAATCAGTGGACACATTTTAAAGGTAAGGAAATTAAACCCAAGGAAAGAAATAATAAAGAGTGAAAATCAGTGAAACTGTAAATAAACTATAGAGAAAATTAACAAAGCCAAAGTTGGTTCTTTGAAAAGTTTAATAAAACTGAGCAATGCTTATTAAGATTTAACAAGAATAATAGAAATTATAAATTCTATATTAGAAATAAAAGATAGAATGCCATGATAACACAAATTTCTTAATGGAAGTTAGCCAGGCACCATATAGTTCCATTTCCCTGATCTGCTAAAGCACATTATGGAGCAGGAAACCTTCCCATACTCATCCCCTCTGAAATGTGAGGTGGAAGTTTGCTAATGATAGTGAAATGTAAAGACAGGTGGCCACATGTTCTCCCCTAATGATGATACATAATAAACTTTCTGATGAAATCCTGAAAGATCACATTTACTTCCATTTTTTAATGTCTCTGAAAGTACAGGACAGTGCCATCAACATTCAATAAATAAAACCAAATGAGAACACTGACCCTGGCTATACTGTCCTTAGTTGGCATGGATAATAAAGGGTCACATAGCAAAGCTTACAAACTCAGGGGAGGTGGGCCCTATAAACACAGAGACCAAAAGTAACCGCATAGGATGGTCTGAACATCAAAATTCCTCACTAAAAGCAGGTCATGGCAGGTAGTCACATCCTAAGCCTACGGCTTCCTTGACAAAGGTCAATCTTTACCGTAGGTGAGCCTATTATCTTTTTGCATCTAAGATACATACCTTGGAAATGTCAATCCTCAGGGCACACCCACCTCACCAAAGCAAGAGGCCACAGAACCCCTCATTGTTACTTGTTTCCTGAATACCATCTCTATGTGCTGTAAATGTTCATTGTTAGCTACCCCGTACCCAGCAATGTAAAAAAGTATGTGTCTCTCCATTTTACTTTTCATCCAGTCCCAGAGATTTCCCTGCTTTGCTTTCCCCTACTCCCTAATCATTATACCACCAATGATTTCATGTATCCCTCCTGAGACTCCTCCTTTGATTCTAATGTATAAAATAAGCTGCAAAACTGTCATTTTCCAGAAAATATTCTCCATTTGTTGAGATTTTGCTTTGTGGCCACTGTTGTCAGTTTGGCTCAAACAAACTCATAAAAATTCTCTACAGGTTTGGCCATTTCCTACACCGACACTGCAAATTATATAATGCAAAAATACATAAATAAAAAAATAAAGTTTTACAATTAAAGTTATACAATATTACATAGATTCAAAAGGGCAACATTTTTTTTTACATTCTACTTTCTTTGAAATTGGATGCATATTATAATTACTGTTGTGTTATGGCTTAATTGGCAGAATTTTATTCTCTCATGGCAGTACACGATATAATGCTGTATATTTGTTACATCTTACAATTGATGGCATTTCAGATTCAATGAAATACAGTATATTAAAAAAAAACACATAAAATTATGTCCATATCAACTGCTGAAGAAAACATGGAACACACACACATACATGCATAGAAATTTTCTCTCTCTCATGATTAGATGCCAAGGCCTGAATGGGAGAACACAGCTCGGCAGTTCAGCAGGAATACTAACCTCAGGGTCAAGGTCTTCAGAGAATGTTTTTTCCTCAGCTTCTGGCTGTCTTTCCTTCAGCTCTGGGAGGGATGAAGGTGCAGGATGTGCCTCTAGTTCTTCCCGGAGGGCAGTTTCTCTCTCTTCTCCCAGCCCATCTTTTTCTTCCTGGAGCCTGTGCTTTTTCAACATGCTCCTTGGCCGAGGTGAAGGTGTGAAGTGGTTTTCTGCTTCAAGGCTGCTGCTGTTTTCTGCTGAAAAATGAAATATTTTAAGGTTTGTGTACAAAACCTAACCATGGCTTCAACAGCACCCCAAGGTGCCACCATGCTTCCTCCTGAGCCCACTACACAGAGCTCCAGTGAGCACGGAGAAGCGACAGTTCATAATCCAATTTTTTAAAAATGGCTGCCACCCTGGAAGTAACTTTAGTTTTGTGAGAAGTTAGCTCCTCAACGTTATGAATTCTCATTGCATTAAAAAAAAATACTAAAAACAAATAAAATAAAGCCGTGGCCTATACAACGATGGGACTCATCTCTATCAAACCTTAACTGAGTCTCTGCTTCTGGGCCCTGTACATGTTACCACATCCTGGACCTCATAATCAGGACTGTGGCGGTCCTGTCCAAGGACTTCCCAGGTTGGGAAAGGGGTGGATTCTAAGGAAATAAATTACAAGACAAAGGTGAGAGCTGTTACAGGTATGGAGGCAACGTCGGTACAGGGGCTGGGCGTGCTTGCTCTCATGGGAGGAAGCAATGAAGAACTTTATGATTTGAGTCCTAGCTGGTTTGGCTCAGTGGATAGAGCGTCAGCCTGCGGAATGAAGGGTGCCAGAATGGATTCCAGTCAAAGGCATATGCTTGGGTTGCGGGCTCGATCCCCAGTAGGGGGCGTGCAGGAGGCAATCAATCAATGATTCTCTCTCATCATTCATGTTTCTCTCTCTCCCCCCCTCTCCCTTCCTCTCTGAAGTCAATAAAAATATATTTTTTAAAAAAAGGACTTGATGATTTGAGTTGTTCTTTGAGTTCATGAAACTTCTCGAGCAATTACTTCTAGGTTTAAAATAATAATCTAATGCCCGTATACTTCCAGCCCTCAAAACATAACAAAATTTTATATTAATTTTTGCCTAAATTTTACCTGTTCATATATTCATTTTTCCATTGTTCTACCAATGCAGTCTTCTGACAAAATTTCAAAACCAGACTAATTAACACCTTCCTCCTTTCTGCCTATAAATGGACTTATGAATGCTGTTAGAAGATTCTACAACCATACCAGTTGATACCAATGTAAATGTTTCATTGCCAATTTTAGCTATATCCTAAATGTTCAATCCAAATTCCAAGAGTCATCCTAGATTGTTCTCTCTGTTCCCCCATATCCAAGCATCACTTAATAGAATTGTGAAACTAAAAAAAAAAAAAAAAAAAAAGACCGTACCCTTTTATGTAATGATGTTTACTTTGAATTTATATTAGTTCACACAAACACTCCATCCATGCTTTTGTTCCGGCCCTCCGGTCCAGTATAAGAACCCATTGTGGCCCTCGAGTCAAAAAGTTTGCCCACCCCTGTCCTAGATTGTTCTCTCTGTTCCCCCATATCCAAGCATCACTTAATAGAATTGTGGGGGGGAAATAAAAAGTGGCTCCCTAATACATGTCAAGCATGTCAAACTAATGTTATCAGTGATATCTACTCTGTAAAAAATGTAATCTACCAGTACAATATTTAAGGTTGATAGGAAGGAAAGAATTATATGGCAGTTAACATCAAGTACTATTTTTCCTGTAAAACAGAAAAGAAAGAAGACCGTAGGACATAAAACCCTTAACCTTCCATGCCCATGTTTCCGTGTGGTGGCCCAGGGGACCTCGGAGGGGTTGGTTCCTGCTTACTCCATCTTTGGTCCACTGTGCCTGGAGCTCAGTGGAATTATGGAGAAACTACTGTAATTCCAGATCACACCAGGAATTTACTCTCGGAACACTGAGTTTCAGGGGATTTTTCCTAGGGAATAGAGAAACTAAATGGAGAATCCTCTTTCTAACAGCAAGTCTGGAGGCTTAACAGCAAAAACAACAAAACTCTCTTTCTTCAACTATATAAATGCCAAACAATATTCTGGCAAATGGTGGCATAGAAATGATTTTTAAGGACTAGTTCCAGTGCTGCTATAACTTTAATCTCTGGAGTATGAGATGGATTAGAAAGGATTCCATTGCAGTTTCATCCCTAAAAACAAAATTAAAGCTCATAGACTGAGGCAAGGCTGGACCCAGGAGCGTCCGGAGGCACAGCGGTGGATGCCGAAGGTACTTCAGCCTTCTATCAGGCACCAGCAAAGATGCTACACTAAATATACCACTATCCAAATTATGGGTTTCCTCCATGGTTCTATTATTTTGATTTCTGTCTGTAAAATTGAAAAGTTAAGTCTGATTATTTTCCCCCTCTTAAATATGAAGGCATTTTGTGCCTGGTTATCTTAAAATAACTTTTCAAGAAATGCAGTTATAGTGAGCTAACAAATTACCTGAAGCTGTGTTTTTGATTGGAAGAATTCTGGGTTTAGGTTTCATTTGGAGTTTCTCTTTTTCAGTTTCCTGGTCTTCATTTTGAGACTCAGATAAGGGATTTACAACCCTGTCTTCACAATTCCCAGGCGCCATTTCCTCGTCCTTTTTATTAGAGAAGCCTGGCTCCTCTTCCATTGAGTCACTATTTGATTTCTTGGTTTTCAAAAAAGATAGTTTAGGAGAATTATTTTCTTCATCATCTGATATCTGGAAATCATTTATTGTTTTCTTAAGTGAATTTTCATCTATAGAGGTGTCAGAAAAATCACCTAAGGAAACTGAAAAACAAAAGAAAAAAATGTCTTCAGTCGTATATCTTAAAGTTTGGAAGGTTACATTAGTCAAAAGATTGCCTTAAAGATTATAAATAAACTTAGGCAGTTTTTATTGGCATTTATAAAATACAAATTTTAATTTCATTAATTTATTCAAAACATACTTATCAAGTGTGAATAGTGGTGCCAAGCATTGTCCTTGCCCTGAGAAAAATCATCCAAAGTTTCCTCAAAGTAACAGTTGGCCATGAGATATTTAGATTTTGAACTGTAAAACGTTTATATGTAAACAACTTCATTAGATTTTACTATGAGAATAATAATACAAAATGTTCACTATATGGCAATGATGAAAGTAATGATTCATTTAATCATAAGCATTTTTCACTGAACCTTAAAGCATAAAACACTGAATTTCAAGTTTAAAATTCTGTATATTTACATCTAAATGTTAATATTTTAATATAATCAAAAGCAAATTAAATCATACCAGTACTGAAAACTGACCCCCGTATTACAGCCAAAAAAAAATCTGATTTATAAAAAGCATTATAAAAGTGATTTGGATGTGCATGAAGTTTAGTTCTATAGCCCCTAGTTATTAATTCACTGTAGAGTCTAATAGAGTTGATCTTAAAGATAAACTTAGTTTACCACTGACAAGCATCCTTTTACTGCAAACCTACTGCCAGTTAATTTATATTTTCATGTTCACATTCAGAAACAACCAAGGATAATCATACAACTTCTTGAAAATTAAAAGTGACTTTTTACTCGATATAAAGTTGCAAATCTAAACCTAGTGAATTCATAAATATAATTTTAGCATAGTAATTTTTTTTTTGCTGAATGAGCTAACTATAACTAAGAAAACAAAAAGAAGAAAAGTGGTTTACTGTTCCATATTCTCACATACCAATCTCATCACTGTCAAAGTCATCTGAGTATTCAGAGCTCCTTTGTCTGGCTGAGCGAGCTGTAATTGCTTTTATTAGCTCATCCTGAAATAAAAGAATTAAAATCAATTTCCACCCAAATATGAGGTATCATATTTAGAATTAATTATTTAAACAAATAGTGCTTGCTTAATGATTGCTTTCAAACTCAGGTTTTATTCATTTAATAATATTCACTGAAAGCCAACCTATGCCAGGAACCCAAGTCCCCAGACTCAATGCAGAACATTACAGATAAGGTTCCTCTCCTCATGGAGTTTACAGTCAAATTGAAGGAGATAGACCCATGGTCGGCAAACTGCAGCTCGTGAGCCACATGCGGCTCTTTGGCCCCTTGAGTGTGGCTCTTCCTAAGCCTTAGGAGTACCCTCATTAAGTTAATAACAATGTACCTATCTATATAGTTTAAGTTTAAAAAATTTGGCTCTCAAAAGAAATTTCAATCGTTGTACTGTTGATATTTGGCTCTGCTGACTAATGAGTTTGCCGACCACTGAGATAGACTATCAAATAAGGTAATTGAGACTCAGGCAGGATTTATTTTAAATTGGCATCTTGGAAGAAACTGGTACTTTTAAAGATCGTTTGTTTCTGGAGATTGCAGTAATGGATGTAATCAACACTGCAAATTTAGAGGCTGAGTTCAAAACTGTGGTGACTGGACAGAGAAAACTTCAATGTTGTTATGTTACAATAGAGAAAAACCATAAAACATTTATATGAAAATACTAATTTAAAGTTGCTATTCAACTTTGAAAAGCTAACTTAACTTTTAAGTTAGTAAGAACCTATCATTCAGGCTAGTTTGGTAATCTTAAACACACAGAATGGTTTGGAATACCACAGCCCAAACACAACCATCTGCAACATTTTAAAAGGAATGTAAGTCTTACTCCAGCTTTATATAGGATTCTTCCAAAAATTAGTGCAAATCAAATGTTCCTAACACAGTGTTTACTTATAAAAGCATTTCAAATAGTTTACCTGGAAAGTAGTTCTTTTGGTGACTTTTGGACTCTTTGTATATGCCAAAGTTGTGCTAAAAACTTCACCAGACATAGTGTATGGAATCTCTTTTTTTACTCATTACCTTTATAAAATGTTTAATAAATAACAGTAATAATTCAACCTCTAATGGTGGCTGAAATATCAAAAACAAATAAACAACCAAATTAGACATTTTGGCATGTTTGAGAGTTTCTAATATTATACTTAGTGCCCCCCAAAGCCAAACAAAAACAAGAAAAGCACCATGTAAACATTGAGGTACAGCTACACTTAACGTAGAGTTCTTGTAAAGATGAATCAAATTTTCATAACAAGTTTGTATAAAATATTCAAATTGAAGTTATCTTAAAATAATTTCGATATTTTTAAAGACAAACCAATAAATGAATGCAATCCTATATAATAAAAGGCTAATATGCAAATTGACCAATCAATGGAACAACGGGTCTACAGCGCACACTGACCACCAGGGGGCAGACGCTCAACGCAGGAGCTGCCCCCTGGAGGTCAGTGCGCTCCCCAAGCCTAAGCCGTCAGTCGGACATCCCCCGAGGGCTCCCGGACTGTGAGAGGGCACAGGCCAGGCTGAGGGGCAACCCCCTAACCGCCCCCCCTCCGCCCCCCAGCACAGGAATTGGGCCTCTGGTAGATTAATAGGATAAAATGTTGCCAACTAAACTACAAATTTTATTTCTCACCTCTCTTGCATTCAAAAATTATTACATTGCCAACAAAACAGTCATACTTACTTAAAAGGCTACCGAGAGGATTACCTGCATTAAAAAAGATAACTGAGTAACACCACCGAAAAGAGAGAGAAAAAAAAAAAAAAAGCTTGCACAGTGCTAGGGGAAGAGAAAGGTCATAATGCCAGCCTGCAAATAGCGACATTTTCCTCCAGCCACTGTTCCCTCTTACAAAGTGTTAATAGGGTTAGAAAAAAGGGAGCCCCGCGGTGGGCTGCATTCAAGTGCGTGTACAAATGGGCCCGTGAACGTTTCTCACACTCGCAGCGGAGGCCGGGTC
>NW_005871049.1:29250800-29390920 GCF_000147115.1 Myotis lucifugus | reverse complement strand
CCGCCACCCCCCACTGCCAAAGTAACCCGTACGTCCCCACTCCCACCGAGGGCTCTCCTCGACACCGAGGACCGAGCGTCTGAACTCGGGGAGGAGCCTCTCCCCCAGGCCTGGCCCGGCGTCTCCGAGGCGGGGAACGGGAATGAGCGGGGGGGCGGGGCTAAAAACGGAGGTGGTTGGCGGTTGCTAGGAAACAGCGTCTCCGGAAGGAAGTGACTTCCCTACTGCCAGGTCTCTTGGGTACCAGACACCTCCTAAGGGCCCCACGCGTCGCTGGGGCAACCGTCCAGACGGAGGAAATGACGTCAGCCCTCTGGGTCCCGGGAGAGGGATGCGCCTAGGCCGCCTGGGCTTCCGTTGTTGCCTAGGAGACAGGACCCGTCCCGCTCCCAGTCGGGCGCCTAGAGCCTTGAGCCAGTGGAATGAGGGCCTCCATCCGCACCTGCTGCGTGAGCCAAAGCGTATTCTTCGTTTTGCCACAAATAGGACATGAAGCCTGTGACTCGGCTGACAGAATAGTGTACGGACGAATGGGACAGAATAGCACGACGGTGACGTTTGCAGACTCCGGAGTCTCACTGCAGGTTTGAATCTTGGCGCCCCTTCCCTATGCCCCTGTGAAGTCATAAAGTTAACATGTCTATGCCCCAATTTCCTTGTCTGAAAAGAAAAAAGGGGGAGATAATAAGATTGGCCACCTTAACGCTTTGCTGGGTGTATAAATGAAATAATACAGGGGGAATACTTGCAAGAGTGCCTGGGATTGAATTCAGTCAATATCAGATACACTCTTTATGCAACTCAGCCACAAAGCACCCAGTGATGGCGAACCTTTTGAGCTCAGCGTGTCAACATTTTGAAAAACCCTAACTTAACTCTGGTGCCGTGTCACATATAGAATTTTTTTGATATTTGCAACCATAGTAAAACAAAGACTTATATTTTGGTATTTATATATTTAAATGCCATTTACCAAAGAAAAATCAACCAAAAAAATGAGTTCACGTGTCACCTCTGACACACGTGTCATAGGTTTGCCATCACTGGTCCTAGACAGAAGTCATCCCTTGTTCACACTGCTGAAAACTCATTCCAAGTGTGGTTAGTTTTTGTTTGTGGGATCAGGAGAAGACTCATAGAAGGGAAATATCAGTATCTTGAAAGACAACTATGACCAACTACACTGTTTAAATGTGTTCATCAGCATCTTATGAGTGATGGAAACTGGCTATTGTTAGTCAAATATACCAGTATGTATTCTTTTATATTGTCATGTAGAGACACATGAATTACTATATAGCAAGAGAAATATGATTTCTCATTCAAACTCAGAACTTGTCATTCTAAACAAATTATTTTTGTTACCAGGGTAGTGTCTTTAGTTAAATGCTCTCTACAGATATTGTTCTAGACAAAGATGCATGATCTGAACGGATACTATCTCTACTCCCTGTATATTGCTGTCTTGTGCCTAGTATAATTCTGCATACTTTACTCATATCATTTAATTCAGTCTTTCCTAAACTCTGTAAAATTTCTGCTTTTTATATCTACACTCGTGACCCAGTGCATGGATTCGTGCACATTGAAAGGAAATTAATTAGAAGGTGGCCAGTGGGGCGGGAATGGGGGGGACGAGCCCGACATGCCCTGGAGCCAACCTCCCGTGGCCCCTCCCCAGCCTGCACACCTGGGGTGGCGCCGCGGCTCGAAAGGCGTCTGTGGAGTGAGTGGGGTCCCTATGGCAGATGGAGTCCCTCGGCCTGGCCTGCTGGGATCGGGCTGAAACCAGCTCTCTGACATCCCCTGAGGAGTCCTGGAGTGTGAGAGGGCACTCTGCAAAGTTGCTGTTGTACAGAGTGTAGAATGCAAACACAAATGTGCAGTAAACCAGATTCAAGGCCAACAGTGCCCCAGCAACAACTTAACCCACAAAGGTGGAATCGCACGGCCCCATGAGGAATTGGGGTTCCTCCTCTCTGCTTTCAGGGTGGGTCACCCGAGAACCTCCACTGCCAAGTCACTGCAGCTTGGCAGCTCCAGCATTGAGCGTCTTCCCCCTGGTGGTCAGTGCTCGTCATAGCGACCATTGGGATGGTCAGAGGGACACTTAGCATATTAGCCTTTTATGTATATAGATTTTACATTTTAAAAAAAGGAGATATGATAACATCTTGAGATGCAGGTAAGTTTGAAAATATATTATGTTCACCTGTGAAATGTCCCAGACAAGACTCATTTGTTACATAGACTCTTATATTATTGTGGTTTTAAGAAATCTTTGTTTTTAATCATGTTTTGTATATACAAAAACCACATTGTTCTTACTTAAGGAGTTGATCTTGTATTTTATTTCTTCCCTGATTAGTAGCACACGCTGCAAAAGGTATTTTTATGTGTCATTTATCCCATGTTAATCTCCCCCTTTCATTCATCTGTTTAAGATTGCTTGGCCCCTTCCTGCTTTGTGCTCCTTCCTTTTAAGACAAATCTGGTTTCGAGATAGAAAAGAAAAATCACTAATTTACATGTTTTGGCACAAAAACTTTATGAGTTTTTGTGGAATTAAGATCTAGTATTGAAGAAAGCCCAGGCATCACTTAGTAGGAAATTTCCTTGTAAAAGGTCATTTATTTCAGGATTTTCAAGGGAAGAAGGGCCAGAATCCAATGGTAGTTGACGAGAATAAAACAAAATTTCAACACTAGTCACAAAAACTAATTTTTATTTTGCGTTGCACTCATGTTTGAATTCCATCATTATCATCATCATCATCATTATTATTATTATCATTATCATCATCCTTTGGAAAGTCTTTTTTTCCCAGAGGGAAGGAAATCTCGCAACATGCATTAGTAACCACATTCCAGCAGATGGCAGCAAAAGATTTAGCACCTTTGGGACTATATGGCGGGAACATACTCATTAATATTTTTGGGATATTTTACTTTGCTTAGACTCAGTGGTTCTCAACCTTCCTAATGCCGCGACCCTTTAATACAGTTCCTCATGTTGTGGTGACCCCCAACCATAAAGTTATTTGCGTTGCTATTTCATAACTGTAATTTTGCTACTGTTATGAATCGTAATGTAAATATCTGATATGCAGGATGTATTTAGGCGACCCCTGTGAAAGGGTCGTTCGACCCCCCAAAGGGGTCGCGACCCACAGGTTGAAAACCGCTGGCTTACAGTGATTTAACAATACATTTTAAAATAAACTACTTTAGAAACAATTTCATAGAACTTTTAAAATCATCAGCTTTATCTTTATATTATAAAGTTAGAAAATTAGTAGTTTAATGTATCAATAAATATTTTTTATAAATATTTTTGAAAGACTGTATAAGCTGCTTACCTGCGAGTCCATTCCCTACTCCCAAACTCAGCCATGATCATTGTTAATAGTTAGGATTCTTTTCCATATTATCTTTCCTGAGCATATAAAAATGTTCACGTTACATGTGTTCTTCTATAACCAGTTTTTTTTTCACTTGAATATTATTTTCATGTTAACCAACAGCTGAATTATGCATAATTCTTTGGTTATATGATTATGTATATTTAAAAAAAACAATACTCATGTCCCTTTAACTTGTTTCAATTTTTATGAGAAGGTTTGAATAAACATTGTGGCATACTTATTTATTTTGGATAAAATCCTAGGGGTGGAATCATTGAGTATATACACATGAACTCTCTTTATACTTATTGTCAAAATGCCTTCCAGAAAAGTTTTTACAGCACACACTCCAATGTACATCATAAGAAAAGTGTTCACCTAAATGTATTCATTATTCAGCCACTCTTATTGAACCTTTATAAATTAGCAATTTTGTTTGCTAATTTTTTCTTACATTTTCCTGTGCAAGTCTATTTATTATCTCCTTTAAATATAATTTCATATATTGGTACAAATAAAAAATGAAATGTCAAATAAAAATATAAACAATTTTTTTTTAGTTTTTAATAGGTAATATTGAGGGTTAATGGAAGGATGAATTATTTAAATATAACTGGAAGATGTTCTGTGGGTAAAAATAAAACTTTTCAAGTTTTCTTAATTATATAGCTATCATTTCTAGCATTAGGAAGAAACTATTCAATATAGTTTTCTTAAGGAAATCCATTAGGTCACGAACTAAAACTAACATAAATTGAAGCTCTTTGTGTTTAAAATGGGCTATGATTAATGCTAAAGCATTACTAAATTTTTTATGTAACTTTAAAGGTACTATATTTGTCCAATCATGGGTTTAAATTTTGGTATTTTATGTATATGTATTATCAAAGTTAAGTAAACTTTGATAAAAACTTGGTTATGCAAGTTTCTTAACCTTAAAATAAACTTTTGTAAATCCTGAGTAAATATCTAAGTTGAATCTATTATATCTTGGCCTGGATTCAAACGTCAACTTTTCGTTTTCTAACAGCGTGTTCATGCAACCCATAGCCGACTGATTGTTTTTCTGTTAGGAAGAACGAGTAACGAATATACTCTGTAAAATCTGATACAAACTTTTTCCTGCATTATATATTACAATGTCTCTCTTCCTTCTATAACTAAAGCCCACAAATATTTTTGCTTATTTATTTTTATTTTTTAAACAAATTTTCCCCTTAAAAAGCCAATATTACATGTGTTAGATAAAGACATTTTCCCCTATTAACTGTAAGTGAATCTGGTTTCTGTTTTTGTTATTTGCTGTAAGTTTTGGAGTCGTGTGTGTCTGGGTTTGGTAGGTATTAGATAAAAATCAGTGATGCATATTAAGTTATAGATAGTATAGATTTTGTATTTTTTTAAATATACTTTTATTAATTTCAGAGAGAATGGGAGAGAGATAGGGACATCAATGACGAGAGAGAATCATTGATCTGTTGCCTCCTGTGTGCCCCACAGTGGGGATCGAGACTGCAACCTGGGCATGTACCCTGCCCAGGAATCAAACCATGACCTCCTGGTTCATAGGTGGATACTCAACCACTGAGCAGCCACACAGACGAGGCTATTTCTTATAGTTTAAAAAAGAATTGCCATTCTAGTTATTCTTTACTAAACACTATATTTTGATTTTGTCCTTCAAAATCTTTGTGTACAAAGATTGATAGAATGACCTAGATATGATTTAACCTGTGCAAAGGAACAATCCCTTTTAAGGTCTGAACACTGCTAACCCAGTCTCAGCTTAGATTATCATCTTCCTAGGAGATAGGTTGTTCCACTCTTGGTTCATGTTGTGAACCTGTAATTAACCAAATGCGATGATTTTTCTATGTGATTCAAAAGATTCTTTGAACCTAAATGTAGAATTTGACATTTTAATGTGTTAAATAGCATTGTCTGGTTGAGGGCATCTTTTTCAAGGCTCAATGTTTCACTTCCACGGAAACAACTATGATCTGAATGATGGAGTCAGCATGATCATTCTGGGAAGAATTTACATCCCAAATATCTTGTAGCATGCTTACATAAATACTTTTTTTTTATAAAATAGTTTCTACTAAAAACAAAACAAAAACATACCTTTACTTTACTATGTTATTAAATGTTGAATACCTTATGAATTCAGGAGTCTTAAACAGCAGTATCCAAGAGGAATTTTTTTATAATAAAAGTAATTATAATAGATGTAAACTAAAAGGCAAGGCAAAAAGTAGTGGTATATCAGGCAAAAATGAAAAGTTTTGGAAAAGCTCTTCTTATTATGCCATATGAGAAAATATAATAAGAAGCTCTTAGAAGTAGACAAATTTTCTAATAATAACATTTTTTTATTAATGCATATTTCTAACTTCCATTTAGGCAAGCAGTTCTTTATAGTGTAGAGTTTATGATTACATAAGCATTGAAGATTTTATCTTCTTGGATGCTATTGGGCAAATCTACCTAAAATATTTGTGGTTTTGATGTGAGATTTTGCAGCTATGAAGCTTGATTTCTTTGCAAGTCTGCAATTCGTTTAAGTTTATTTACATAAGGAACACCAAATTAGCTTATTATACTTAGAGTCATTCAAGTATGTCCAATTTGCATTCCCATAATTTGAATCCCACACATTCAATTTAATCTTCTTTCCATTGCTTTCTCTGGCTGCCTTCAAGATTAAGAATGACATACATATTTTTGGATGTTTCCTACTATATGTCCCTGAAAATTTAATTCAGAATATTTTTGTCTTTTATTTTAAACCATTTTTTCTGGAGGATGGTGAGAATCTGAAGATGTGAGCATCTCTAAGGATTTTGCATCTATTCCAAACATGCATGCTTGTAGAAGCAAATGTTACAATGTCCATTCTTTTAGGATTCCATTTAGAACTTTAGCATGGATATTGGAGGTACTTTTAAGAGATTTTGATATTTTTATTTGGATATTGCTATGATTTCTGGATAGCCCTTCATGTATTACTGTGGGCGGCCTTTCATATTGTCAGAGAAAGCCACTTTATTTTACTGAATAACTGTTTAGACATTTACTCTTCTCTATAAAAATTCTGGTAATTTTAGCCTGAAGCAAAAGATCTTCTGCTCTTGGAAATATTTTTATTTTAAAAAGAACTTTAACTTTTAAGTCAAAGTAACTAATGTATAATATAACAATAAAATGGTACTGAGGAGCTTTTAATAAAATAAAATGGTTCCCTTGTTCTCTCAAACCACCAGTTCTCACCCTCAGTACTTCTAAAGTCAACAAACATTAACTGAGGGTTTATTTGTAACGATTTTAAAAAATATCATCTCTAAAAATATAACTCAACTACTATACTTTGATTTATAGTTTTAAAACATTTTCTATCTAATTCCTCATGTAACAGGCATGATTTAGCTTACTCACACGCTGCCACCAATATGTAATTGTATTAATTTTGGATTATTCAACTGCTTTTCTTTGAATTAAAAAAAGAAACAAACAAAACAACAAAAACCAAATCAATCTCTCTCCCTCTCTCTCTCTCTCTCTCTCTCTCTCTCTCTCTCTCTCTCTCAACACATATGGTATATAATCTGAAGCCAAAAGACAAGACATAAAATTGGCTTGTTTGCTCAGTATGGCAACAAGGTCACTAGTAAGATTTATGTCATTTCTGCTAAGATTTATAATACAGTATCCCTTAGCAGCATATTGTTATAGGCAGCACTTCAGATACTTGTTTTGCTTCCTAGCTAAAGATTTTTTCAGAAGATGAATAATATTAATAATAACAATAACAACAACAGCTACCATTACCATAAAGAGTTTAGTAACTCCAGGCCTTCTCTAAATTCCTTCTATGTACTTTGAAATTCTTACCATGCCTATGAGGTATTATTATGCCCATTTTATAGATGAGGAATCAAAAGCACAGAGAGATTATGTCACTTACCCAATCTAGTTACTATAATTGGCAACTTAACCCTCTCAACATTTAGTGATGAAAGCAACTGTTGTTTATACTCATAAATTCTGAGTCAGAAATTGGGACAGTACCCAACAGAGAATGCTTGCCTCTCTCTGCTTCAAGAGACTAATGCTGAGACTGAGTTATTCTGCTTTTCTTTTGCTATTGACTTGTAGTTTCCTTCCATTGTGCTTGGGAAAGTACTTCAAGCTTCTTAAATTTATTAAGACTTGTTTTTGACCTAACATGTAATCTATCCTGGAAACTATTCCATGTGTTCCTGAGATGAAAGTATATTCTGCTTCTGTTTTGTACAATGTTTTGCACATGTATTCTAAACCTTTTCCAGAATGTCAAGTAGTTGGAATCATATAGTATTCAGCCTTTTTAGTTTGGTTTATTTCACTTAGTAATATGCAGTTAAGATTTCTCTATATCTTCTCATGGTTTGATAGCTTATTTCTTTTCCGCATAAGACAATATTCCATTGTCTGCATATGCCATCGTTTATTTATCCATTTACCCAGTGAAGGACATCATAATAGCTTCCGAGTTTGGGCAATTATGAATAAAACTGCTGTGAACATTCGTGTATTGGCCTCATACAGGATAAGACTCTCACCAATCACCTTGGCCGGAGCTTCTGTGGGCCCTTCCAACCTTCATGGGAGTCTAAACTGCTGTCTTCCTTCTTTGAGGCTCGCAGGTGTCTAGAATATGACCAGTCCCATCAATGTGCCAAGCAAGGTGAGACAGAATCCTGTTCCTTGGGCAACTCCTGAAAAAGAACATTTGACATGTGGGCCAAGTCTTTCCTTCCTCGGGGAGAAGCTAAAACATTTTTTTAAAATATATATTTTATTGGTTTGAGAGAGAGAGATAGAAACATCAATGAGGAGAGAGAATCATTGATCATCTGCCTCCTGCACACCCTACACTGGAGATCGAGCCTGCAACCCGGGCATGTGCCCTGACTGGGAATCAAACTGTGACTTCCTGCTTCATAGGTCGATGCTCAACCACTGAGCCATGCCGACTGGGCTGGAACATTTTTTGTTTTGTTTTATTAATGCTCATTCACTCTGCATTGAGCCAGGGAAACAAACTGTAGTGAGTGCCCATGCACTAGTTTTAACCACAACCTTTATTCTCTGCAGTCCCAGGGGCCTACTGTATGCCAGGCCCAGCCAATGCTCCTAGACAGGCAAGACAAAAGCCCAGTCCTTCAGGTAGCACCTGGAAAAGTTAAGTTGGATATGCGATCTAACTCTCTCTCCCTGAGGAATAAGCTAAGAGCTGGAGGTTTCCTCCTGATCATCTGGCTCACTGTCAGAGGTAAGGATTATGATGAGAGGATGTCTCTAATTTTCCTACCAGTTTTGATGTGGATGGTTTTGCATCTGCCTGGGATGCAAGAGCCTCTCACCTAATTTCTGAATTTATCAGAAAAGAAATTGATCTGTGTAATGCTGTTGAATTGGTATGTCCATAGGAGGAAGGATAGTATAGGACTTCTATTCTGCCATCTTGCTAATATTACCTCCAAGATTTCTTAAATGGAGGTGTATGGTGTAAATATTATTGCCCTTGTATATAAAAAAGTTTCACAATTCAATAAAATAAGCTTACACTATGAGTTTTAAATAAACATTTACATTTTTGGAGGAATTGTATTTATGTTGTCTGTTATCTGATTTTGCTACTGAGAAATGTAACTTTTTTTTTCTGAAAAACATTTTAGGAATGATGGCCTTATTTCTGATACTCTAAAATTTATAGTGATATGCATTGGGGTGTGTATAATTTTCTTTTTTGTCTTGAAATTTGGCCTGCTTTCAAACAAGGTTCATGTCCTTCAGATTTGAAGATCTATCTTTAATTATGCTTTTGCTAATTTCTGTCTTTCATCTCTCATTTTTTCTTTCTAGGATCTTTCTTATTTAGAAATTGGATACCATAGATTGATCTTTCAGCTCTTCCTCCCACCCTACCCCTGCTATCAGTTTCCTGTTACTTGCTTTTCTGTTTCATTTTTAAAAGATTTTCTGAAATCTCTCTTCCTGCCAGCCAAACTTTGTTTCTGCTTATTTCCACTACATCTATTTATTTTAGTGAAGTATCTTTCCATTTCTCTGAGAAACCATTCATTGGTATTTTTATGTGGTCCTTTTTAATGCATTCTGGGTCTGTTGTTATTTTCTCTATTGTGTGTGTGTGTGTGTGTGTGTGTGTGTGTGTGTGTGTGTGGTGTTTTATTCCTTTCAGATTGGAGAATTCTTCATTCAAAAGTGAAGGGCTACAGAGCTGATAGAAAGAAATTTAGGCATATGTGGGGCTTGCTAACACTATGCGTAGTGTCTTAGTGTGCCAGCAATATAATTTGGGAAACCCGCAACTAACAATAAAATGCTCCAATCATTTACCTGGGAGTCAATAGGTGCAGCAAACTTTTCTTGTAGTCTTGTTGTAAGAACTGCCTCAGCCACCACCAACCTTCACAACCACCACCCTTACCAGTCAGCAACCATCTACATTGAGGCAGGAAAGGTTATACTCACTGAAGGCTCAGACAATGATTAACATTTCTCAGTAAGAAAATATTTTAAAATTAAGGTACTTACATTATTTTATTAGACATAATACTTTTGTGCTCTTAATAGACTAAAAAATAGTACAAACAGAACTTCTATATGCACTGGGAAGCCAAAAATCTTGATGACTTGCTTCATTATGATATTTGCTTTATTGTGGTGGTCTGGAACCAAACCCACAACATGCCATAGATAAATATCTTGCTCATAAAGTTGTGTCACACCTGTTTCTGGGGAAACTGACCTAAGACACTCTCTTAACTGGAGTTGGCCAATCCATACCCTAATGCCCTATGTTATCACGACTCAGCTAATTTCTGTGACCTTTTGGTTCCTATTCTTGTTACTAATGGCATGTACCTCCAAGGCTCGATTTTTCACTTGCATGGAGACAGCCATGAACTGAATGGTGGAGTCAGCATGATCAAGATGTTAACAGTAAAGCTAACAAGCATCTTTTATTTGACAAAGCAAAAAATTAGGGCATGGTGCTTATGACTATACATATCCTATTGAGAGGTTTTTTTTCTAAATAATCACTAGAGTGTAAACAATTGAAAACTGGGGAGCACTAGTAAGAATTAGGTTGCTGTTCAAAATTTTACATTATGAAAAACATTATATATATATATATACACCTGTGTGTGTTTACAACCATGATCTTGATTTTTTCTAATTATACGAGGGAATCTCCCAGCTATAATATTAATTTAGGGCCAATTGGAACCAATGTGCCATCATCATCATTGTCTTTGGTTATTGTTTATTGAGCATCTATGTGATATATAATATCGGCTTAAGTTTGAGCAGTCCTGGTCCCTGTCCCTGGAGAGCCTTTGAACTGCATTAAGGAAATGTAGCACATAGGATAAGAACAAGTACACAGCATATGGTGGGGGCAGGGATGCTGGATTTGTTTGTTAGGCTTTGCCAAACTCTTTCCTATTGAGAAAATGTGCATACAGTGGTTTTGATTCATGGGAAGTAGGACTTTAGCAGATGTAGAAAAAAATGTTTAAGTCATTTCAGATGTGAGAAGCATAGCTTGGGTGAAATGTTAGGCTATAGAAGAGAAAACTCTATGCAGCAGATAATAAAAACATTAACCTGACTTAAAGGACACATGTTTACAGGTCATCAGTAGAGTAGAAAGGAGGCTTTGCCTCAGTTGGTAGGATGGCCTGGAAAATTAATCTACAAAATGCCCTGAGAGAAGGAAATTAAACAGAATTTTAAAAGCACAGATAGTAATAATAATTGACATGAAGGTAGAAAGATGAATTCTCTAAGTCAGAATCTAAAAAATGAGAATAAGAGTATTCATTAAACACACACACACACACACACACACTGAAATTTCAGTGTAATTAGGAAAAGGAGAAAACCATATGCAAAAATAAGAAAAAGCCTATCTGAACATCTAATATTTTTAGAGGAAGCTTTTCAGGCAAAATCTCAAAATATAATTTCAAGTTCAAAGTGGTTGAAGGCAGAGATGAGATGCATTGAATGGTTTGGCATGAATTTGCATGTTTTAATTGGCATATCTATAAAAAGGATTCTACTGAGAGGCAGCACTGGCAGAATTGCTAAGCATTCAGACAATGGAATCAGATTGCCCGAGGTGAAATTCAGTTTCCCAGATCTCAGATATTTGACACTGGGAAAATGGCTTTACCTCTGTGTGCCTCAGCAGTGTACCTACCATGCAGAAGATTTCAAGGATTAAATTTGTAAATACATGTAAAGCACTACAACAGCATCTGTTACATAGCCAGAAAAGTCATTGATTGTTATTATAACTATTAGCATTAATCTTCCTTTTCCCAATGCATGAAGGCATTTTTATACATTTCTGAATAGCTACTTTTCTTGATTTGGCTCTACTTATTCACTTAACAAGTTAAGAATCCTATGAAATGCCTAGCTTTGGGAATATGTAAGATGTATAAGTAGATGACAATGGAGAGCTTATATTTAGTGAGCAAAAAAATGACATATTAGTGGAATACAATTTTTATTTTAAATCATGTGATTTTCAATGCCTTTCATGACTGCCCCATTCCTTATCATTCAGACTGGTTAATGGCACAGTCTTCAGTGTAGGTTTGTTTCTTCATATACAAAGAATAATATAAGAGAATCAACGCTTAACTTTGAAGGTGAAAGTCTTAGCATTGATCGAATATAAGAGAATCAACGCTTAACTTTGAACTTGAAAGTCTTAGCATTGATCGGCAAGATTAAAGTCTGAAAGATTCAGAGGGTACGTTTTAATCAATAAACTAGAGAGTGGAAAAGAACATAGGACAAAGTGAGACATTTTTATTCTCCCCACATTAACAGAAAATACCATATTTTTAATGAAGTGGGGGCTAGGACTGGAGCTTGGTGATGAGAAAGGGGAAAAAGAATTTAGAGCTTAATGAGAAATGTGTCCTTCTATCCTCTTCTTAGGCCACATTCTATGTCCTGCGGGGAAATGAGAGAACAGCAGACATTTAGGGGAGCCCAGAGCATAGAGGATTTGTGTCTTTTCTCTCAGAACGTGGTCTAAGGTCACAGCATCTTCTCAGAGGAGCTGAACATGGAGTTGGAGTGTGGAATAGCAAGCGAGGTAAGGCGGGATAAGGGGGGAAAGGAGTCTGAGATGGCCTTCTTCAGGCTTTGGAAGAGTTTTCAAAAGTTACTGATGCTCCCAAGGAGAGCCCAGAGTGAGAGAGCCAGAGAACTGAGCAAGTCTCTGCCATTTGAATGAGGAGGACCCAAGTATGTCAGCTAAAAGCAAAGGACTGTGAGTGTCAGCTCCCCATGCAGTGGTGGAAAAGGCCAATAGCAGAATAGGCTGCCCCATCATGTCGCTGTGGAAACCTGTGGGAGCAGATGAGGACCCCAGAGCTAAGGAGGCCCTCTCCTCACCTCCCCTCTTCTGCCTTATGTCTGTGGTACTATCTGAGCCCCTCCCCAAACTTGATGTTACCCAGAAAGAAGAGGAGGGGAGGGGAAGAAAAATAATCTGGAACTGACTACTGAGAGTTAAAGAAAAGACTGATTTTTAAATCTGGAATTGACAGGTTTCTAAATTTGCAAGATTAAAAAAGTCTTGTTTTGCTACTGAGAAGAAATGGAAAATCATGAGCAGTGCAGTGTTCAGTTGCAGAAAATTATCAATGCGTCTTTTTACATCTAAATTGTGGCCCTAACCGGTTTGGCTCAGTGGATAGAGCATCGGCCTGTGGACTGAAGGGTCCCAGGTTCGATTCTGGTCAAGGGCATGTACCTTGGTTGCGGGCACATCCCCAGTAGGGGGTGTGCAGGAGGCAGCTGATCGATGTTTCTCTTTCATCGATGCTTCTAACTCTCTATTCCTCTCCCTTCCTCTCTGTAAAAAATCAATAAAATATATTTAAAAAAAATAAATTGTGCACATCACCATCATCCCAGCTACAGTTATGACACTTTAACAGCCTCACAAGTGTTATGATTAGGCCTCGGAATCAGCGATGTAGAAATAGGCCGTTTAGGAAAAAGGCTACATGAGCCAGAATGATCAGGGAAGGTGTGAAGGAGATGGCAAGTCATGGCAAGTGAATTTAAAGTAGGCAGTAACAAGAGGGAATCCATTTGGAGGTTGAATCAAGGCTTATTGGCAAGGTGTGGGCATGTGTTAGGTGGCATGGTGAACAAAGGAAAACACTTTGGGAATAGTGAGAAAAGTTGTTTGGAACTAAATTTCTGACCTATGCACAATTGAGAAAAAAATATTAAGGGACAACAGATGGATTTTATAACCCTTGCAGGGCAGTGACCATGCTCTTACACAGAAACCAACATTTTTCAGAGAAGTGGCCAAAAACCTACTTACACTCTTCTGTATCAGAATCTGGGTTCAGTCCTAACTGGCTATGCAACATGGGACACAGCATTACCTGTAACATTTGTTTTAAACCAGCTGCTACCCTAGAGAGAGCTGAGTACTAACCATTCCTGTCCGGCCAGTTTCCTGTGTTCAGCAGAGGCACAGACAAATGATCCGGGGACTGGGGTAACCAAGGTTATGTGAAAATGAGATTGGAGGACTTTCTGTGTCATTCTGACTTCCAAGTCTAAATAACACTTCACTGCTTCCCCTTCTGTGCTACAAATAAGGATTGTATTTGGCATGTTTGCTTTTCCCAGGAATTTTCTATTTTGAAGATCCCCCCTTCCCCCTCCCCACCACCGGGTTCATGTCCACTTCTGAGTGTCTTTGCTTAATGTTTTCTCTGTCAAAGGTTTCTAACTGTACAGGTGTTTTTGTGTTGTTTTGTTTTCACTCCTTTTAGGATTCTCTGGCAACCAAGATTTTAGAAGCAAGTTCAAAAGCTGGCAACACTACAATGCTACTTTTGCTCTTTAGCATTCATACATTTAGAACCCTTTATATTTTCGTTATTGAAAAAAAAAGAAGTTGAGGCAGCAGAATATTAAAGAGGAGACTTGGAAATTCATTATGAATTCAGAGTCCATGTCGAGGGCGCCATCATTTTACTATTAGCTCGCAGCTCGCTGCTGCGGTATTGAGGACAGAACTTCGCACAGCTCCTGGCTCACTAGTAGACATCCAGGAGGTGGCACATTCTCTTTCTCTTTTTCCTTTCTCAGTGATGACCTATTGATGATGAATATTGAATTAATTTTTGCTAAGAAATTCTACTGACTCTACTTTCAAAATGTGGCCATGTTTCACCTTTTCCACTGCTGCCAGGCTACTGTCACGTCTCCCCTGGATTACTGCTGCAACAGCTTCCTAAGTGACCTCTCTCCTAAAGGACCTCTCTCATTCACCTGCTCCAACATGCTGGCCTCTGCATTTCCTGATGATGCCAAGCACTTTGCTTCCTTAGATTCCCTGCACTGGCCATTATCTCCTGAAATACCTTTCCTCCAGATGTCCTCATGGCTTGCTTCCTTTCTTCCATTTTGTCTTTAATCAATTATTATCTTCCAACAGAGTTTGCCCTGATCATCTTATCTCAAATTACAAATAGACACTTCCCCACACCCCCAACTCATTCCTCTTGTGGTATTCTGAATAAGAGTTTCATCTTTGAACATACTACATAATTTATTTAATTTTTAGATTTAGTATTAGTTGTCTCTCCACCTCCCACCCCCAACAAAGAAAGAAATTCTTTTCCTTTATTTTTTATTTCAATCCCAAGGGCCCAGAGTACTACCAGGGACAGAATAATCTCTGAGTAAGTGTACAGAACGAATGAAAGACAAATATCTTTTGTATTGAAAAAGATAAGAATTAATTTCAGTTTTTGGACATTAAAGTTGGTTCCTTATTATTTCATTATGGTTGAGAGATCATATTGCTTAGTTCTATATTGGAATTAAATTATGTGTTAATTTTTAAAATTTCTATAAGTGGGATAATGATAGAGTTGTGATCACACTCAGTTTCATTACTGGTATATCTTTCAACTGGGTTCCCTTATCTGTCAGCCTCTCTTCCTAGGGTTAATGTGATTCTGTGTGTGGGCTGTGACCAAACCTATTCATTCCGCTCAGATATAAAATCGATCTTGTGGTCTGATGAAGTTTGCAAATCCAGTGTTTTCTTGGGTAAAAGAGCCAGTGAAAATGAACATAAAAAAAGACAACTCTTAAAGCATTTATCACATAATCAGTCAAGAATCTATATTATGGGAATTCGGAGACTATTAAACTTTTGTTTTTGCTGCACATAAACATGATTGGAAGATGAAGTATATCTTAGACATAGAAATGTTGAATGTGAGAAATAAAACCATTCTGTAAGACTTCCCAAATAAGCTTAAGTTTGGTAGGAGGAGAGAATGACCATTTGGTAGAAATTGTGAAATACTAAAGGTATGAGTGTGGGTGGATTTGGGAGACATTTGGCTCACTAATCCAGGAGCTCTTTGAATAAATCTGTCTTGTACACCAAGACTCTTGGATATTTACCACATGACAATATTTGTTTCATTTGGGAAAGATGGATTTGGCAGACTCTCACCGTTGTTTCTTGGCATGGTGTACAAGGCCTTGAGGTTATATTCCATTAAGAAAGTATGTCTAATTTACAAGGTAAGGAAATAGAAGTTTGCGATAATCTGAGAATTTCTTTTTTTTCCTCTATTTAAAAATATGCATGTAATTACCTATTAAGACTTTTTTGAAAATAGAAGATTGTAAGTAAATGCCTCAAGAAAATAGGATAAGTTATAATTAGATGTTGTCCTGTGTAAGTTATAAAAAAGGGTTAAAGGGTCAAGTTTCTGCCTTACTTTATGGAGGTGTCACCATGTCTTATCAAAGGAAGTTGGTCACACCTCTCTTTTCTTCCACCTTCTCAAAGATAAGAGCACATCATCTGTTCAGAATTTTGAAATAAATGAAGAAGTCTCACCAGAAAATGACTGCGAAATTGTGACATATCACCACATGATGTATTGTATACATTTAGTAGAAATTCAGAAAAAAAAATCACACCTTGTTTGAGCTCTATTTTTTTAAGTTCTGAATATTTTACCACTCTTGCAAAGATTCAGTTAATTAATAGGGCATGATAAAAAGAAGAGAGTATACCTGATTTTTGCCAAGATTTCTAAAGAGCAACTTTATTGTATAAGCACTTGGATTATATGAGTATATTATAAATTACATTTAATTTATAATGAGATTTTAATATATAGCTTAGTTGACTGAGCAAGAATTGGAAATGAGAATAGTGAGGAACAACTATTTTATATATAGAGCTATGTAATCATTATATTTTGGAATTTAGTATGTGGTACATTATTGGATAACTTCTGCTATTGGTACTTATTATGTTTAATCTTTATTCTAATGATTATCTCCCTGGAGGCCCGCTATAAGACCTCCTCAGAATTATAAAGGCAGTTAGCACAAGAGAAGACATGTTTAAAAAGTCATGTTCAACATCAGAATCTTATATGTTAGTGAAAAAAAGATATCTTTTTAATAGTATGAATTATAAAAAGAAAACTGATCCTGATAACAGTTTAGGTAGTGGAAATAGGCAGATAATAATGTAGTAAAACATTTGGGGTGAGTCATGCAATTAACAAGGTCAGTCACACATATTTGTTACTATTATTTTCTTTGTGTGCATGCAAGGCATGATTTTTACGAATAGGTAGCTCAATTGCGTATGGCAAGTATCAGTCAGAATATAATCCCAAATCTCTATGAGAGTTTACAATACCCTACAAGATCTGACCTTGGGCTACCTGTCCTACTAGTCTGTGCATTTGTTACCTTGTTCCAGCTTCACTAGCTTTTACATTGCAGTCCCCTGCCTGGCATCCTCAAAGCTCACTACATATTTACTTCATTCAGATTTCTGCTCAGAAGTCACCCATCTGAGAGGCCAACTTGACAATCCTTACACCAACTATTCTCACAGGTCTCTGTTCCCTTACCCTACTTTATTTTTCTTTATGCACTTATTGCAGTAGCATGTTATATATTTAGTATATTTTTTCTGTCTGTATTAACAGACTCTGCAAGAAGAGGGGCACTGTCTTGTTCATTGTCTTACCAGAGCTTAGAACAGTTCTGTTCCAGGGTAGACACTCAATAGATAAATACTGAATGAATGGATGGATGGATGAGTAACTGAGGAGCCTCTGGTGTTATGGGATACCCTGAAAAGAACACTTGCAATATCATCATTCAGATTGCCTGATTATACCCTTTTTTTTAAACCTTTATTTTTAAGTTTTTCTCTGAATATCTGAAAACAAAAATGAAAAACAAATCCTCAAAATATTTTTATGCCATTGAAACCAACTTCAGGCTTACACATATTGCAAAGAGTGGCGTTCAATTAAACTGGTATGATCTATGTCAAAACTGCTGAGCTAATTCTCATATTTGAACACATTTGAGTTATAAACAAGGATATATTTTAAAGCAAGATTGTTTCCAAAGTAATTATTTTTTATGAGTATAGATATCCTGAAATGTATATTCAAATCTACTCAAAGGCTTTAAATAATTAATAAATAATTAATTGTAGAGATTTTTTAAAATATAAAAATGTTGGAGAAACTTTTAAGAAAATACATTTCTCATAAGACTATTTATTTGTCATATTCTTCTGTCAGACACCAAATTTATGACTTAGTTGATGATACCAAATTTTAATTTTGAAGATACTCATCACCTATTGTTCTTTGTTCTGATGAATCTACACATGAAGGAAATTTTATTTAGCTATTTATTTAATATATACATAGACTATTTTTTCTAAAGTATTGGGGTCAAATTTTTCAAGTCACATGAGCTAAATTAGAAAATGCATAGAATAGGCCCATGGTGTTCTGGAAATGCTGCTCCCCGGCCCCCATTAGAATTTAGTTAACTAAACTACGTTATTTTTAGAATGTCAGAGGAAAGATCAGCTACTTGAAACTTTAAAAATTACAACTGCCAGCATACTTGGACATACTTAGATAAATTGGGAACTTTTCAAGGCATCAAACCTGAGGTACCATGAAAAACTCTAATTGCTCATTGTGCAGCTATAGCTGAACATTGAGCAAAATCAGTCATTGTAGGAAAGAAAATGGCTCTTCACTTGCTATGGCATTAACAGATAAGTCTCTTTAAATTATTTTTAAGAAAATAAATCTTTGTGCTGAATTAAAGTTAGTTTATAAATAAAAATACTAATTACAAGCTTATGAACCTCTTTAAAAAACATTCACTTTTTTTTGGGTGGGGGGATGTCTCAGAGTTTTTGTAATTTAATATTTTTTTTTATAATCAAACTTCCAGAAAATCACTTTGAAAAATTTTAGGGTAAAATTTGTCTCAGTTTATTTTAAAAATGGCATTTGACATCAACTTTTTCTATTTTTACCAATATTCATTTGTAAATCTTGTTTTTCTGCACTTTTGGCTGTGTAACAGTGCAACAGTTTGATGGTGAAAGGTTACCCTGTCTTCAAATTTACTTAGAATTGAAAATATTGTAGCAAGCAACTGATTCAAATTTATAACTCAGCTATTTTCTGATTGGAGTAAAAATAAAAATTGTCTTTGATATTAAAATAATGTTTTCTTTTATAAATTTACTACAGGCCCGATGCATGTAATTAGTGCAAGGGGCTCGGCCCTTGCAGCCCTGGCTTCATCTGGAAGGTCGTCCAGAAGGACACCCGGAAGGTCGTTTGGCTGTTCGGTCTAATTAGCATATTAGCTCTTTATTATATAGGATAATTGTTCTGTTTGTATATTTTTGAAATTTTAAATACTAACGGATAACAAGCATATTTTATTATACTAAATTATTATACAAAAAAAATGAAAAGGACTTTTATGAAGCTATTACTTATGAAGTCAAATTCCCCTTGTTTCACTTGATGCTGTATCATATTTACAGCAGAATCCAAAATCTAGAGGTGTTCTGAGCCACTATTACTTGGTATGTGGAAAGTTTAGTCTTTCTTTTTCTGAACTCATCTTTATTCCTCAGTGCCCATTCTGTCTGCAGTTCCTGGGAAAGGGGCGAGCTCACACATAATATATAAATGTGAGGGCCTGTCTGAAGCTTTTCACTTCTGCTGCTGGGGAATCCATAGCTTTTATCATCCTTGCAGGACTGACCCCCGTCTCCCACAGGCTGCTCTCCCTCCAGGTATTTTTCTCTCTGTTTTGCTGAATAGCTCCTGTTTTTCTTCCACCAGCTCTTAGATACATTTCCCACAGCAGAGCTGTTGGACACAGTTCTTTCCTTTATAATGCAGATCTGAGAGGCAGGGGGTGGGGCTAGAGGTGCTGAGGTGAAATGGAGCCACTGAGGGAGCATGCTGGATAGAGTGTTGGCCAGGCTGAGCAGGTGTAGACTCACTGTACCTGAAATAAGTCCCGTTCTTCCCGTGCCTTGTCTCCCAGACTGGTCACTTCATTCTGTAATTTTCCCCCTCCCTCCTTCCTTCCCTCCCTCCATTTCTTCCTTCCAATATATTCTGAGCTTCTAATGTGCCAGGCATTATGCGAAACCTTTCATAGACCCTATTACCAATTGAAATGTATCTGCACCCCAGTGTTAACTATATTCATGTACTTTCCCATAAGAGTTGTGTGTTATCCAGGGCACTAAACTCAGTCTAAATTTTAGAAAGAGGAAGCTTCTCATTTTCTCAACAATTATCAGGAATTCCCATGCTTTGGTCTTTTGCAATATCAACAGGATATGAAAACAAATCTTTGAGATCAAAAGATGTGTCGCAACAAATCTTTCAATGTGTCTGAAACACACACAACCTTTTCTTTCAGTGACCCAGAGAGTCTTGCATTACCACGAAAAACCTCTAGGGGGCAGTATAGCTCAGTATTGTAGCTTTTAAGGGTGTTAAATATTCAAAACCACAGTATGATTTTTGATCATTGGTTTATCTCTATCTGGTTAATGAACCATTTCTAGGAAGAAGGTCACTAAAGGAGAAAGCAAATTGTGTCATCTATCATTCCTTCTTTTTTCTTTTTCTGGCATTTGATAAATAGAAAGACGACCCTCAGGACACAGAGTCCTACTTAGTTTGGGGAGATTTAGAACTGATGGCAGAGGGTATTGGATACAGCGAAAATGCGTTAATTGGGAGTTTGTTTCTTTGTTTTAAACATGGAGTAGAGTGGAGAATCTCGGAGGGAAGGCGGGGGAGAATGGGTGAGTGGGAGGTAATCAACCAAAGACCTTATATGTATATATGTATAACTCACGGACACAGACAGTAGGGTGGTGAAGGCCTGGGGTGGGGGGGTGCAGATGCGGGCTAGAGAGGGTCCATGGGGGGATGGGGAAGAGGACATATGTTATACTTATAACAATAAAGATTTATATTTAAAAAAATAAGTCTCATTGGGGAAGCAAGAGGAGAGAAGATGGGGATCCCTGATACTGGTTGAGAAGATGATTGGCTTTCTCCTCCTGGATTTAGAGTGTGTTTAGAGTGTTAAATGAATCAGAAAGGTCAGTAGGCAATAGAACCATTGATACATCCAACAACCTGATTGGATCTCCAGAGATTTATTCTGAGTGAAAAAAACAAAAAACAACAACAAAACAACAAAACAAAAAACAATCCCAAAGGTTTAGCCTGTGATTCCATTTAAATATTATTCAAGTATTACCTGATCTCACTCATACGTGGAATCTAATAAACAAAATAAACTGATGAACAAAATAGATCCAGAGACATAGAAGTATGGAACAGACTGTGGAATCTCAGAGGGAAAGTGGGTGTGGGTGGGTAGGTGGGTGGGAAGAGATCAACCAAAGAACTTGTTTGTATATATGCATAACCCATGGACATAGACAACAGTGTGGTAAAGGCTGGGGGTGGGAGGTGAGTCAGGCTAGAAGGGGTCAATGGGGGAAAAAAGAGGGATACAAGTAAGACTTTCAACAATAACACCAGCAAAATGGGAACATTGGTCATAAAACAAAAATGAAAGTTATCTCTAGTCTCTTTCATTTTTTACAGCAGTAACAAACAGAATGGATCATTAGAATGATTTTACCATAAACATATATGAATGACACAAATTTATTTTAAACACTATAGTCTTGCTCTAATCTTTAAGAATGTCTACCATTTCATCTTTTATATTCAGAAGTAGTTGTCAAGGATACTCTGTAGAGAATTCAGAAAATAATTACAAAATCAATAATTTACTCATAGCCTAATTACTTTAGAAAACCGCTATTAAACTTTGGCATGTTCATTCTCCAGTCACTTTTTAAAAAAATATATATTTTTATTGATTTCAGAGAGGAAGTGATAGGGAGAGAGAGATAGAAACATCAATGATGAGAGAGAATCATTGTTTGGCTGCCTCCTGCACACCGCATACCGGGGATCAAACTCACAACCCGGGTATGTGCCCTGACCGGGAATCTAACCATGATCTCCTTGTTCATAGGTTGACAATCAACCCCTGAGCCACGCCAACCAGGCTCTTTTTAAATGCAAACATTTTTTTCTTTATTTTAAAAATTGATTTATGGCTATAGTCTATGTACCATGTTGTTTTTTTTTTCAAATAACATATTGCGGCAGATTCAATTCCACCTTCCTTGCCTGTCTTCATGTTAGTCCTGTGCACTAAGGGGTGAGTGTGGCTCAGTTCTGCTTATTGAGATGTGAGGGGAAGACTCCTGCCGACTATGGAGAATATATGCATACTTATTTCATGCTAAGAGTCAAGCACACTGGGAGAAAGTCTCTTTCCACCAGGTTTGGTGCTTGGCTCCCTGCCTTTGAATAGGGTTTTGATATCTGCCAAAGAAGCTACACTGTGATTATAAGAGGATGAGTCAAAAAATGAGCTGTCAACGTGTTGCTTGCAATAGAGCAGAAATCGTGGAGAGCCTAGGTTCTGGATGTCTTTGCTGAGAGCTGAACCAAAGCCCGCCAGCCGACATATACCTTGGACAAATTGTTAGATGGGAAAAATAACCCAAAGTTTGTTGAAGTCACTAGTCATTGGTTATCTGTAACTTGATATTTGAAGCAAGTATGGTCCCCAGCGTGACACATGCTATTGGGTAATCTGCGTATATGTGGTTATAAATGCCGTGGAATGTTTCAGAGAGGATTCATCATGGTTATTTATTTTCATCTGTCTGCTATCGCTGAACTGGAAGCCTTTAAATCTTATGGGTCTACTACCTTTTTCTGTAACAGCCTCTCCCTTTCTAGTCTCTTAACCTCCATCTGTCAAATATTTTTTGCTAAGGGCTCCAGGAGGTCCAAGTAGGATCTCTCTGCTCAGGGTAATCTGATAAATGACATCTATCAGAGAGTATTAATCTTGTGGTGTGTTTCTCAATCTTGGATCACAGGATTTTAGGACCAGAGGTCCCTGAGATCATTTTAGTGATCCATGGGGTCAAAACTATTTTTATAGTCATTTGCCCTTTTTTTTTCACTAGAGGCCTGGTGCACGAAAATTCGTACACTCGGTGGGTCCGTCAGCCCGGCCTGCGCCCTCTCGAAGTCTGGGACCCCTCGGGGGATGTCCACCTGCCGGCTTCTGCCTGCTCCCTCAGGGATCGGGCCTAAACTGGCAATCAGACATCCCTCTGGCAGCCCAGGAACCCTTGGGGAATGTCTGACTGGTGGCTTAGGCCCACTCCCTGGGGGATCAGGCCTAAGCTGGCAGTTAGATATCCCTCTGGCAGCCCAGGAGCCCTCGGGGGATATCCAACTGACAGCTTAGGCCTGCTCCCCAGCGGGAGCAGGCCTAAGCCACAGTCAGACATTCTTAGTGCTGCCCAGGAGGCGGGAGAGGCTCCCACCACCGCCACTGTGCTCGCAGCCATCAGCCCGGCTTGTGGCTGAGCGGAGTGCACTGACCACTAGTGGGCAGCTCCTGCATTGAGTGTCTGCCCCCTGGTTGTCAGTGCGCATCATAGTGACTGGTTATTTCTGGTTGTTCTGCTGTTAGGGTCAATTTGCATAACACCCTTTTATTATATAAGATTATGTTTTATCTGTAGCAATGATGTAAAAACGATAGGTAAAACTGCTGGCATCTTACTATACTAATCCTCACTGTAAATTTTACTGCCAAAAAGTGGCTAATTTTTTTTTTATATTTTATTGATTTTTTTACAGAGAGGAAGGTAGAGAGATAGAGAGTTAGAAACATCGATGAGCGAGAAACATCAATCAGCTGCCTCCTGCACACTCCCCACTGGGGATGTGCACGCAGCCAAGGTACATGCCCTTGACCAGAATTGAACCCGGGACCCTTCAGTCCAAAGGCCGACGCTCTATCCACTGAGCCAAACCAGTCAGAGCATGGCTAATTTTTTTTTAAGTTTCATTTAAAAATGTCCTTGATGAGGCAATAATCATTACTTATTATATTAGATTTCAATCCTTGAGAGGAAGTTTTTTAAAATATTCTGTGTGACAAAATGAGAGGTTGGCATAAAGAAATCTACTGCATACCAGTGATAAAGTTGTCTTTGGAAAAAGCTCTTGTGTGATTAAGTTGTGAACTGAAATAGCTGCTTTTTTATTAGAACTACATTTTTACTTGCAAGAACAACTGGTCAACTATGACTATTCACACTTGGGCATTTGACAGTTATTTTTTGTGAAAATGAACAGAGTGAACCAAACAGTATTGTTATTCACTGATGAAATACAGGCAAAAATTAGTTTCAAACAAAAATTAGCTTTGAAGCAAAAATTAGTTGTCTAAAACTTGTCTCAGCACCTGACAGCTTAACAATTTCTCAATACTTAAAGTCTTTCCTAATGAGATTGATGGTGATATTAGTGAATATGATATTCTGACATTGTTTATTGAATTTGGAAGATCTTTACAAGTTAGCAAACCAATATTTTTCAAATGATCAGGGCATGGTATTAGAAAATATAAGCATGGAGAACACCATTCAAAGTGCAAGATAGACAACAGATTTTAATGTATTGGAACAAAAAGTTATTGCTGTGGCTTCAGATCACATAATGCAGCTCATCTTTCAAAAAATACAACTTGTTAAATTTTGGTGTAGTATCAAGACAAACATCCACCATTATGAAATTGCTATTAAAACACTCCTCTCTTTCCCAACTTTATCTGTGAGAGGTCATATTTTATTCAACTACTTCAACCAAAACAACACATCAAAATAGATTAAATATAGAACTAAATATGAGATTGCAGCTGTAATGTATTTGGCCAGACACTAAACACATTTACAAAATGTAAAACAATGCCATCCTTCTCCACAATTTTTGTTTGGAAAAATATACTTTTCATAAAATACGCTTTTTATGCTAACATCTAACAGATTTGTTATTATAAAACACATTAAGAAATATTTTTAAATTGCCTCAGCTTTTAATTTCTAACACTGTATATATCCTACATAAACAAAAGTCTTTGGGGATCTCAAAATTTTTTTAAGAGTGTATAAGAGCCCTAAGGTCAAAAATTATTTTTTAAAATTGTTCTAGCATATTTGTTCTTCCAGGTAACAGTTGTACTTGTTCTGCCTTTTTCATCCAAATAGAGAATTTTAGTGGTCTTTGAAATAGCACTGGGAACATGAGGCAAAAAAATAATAATAATAATTTGTTTTTATTAAAGAACATTTTAGTGCCTCTCTGCAGCATCTTTTTCTGCAGAAGCATCAAATGATTCAATGACAAGAAGCCCCTCTGCCTTGAACCAAACTTCAGGTGATTAAAGGTTCTAACAGATTTTCCTGTCACTCTTATTGCTTCCAGAAAGGAAAATAGAAAAGCTAGAACTGGACTTATATTTATGAGAAATGTTACTGATGGAAAGTGACTTAGCAGATACCAATCCAAGTCATTTGCTATATAAATAAGGGAACTAAGGCCCAGAAATGCAATGTGCCTCCTTTATTTTTATTTTTTAAAATATATTTTATTGATTTTACAGAGAGGAAGGAAGAGGGATAGAGAGTTAGAAACATGAATCAACTGCTTCCTGCACAACCCCTACTGGGGATTGAGCCAGAAACCAAGGCACATGCCCTTGACCAGACTCGAACCTGGAATCCTTTAATCCACAGGCCAATGCTCTATCCACTGAGCCAAACCTGTTAGGGCCTATGTGCTTTCGTTAAAGTCACATGACAAACAGGTACATCTCAAACTAGAACTCAGTTTCCTAGACTCCTTTGTCTCTTTCTGTTGTATCAGATATCTCAAAAATAACTTTGTTTTAAAATTGCTGTTTTGCTTTTGACATTATGACGAGGTTGACCTTAATCTCATCTTATTTTAATGACTTCATCTTACACATGATTTCTTGTGGGTAGAATTATACACAATTACTGGTAGTTCAGCCTAAATTCCCAAACTGTTGTTAACTCAGATGATGAGTAAGTGCAGGATGACCTTTGCTGATCAAATACAGAAACAGAAGGCCCCCAGGTTGTGGAGAGTGAGAAGCTGCTCCGTGTATGCGAGCATATCCATGTGTGTGCAGGTCTGCTGCCGCCTGTGGATTTCACACGCTGTGGGGCTCACTGTGGCTTCACATCAATGGTTGACTCATGCAGCTTTTGTGCCTTGACTCTTCACTTTTCCATACCCTTCCTTATTTTTTTCCATGACATGATTAAGGCCAGAATGCATTTTCTCTCCAGAAGCTATGTCACGTAAAGCAAGCAAATTACTCTTTCAAACACATGCATTTTTTTTGTCACTGAGAATATTTCATGTGTTGAAAATTTAATTTTAAAAAATGATAATCATTGCTATAGAAGATTCCTTTCTATATGAATCATTTTCATCTTTGCTGTCTTGTATTGGACTGCTCACCTCGAACAGAGAAATGTAATTGATCATAAAGTAAGTAAAATAAGAAAGTGTAGACAAAATAAAGTACATATGATGCCACAGATGGAAAAAAAAGACCCTCAGAAATATTTCTCTCAGGGTCTATGTGGCCATAGCAGCAGTTCTATACACATGTGAATGCGTGTCACCAGCAGGGAGATGATTATCGGCACTCTAAGATGTGAAACTTTGACAATCATATCTTGCTTTTATTAGTGTTGACTATTCAATAGTTTAATTCAGAAGACAAACTTACTTTGAAATTAAAATTTCCCAACATCTAGTGTGTGTGCGTGCGTGTGTGAGGCGGTGGTGGTGGTGGTGGTATTGGTGCATGTGGTGTTTATTCTGGAAAATGGCCAGCATTTCACCATATGTTCTCAAGACTCAGTTATTTTAAAAGTTGAAAACAAAATCCTGGAACCTTCAGGTAGTCAAATGATCTTCTTAGACCACATCTGATAAATCGCTTAGTGCTATTGTGGACCTAACTATATAAAAATAACTGGAACTCCTCCTACCTTCCCTTGCCAACGCACAAATACCCATAGAAACTCAATATTATCCTAGGATAAAAACCAACACATTTTCTCCAAGGTATTTGTATTACTTATATGGCTAAAATTTATTTTTTTTGATAACTATCCTTGGTTATTTTTAGTGATCAACAGGCTCATTCTGTTCTCTACAAGAATTCTCTCTGCAGAACTTGCTATCTCTGTTTGATGGATTCCTCATACATTCCCCAAAAGTGGAGTTCAATATAAAAGTTATTATATCTGGACCCCATTTTAGAACGATCAATTACCCAAATGACAAATAAGACTTTTTATAA
This sequence comes from Myotis lucifugus, assembly GCF_000147115.1. Classification (NCBI taxonomy): domain Eukaryota; kingdom Metazoa; phylum Chordata; class Mammalia; order Chiroptera; family Vespertilionidae; genus Myotis; species Myotis lucifugus. Next base: position 29,363,736 of record NW_005871049.1, on the reverse strand, counting down.
GACAGCCTCCCCCACAGAGTTATCACTAAAGATGGAATTATAGAGAGGCATTAAGTACAAGTTACTAATGTGTTTCTTTCTGTCTTTTCAAATCGGCATTTTAAAGGCATGAGGATCTTGGTGAACACATTTGTTTTATTATTTGGGACAAAAATGATAAATAGAAAAGCCTGCTTTGAGTATAGATTCTTTCTATGTTTAGTTATCTAAACACCTCCACAACATTGCCAATAATTACGCGTGCCTATGTTTAATATTAATGAGGGTACAATTTATGCAAGAACCGGAAAATGATGTAGCTGCTCTACTTGGCAGCTGTTTCCAAGCCAGTGCTCTTTCAATCAATAATAGTATTATCTAGGATCTTCAAAATTCTCAAACTTGAAAGTAACAGCAACATTAAAATGGACTATATAGTTTTTATCCTTCTTTATTTATTCATTTGATTATTTATTGCTCACTTATTTGGGGATAAGTTTTTTAGATGCTTGAGATTAAATGTAGATTAAAAAGAAAAAAAGATATTGCCTCTGCCCTCAAGGAGGTTGCAGTTCAATAAAATACGAGATCACCATGGTTAAGGTATTAGTTTGCCAGACTGCTTTGGTAGCTTCTAGGTTTATGATACTGGGGATTTGTACTCAGTGTGTCAAGTCTTAGTTTGAATGAGTAGCTTGAAAGAAGAGTAAAGAGGACTGAATGTAGTAGAATTATTTCACAGTTTTACAATACCTGCCCCTAGCAACATTCTCTCTACGATCTTGGGCCCAAAGTTAGGCAGAAGAAACCAAAAGCCAGAGAATAGGAGTACCCCTCCCCTTGTGCCCCCCCCTTTTTTTTTTTTTACTTTTTAAACATTTCTAGCACAATTGCTAGAGGGTTTATTGCTAAAGCACAATTGTGAGCCCATATAATTTCATGACTAACACTATTGCCTTCAGGAAAACAAGATAATGCACCCATAAAAGATCTTGGACATGAGGGAAATGTCAAGCTCTTTGAGGAAAATTTGGTGGTCTTCGATATTTTTGTTTACTGTTTGATAGCCATTCTATCAGTCCCAAACAGGCCGCAGAAGTAAGGGAACAAGGACTTAAGTATGGCAGCTACTAAAGCAGAGAGCTGTGTGGATAGGAATCAGGAATCACGGAGCATGGCCTTGCTCTGAGCCCTGTGGCGCACTGCTGCCTCTAGAACCACATGTATTTAGTCCCTCCCCCACCTCCTGCCTCTGCCACCTCTTCCTTGTGGCTATCAGTATTCCTTAATGATATTGTTTAGGTAAAATGGGCTACTTTGAAGATTTATATCTTAGTGTTTACAGCTCTTCCTGGTCAAAAAGGCACAAAAGACGGCTTGGGTATACATCAATGATTTTGAAAAACAACAACAAAAAACTGTAGGCTTCTGAGGAGAAATCCTCATTGCATATATGCAGTGTCAATAATAGACAAGAAACACATAAACACCAAGATCTCTATTAAGCTTCTAGTTCCTAAAGTGATAGTGGTGGTAATGGCCAAGAAGAAGGGAAAAAGGAAGCATCTGGCAGTATTTCACAAAGAAAAAAAAAAGCATGGAAAACACATGTTTACTCTAAGGGGGAATCAATTTTTAGGTTGGATTCCAAGCGAAACATTTCTCATCCCTCCATAAAATTGTGGAATCATTCTAACCCCCTCCCCCCCATCTTCTTATTTCATCACAATGCAAAAATCCTGTTCTTAGGGACCTGGGAGTTTGTAATCTACATTCCCAACTAAATAGGCTTCAGGGCATTTGGGATCATTTGAAATGATAGGCAAACTATTGTGTGCGTAAATGTGCATTTTCTACTAGAAAGGTTTGTAACTTTCATTAACTTCTCACAGGACACCCTGACTCCAAAATGTTTAAAACCACTGTTGCTGATAAAACAAAGGGCGGAAGGTGAGAAAGGATTGTTTCTTTCTTAAATGCAAAGTAAATGTAATAGGACACTAAGAGAGAATAAAGAGGAATTATATTCATTACACATTGTATGAAAATATTAATAGTATGTTTATAATTATTTTTCTAGAGTATAAATTCAGTCATGATGAAGAGATCACTTTTATAGTTTTGATCTTGTCTCCAGGTAAATGTTACCTTATTTTATTGTTACATAGAGATATAGAGATTTTGGTGGAAACAACTTGACTATTACAATCAAGACTCTCGTGATAAAAATGAACAAAATCATGAAAGCAGGTTATGTTACACAATTTTTATCTAAGAGTTGTTTCTCTCTGGGTGCATTTCTCATTACATAAGAGACAAAAGAAACCAGGCAAAACCCTACAAAATAAATTCTTGCCCAATTAATTTATGCTTAGAAAATATTTCTGTCAATTTAACTAAAAATAGCTTTCTTTGTATGTATGGCTGTTTTGTGAAAAATAGCATTCAATTCATTGGTTTTCAAGTTAGAGTATTCACATGATACATTAAAAGAAACGTAAACATTTTTGTTGAATATTGTATTATAAAAGTACACTTTATCATAGAAGCCATTCACTTTCATCAAAATAGTCTAAGGAAACAGGTGTAGGATAGATTACATTCCATTTAAAACATTGCTTGCTGTACTGTTTTTAAATAGGCTTATGTGAAACTGCACCCGCTGGGAAAAATAAAATCAGTATGAATCATACACTCAAAGGGCATTGATCTAAAAATATAGGTCCTGTGAAATGGATAAACATATTCTATTTAGCAAAAGTCATCAAGTGAGAGGATGTTTTAATCCTTCCAAACCATTTAAGCCTCCAAGGTTGTTAATTAATTTATCAGTCACAGAGAAGGCAGCCACTCTAGTGCCAGTCCTCAGGGGGGAGCAGAGCAGATAAAAAGTGATCCTGCTGAGGATGAATAGAGATGAAGGGACTTAACCTCCCAGCAGGAGAGAGAGGGGAGCATATGTGCAAACTCACAGAAAAGCTGAGCCTTAATACTTGATTTCTAACAGGAAAAGTAGACCTAGCAGGTCCTCAGAAAACACTTTGTCTGGTGATGGGCATGCTGTTCTTCAGGCATGAAACAGAAAACTAACTGATGGCAGCATGACAAGCATTTGTTGTCATCAAGAAAGTAAACATAGTTCTCTCCAGGAATGAGAAATAAGCATTTCTCATGTTGACTTTCCCCAATTATTATGGAGAGAAAACATAATGTTAAGAGAAGCAGAGGTTTACTAGTAGGGAGGAAGATAACAGGAATGCACTAGTTTGTCTTTCATTTAAAAACTTTTAACGGAGACCTTAACCAGCACATACCTTTCTTTGATAAGTATATTAGATGTATATTTCAGAGTTCTGATAGCTTGACATAAATAGCTATCTTGCCTAACAAAAGGCTAATGGGGTAGATAAACACTTTTATAGTGGTGTTTTGGTGTGAGAAAAAAGAAAGCAAGAAAAAATATTTTAACTCTTGATAATTCTGCCTACTAATAAATAAATATGCATATATGCAGTGGTATAACCAATAGGAGGGGCAGTGAGCTCTGTTCACTTTGAGTCCAGGCTGTTTAGGCACATGTTGTCATTGCAGAATTTAAAAACAATAATAAAACCAATAAAAGTCAGGCTGACATTTATTATCACTATGTTCTGGTAATTATAAATATTATCAGTAATAATATTCTTCAGTAATAATATCAGTAAAAATACTGTTCCCTGCCCCCCAAAAGCCCCTCTCTCTACAGACTTCCTCATGACAGAATATGTATCTATATGTGCATATACACAAACATCTGCACACACACTCATGTATGAAGGCTCCACATACATGGAGATCTTGCTTTAATGAGGAGTTTATTCACAAGTGAATTGATAAAATGGTCTTCTCAAGTATTATCTGGTCTAGGGTTCAACACAAATCTTCCACATAATCCTGACTATCATGTCATTAAAGGAATAACATTTTTTAATAGTACATGTTTTTAATAAAGTGTCTTTGTAGAGTTAATCTCTAAATTCTGTGATGTGAATCTCCAATTAATAGATGAGAATATCAAGGAGGATTATGGTTGCTAACTGATTTTCCCAATGTCATACAGTTAGTAAACCATAAAGTAGGAAATTCAATTCAAGTCTTCTTAATATAATACTATTATAATAAAATATTATTTTAGTATAAAGTGCCTTATTTTCACAAACTCAGTGTTTTTTTAATTAAAATCTTATTATTTTTTAAGTTAATGTAGATAGGTGTATAAAATTCACCCAATTTTCTTTGACTTTCTTTGACTGAAATTAAGGGGAAAAACTAATTTTAAATTAATTACATTTCAATTTTAATCAATGTTTTCTTTGCACAATAATATGTGAGGTCGATCAAATTGCAGATGCCCCCCAATTTTTTATTTATCTTATTTGTTTATGCAGACATAAGTATAACATACTTATAATGATGAGTATATACACACTTGCATATGTAGTGGTATGTTTATTTGTGTATTTATCTGCTCCCTATGACATACTTAGTCAGTCAATAGTAGAAGGGCTTTGAATTGTCAATTTTTACAGAATTTGTAATGAGTTGACCTTAAGAGATTCATTTTCACACACACAACCAGAGGATAATTTCTGAAACACCTAATTGACAAACACAGATATCTAAAATGTTAAGTAAATTAAAGTAAATTTGTTTGTAATATTGAATTCCTTTTGGTTAAAAATATACCTAATTTAATTAGTTTTAGAATAACTATTGTGATAATTTTGACTGCATTAAAAGAAACACTATCTTGCAATAATCATTGGAATGAATAGACTCCATTGAAGTATATAGTCAATGGGGAAAGTGGACAAGTAAACCGAAGTCTATTTTATATCATTTAGTTCAGTGCTCTGTATAGGGGGCTGTGAGAACATGGGGAGAGACCACCCACATCCAATCAGGTGTAATGAAAAGTGGTCTGAACTGGGTTATGAAGGTGAGAATTTAGCTAAACAAAGCAAAGGGGGGTAGAGAAACTGGTGATTGAGAGAGAGGGAAACAACATCATGGATGCTGTGAAGGTATAATGGAGTGTGATAAGACTGGGAAAGCAAGTTGGTTAGGGCTGAACCATAGGTTGATGGATCAGGGTAGAGGAGTTGATTTTAGGAGACATAGAAAGTAAGCAGACTTAGTGTGTTAAGAAAAGGAATTTGAATTTATTTTGAATCTCTGAGGAAATAAGTCCTGAACAAAAATCTGTTCTTTCTTCCCAGATCATAGCTTGACTATGTGTTAGCCTCTCTCAGAGAAGAGTGTACCCATGTATTTGAATTCCAATGAAAAGTGAACTGTGGATGTGACTCTCCTATGGATGGCTTTATTCTCTTTTCTACCTCTGGCCCACTGAGATGGTGATACTCTGAATAACCATGGGTGCCATGTGTTGAAGGTGCCAGAGCCTCTATGAACCTAGTTGCTGCCAGCTTTACACTTGATCTAAACTATTACATTACCAATGTGTGGGTCATTACAACTGGGCCTAATTATTAAAGTAGTTTGGACAACCCTAACTAAACTCATTGAAATATTTTAACCTGGGTTACATTATAATCAGATTTTTATTTTGTAACTATATCTTTGTCAGCAATGATAGGGTAGGGTAGGAGGGAATCTTTACTATAATAATCAGATAATCAGATTTGATGAGGACCTGGACTAAAGAAAGGTTCTTTCCCTTCCTTCCTTCCTTCCTTCCTTCCTTCCTTCCTTCCTTCCTTCCTTCCTTCCTTCCTTCCTTCCTTCCCTCCCTCCCTCCTTCCCTCCCTCCTTCTTTACTTCCTCCTATCTATCACTACTTTTTAAATCTTGGAGATATGGGATGTATTATGCCAAATAAAAAGGCAATGGCACTTAGGATATGTGGGAAATTCACAAACCCAAGACCTTTAGTGGGTAAATCTCTAAGAACTGGTGATTGATTGGATAAGGTGAATGAAAGACACAAAGAAATCTAGAATGACCCACAAGTATATATGGTTGCATAAGTGGTTCAATATTGTGTAGGGAATTTACAGAAGCACAGTTAAGAGGAACAGTAAATAAGTTCAATATTAAGCATATTGGCCAAGGAAGACGTCTAAAAGATAAGTCGATATGAAGTTCAGAAAGATATGTCGATTTGATGTTCAGAGGTCTGGGCTGTTGACAACTTTGTACTATCATTGTGTGAAGTGATAAACACTGGGTAAAGGGATGTCACAGGCCCTCAGACTAGTGATGGGAAATACTGATTTAAAGATGGACAGAGAAAAGCGACAACATCAGAGAGTGAGGAGTGGCCAGAAAGATGGGGAGAAATGCCAAGTAGCCTGGGTGGGATCACCAAAGCTGAAGAAAAAGAGGATTTCATGGTCCAAATCTCCACACAAAAAAATTAAGATAAAGACTGAAAATAATTCATTAGATAATGCGCCAAGGAGGTCATTGTTGACTTTACCAAGTTGGAAAGAAATGGTGGTGACAGAAGCTTTATCACAGCTTGAGCAATGACTGTACAAAAGGATTCCACAGTACAGATAACTATTTCACACAGCTAGTGACTGGGCAAGAACTACAGAGGAATGTTGGATCAGGAAAGAGATTAAATTTTTGTTTTGAATTGAGAACTTTTCATCATATTTACACTATGATAAGAGGAAATCTAAAGATATGGAGGGAGAGATGATATATGCTGGCGTGAAGTCCCTAAAGACATGGAGGGGGAGGGTAGGTAGATTTAACTTCCCTTTCATGTTACTGAGAGGCTAGAAACTAAGAAGACAGGAGGTCCATGCAGACTATGTAGCAAGACAGTTAAGGGAGACCTCCTATGAATGTTTCTCTTCATGTGGTAAATAAAATGAAATGAATGAAGTGAAAATGAAATGATGTAGAAAATGAAACCATAGGTGAGAATGAAGGTGATGAGGTAGTAGATTTGATATTAAGATTAACACTTGAGGGCAGAAACCTGCTGAGGGCAATGGGAACACACACTGGCTAAGACATAATGGAGTTTGCTGGATTGCATCAAGGGCTCAGATGGGGCTCAATACCATAACTGCAAGGCACCTATCCTCACTCCTGTGTAGTTTTCTCCAGCCTTTCAGGATAGTTGGGAAACACTAGCAGAAACCTCAGAAGATACTAGTAAATTCAATCTGGGCTTGAGATTTGTAGGACTTTTTAGGTGAATGAAGAAGGCGGCATAAGAGGTAAATAGCGATGAGTGGTATCTCTGCTAAAATGTCCTGTGTGGATGTGGTTTATAATTTTGGTCAATAAATTGCTTTAGATTGTGTTACCCATAGTGTGGAAATAATGGATTGGCACAAAGGGGCAGAAATAAAAGCCTGCTTTAATGATTGACTTTGAGTCCATGAAACTTTATTTAAAATATAAAGGAATTGTCCTCGCTGGCTTGGCTCAATGGATAGAGTGTCCGCCTGCAGACTGAAGGGTCCCAGGTTCAATTTTGGTCAAGGGCACATGCTGGGGTTGTGGGCTTGATCCCTAGTAGGGGGCATGCAGGAGGCAACCAACCAATGATTCCTTCTCATCATTGATGTTACTACCTCTCTCTCCCTTTCTATCTGAAATCAATTAAAAAAATACATATATGTAAAGGAATTGCCAATGTATTTTTTGTGTGCTCTAAGTGGGCACACAGTACTTTCTTAAACTAACATTTATCTGCCTAACAGCTCTTCCAAAACATGACAGCTGATTCCACCCTGTAGTGTTGGTTTGGCTTCCTATAAAAACAGCCTAAGTTCTTGAACTTGAAATGGTGGGAATGTATTTTTGCTTCTCACATGTCATGGGTTTTATTTAGCTCCATTTTGCTCTCAGGAGAGGCAAAGTACCAGAGGGAATACTTATCTATTTGAAAATTTTTCTCTTGGCTTTCTTAGTTAATCTACTGCTCATAATGCAAAATCATTCGATCTGATTTAAAATTACCAGAGTGCATAATCAAAAGGAGCATGGTTCTAAATTTATACTCGGTATGTACTTTACATTTGGAGAGAGATTCTATTTTGTTTTCTTAGTAGTAATAGAGAGTGACACGTCTTTGCCACTAGCTTACTTTTCTGTGTTGCCTCTGTTGCCAATAGCTATGAGGTTGTATGTTGATCCTAATGGATGGTGACGTATATTGTTAATTATGTTGACAAAAATTCTCTTGACCACCCCTTTGTGAGTAGGGGGTGAGATGGGGATATTTCTCAAAGTCTTAGTTATGTGCCAAAGTAAATATTACATATGTTGTTACTGATTTATGTGAGTCTATGCACATTTTTGGTGTGGGTTCTTAGTGTTTTGGAAGTTTATAAGTGTAATTATAGTTATATATATATATGTAAGTAGGTATTCATGCTTTGGTACTAAAGGGCTAACAAGTTATTATAACTGATAAAAATAAATGAACAGTTATTGAGCATTTCTAAGACAGTTGTAGTGCTAAGTAAGCTATATACAACAGAATTTGGTCCTAAAACATTGGAACTTTATTGATGTGGTAGTTAAGACTAAGAGGCAATGTAACTTCTCAAAGCTATATAAAATCTCTCTCTATATAAAAGCCTAAGCGACCTGCCAGTAGCTATGACATTCACTGACCACCAGGTGGCAGACGCTCAGTGCAGGAGCTGCTGAGCTGCAGTCACTTGGCAGCAGTGGTTCTTGGGGTGACGTACCCAGAACCAGAGAGAAGGGAGCCTGATTCCAGGGTGTGTCACCTGAGAACCGCCCTCATGGAAACTGGGACCCCTTAGGGCAGTGGTTCTCAACCTTCCTAATGCCGTGACCCTTTAATACAGTTCCTCATGTTGTGGTGACCCCCAACCATAAAATTATTTTCGTTGCTACTTCGTAACTGTAATTTTGCTACTGTTATGAATCGTAATGTAAATATCTGATATGCAGGATGTATTTAGGCGACCCTTGTGAAAGGGTCGTTCGACCCCCAAAGGGGTTGCGACCAAAGGTTGAGAACCGCTGCCTTAGGGGGATGTCAGAGAGCTGGTTTTGGCCCGATCCATGTACTGGGCCTCTAGTTAGGTATATAAGGGCCAGAGATGACCTTAAAGTCTAGGCTTTAGACATACACTCAACTATTCTTTTTAAATTGTTTTTTTAAAAGCTTATAAGATTGATTGCAGTTAACTAAGCAAAGAAAATGTATCCCATATTTTAAGCCATATATATTTTAATTTCATAAGCTGTAATATCAGATAGCAAAGGTTTGTTAACACTTATCTGCACCAAATTATATTATTAATGCAAGCATAATGTAAAGCTATGTTCTTTCTCATTTTTATAAATTAATTGATTTGTAGTTATATTTGTTACCTATGTTTGCCTTTTATTTATATGAAACATGATAAAAAATTAGGAAATTGTACATGAGAATTAAAAGTTAACAACACTTAATATTATCTAATCAATTTAACTTGTTATATTGAAGGCTATAGTGTGGAGTTCTAAGATCTTCAAGAGAAAGTTACTTTCATTCTAAAAGGGAAACTAGTAAGAAAGGTTTATCAATAGAGGAATATTCCGTGTCAGTCTATGATTTATAACTATAGTGGGAGGTGATTAGGATTAGGTGAGGTCTTGAAGGTAGAGGTCTCATGAATGGAATAAGTGCCCTTATAAGAGTCAGGAGAAAGTTTACCTCTCCATTTTGCTCCTTGCCATGTGAAATTAAAAAAAAGGGGGGGGGGGAAGATATAAAAAGAAGTTGGCAATCTGCAACTTGAAAGAGGGCTCTCACCAGAACTTGACCATGCTGGTTTCATAACTGTGAGGAAAAAAAGAAATCTGCTATTTATAAGCCACACAGGCTACAGCACTTATTATAGTAGCTGAAACTGACAAAGAGAAATACTTATAATGTGTTTAAAACAGTGGTTGGCACATCAGAAGTGTGCCACTAAATGTGTGATTTATAGCTCAGTGGTTTGGTTGAAAGGAAAAAGATATGGTTTTTTTTTCTATATCTGTGTTGTTTTATAATATTCTATAGCAACAAGTTCAGAAACTGGCACATGGTTATTAACTTCTGTTAAATTAAATTTATTAAGTTTTACAATTATAAATATGATGTATGGTGAACGATACTTAATATATATGAAGTTTTCTCGTTTTTCAATGTATTTTAAAATGTGCTTCTATTATATTTAGGTGCTGGGCTTTGGGGTTAGCAAGATAAGACCAGGTTCTTTTGTTGTTGTTAATCCTCACCAGAGGATATTTTTTCCACTCCACTCATTTTTAGAAAGAGTGGAAGGGAGGAAGAGAGGAAGGGAGAGCAGGGGGCGGGGTCAGGAGGGAGGGAAAGAGAGAGAGAGAGACATGATGTGTGAGAAACACATCGATTGGTTGCCTCCTGGACAGAGTATCTAAACTGCAACCCATGTACTGAAAATCGAACCTGCGACCCTTTGACCCTTCGGTGCCTGGGGTGACACTCTGACCACTGAGCAATACCAGTCAGGGCAAGACCAGGTTCTTATATGCAAAGAGCTCACAGCTTAGTTGGGGAGAGAGACAAATAAAGAAGTAATTACAAACAAATTCTAAATATGCAAAAAGAAAACAGAGAAGACACTCCCTGGAGGGTTAGATATTAATTCAGAGCACAGATGAATAAAAACTTACTTCTATTATAGAGGTTATATCTGACTTGTATGTTTTTGAGCACTGAATATTAGTTTCTTGATTGATGTATATTGAATATTATTAATCTGAAATGTATGTGAAATATAATTAAGATTTTAGTGACCATGAAACTAACTTTTTGAGGTTTTACTCAGAATAAAATCCTCTATGCTTTCTTTTAAAAAAACATAATTATATTTGGCTACCATTTTTTGTTCTTTGTTGAGATGATAGCCATATATTTTATAGTTCGTTTTTTTTACTAAGCTATTTCCCTCCTCTTAAAAAATAATTGCTCCTTAGAAGCTGAGTAGGATTGTTTTACAATTTCTACTCAACCTCCTGTTTCAGTGTTCAAGTGCAGATATAAGTGGCATGAAATAGCTTTGATCTCTTTTATTCTGATCCTCTGATAATTGTCCCACTGATGTGGGGAAATAACAGTAGCCACTGCTCTCGTGATAGGCATTTCAGAATTTTTTTTCTCCTAGGCCATTGAGTTGAACTCAGAGCAGCTGCAGAATTATGGGAATTACAGTCTAGTACTACTATATTTTCATATATGACAATTTTGTCTCCAAATAATTTATTCCCTTTGTATAAACAGCAAGGATCATCTTTCTATCTTTGGCTCTTAATCTTACTAAAATCATTACATCTTAATTTTTATTAGATTCTATGATCTCTCTGCTCTTTTCTCTTAAACAGATCTCCTCACTGATATAAAATTCTCACTTGGGCCTGAGTAACAGTAAATACAATAAACTTACCTTGTTTTGAACATTTGTGTTAAAGACCAGTTTTCCAGGATACTTAATAAAGACACTAAGGAAGAGTTTATTCAAGACAGTCTGCTGAAATATGGGAGAGAGATCAGGCTTAAATTCCGAGTTATGCAAAGTGAAAATTTACTGCCAAGGAGCAGGGTGGGATCAATGACTGGGAAATTACTAAGAGGAAACATCAAGATGAGGGGGATTCTTAGTGAAGACAGACCTGGGTGGTCAGGAATCTGAGGTTGGAGGTGAGGAATTTGATCTGATATTGAGGGTGGCCAGATATCAGGGTGAAGTCTTCTGGCTCATCTGACAGTAGGTTCTTAGGGAAATTGGACTCTACACGGACTGTGGAGATAGGAGCCCGAGTTAGGGTCAGTTAAGCAGGGGGCTCAGAGGAGCTGACTAAAGTGTGATCAAGGAGAGAAAGTTTCTCTTTCTTGAGCATTTATGAGGGCATTTAATATATCTGATAAAATATCTCACGTCCCATATCTGACAGCCGCATACTGAGCTAGATGTTTTAGATGTGCTGCACCAGGTAGTTGTTGCGATTCTTGTGATAAAGATGACAAGACTGGGGCTCAGAAAAGTTAAGTAAACTGTCCAAGGTTATATAGCTAGGAAGTGGTGAAGCAAAATTTGGAAAATAATTTTTTTTTCACTTATAGTTTACATTCAGTATTATTTTATATTAATTTCAGGCGCACAACATAGTGGTTAGAATAGATGATCATATACTTTGCAAAGTGTTCTCTCTGATATTTCCAGTACCCACTTGGCACCTTGCATAGTTATTACAATATTATTGACTATAGTCACTATGCTGTACTTTGCATCCCCATGGATTATTCTGTAACTACCCATTTGTACTTCTCAATCCTTTTACTTTTTTTTTATCTAGTCCCCCAACTCTCCTCCCCTCTGGCAACTATTAGTCTGTTGGGAACTAATTTCCCCATTCATTATTTCATTTGGCATATACTTATTGTATATGTTTTATATCTCAGACACTGTTTTGAACAATGTAGAAATATAGGGATGAATAAAAAGTTATTCTCTCTCCTTTTAAAGAGGTGACAACAGAGTATGGGAGATGGAGGACATCATTCAGGTAACCACATAAATAAAACTAAAATTTCATTTGTAATATATGTTATGAAAGGAACATGATAATTTGTGTTAAGAGGACTAAATGTATTCTTAGCGAGGAATCATAGAAGGCTGTCTACAAAAAGCTCCTTAGGGTTTAGCTATAAGAAAGGGGTATATAGTTTGTTCAAGGCAAAGACATTATTATGGACTGAATTGTGTCTCCCCCAAATTCATATGCTGAACCCCTATCTCCCCAAAGAGATGGTATTGAAGATGGAGGTTTTGGAGATAATTGGGCTTATATGAGATCATGAGGGTGGGGCCTTCATGATGTATTTAGTACCCTTAAAAGAGACACAAAAGAACTCTTTTTTTCCTCTTTACCTGCATGCACACAGAGGTTATATGAGCACATGGCAAGATGGAAGCTGCTCACAAGTCATGAAAAAGGTTCTCACCAGAAACTAACCATGCTGATACTATGACCTTGATCTCATTAGCCTCCAGAACTGAGAAAAAATGAATTTCTATGGTCTATGATATTTTACGATGGCAGCCTGAGCTGACTAGACAGGCATATATAAACAATGTATATGGGGGAATGACTTGGCTTGTTGGAAGAGAAAGAGGCCAGCCTGGTTAGTGTGCAGAGCATGATAGAGTGTGGCTTGAAATGGAGGCTGAGTATCAGGTAGGGCCAGTCCATGCACCGTCTGAGAGCCACTTCAGGAATATGGCTCTTTATACAGAGAGCATTGGGTGATCACTGCAGAGCTCATGACCTGACACATTTGCATTCTGGAAAATTCACTCTGCCTAATGTGCAGATTAGGGGTGAGAGATGAGGACAGTGAGGAACTGGGCAAGAATGACTCCCAGGTTTGGACCTTTCACAGGTCCACTTACTGGAGAAGGAATACTGAACAAGGACCAGGATTGGAGAGAAGGAAGGAAGATGTGAGACAGTAATAGACCTCCAGACTTGCCTTAATTGTATCCCTATGCATAAACTCTTATAGGCCAAACACACGAGTAGATTTCAGGTGGTTCGTTTTTAACATGTCGGTTTTAAGATAACCTGAAAACATTCAAGTGATGATTTCTAACAGTTATACTGGTTTGGGTTTAGAGGAGAGGTCTTGGACAAAGATATATATTTGGGGGCATTTGCTGCTAATAGAAATAGAAAAAAAAATAGGAGAGTGTAGAATAACAACACAGGAGGGTCCAGGACCAAATAAACTCCATACTCTATATACTCTATACTCCATACTTGCCAAATAGAAGTCAATGGGTTGTAGAGCTCAGGAACAGACAAAGGAAGATCTCTGCTTTTCCCCCACCTCTTCCGTTCTAGCGGAGAACTACTGCTCGCTCCTGTGGCTCTTTGATAGAGCCTTCCATGTGGAGGTACTGGTGGAAGATTAGAAAGCAGGTGATGGGATGAATCTGGGTATTCCATCCTGTATTAGTTTCCTATTGTTGCTGTAACAAGTTAGCACAAATTTAGTTACTTAAAGTAAGATAACTTCATTATCTTACATTTTTGGTGGTGAAAAGTCTGAAAAAGGTCTCCCTGGGCTGAAATCAAGGTGTCAGCAAGGCTGTTTTCCTTCCAGAGAGTCGAAGGGAGAATTTGTTTCTTCGCCTTTTCCAGCTTCTAAAAACCTCCTGCATTCCTTGGATTGTGTTCCTTTCCTCATGATTGCAGCTAGAAGCACAGCATCTTCAGTTATCTCCCTCTCACTTGGACCCTTGCTTCTGTCCTTACATCTTCTTCTCTGACTAATTCACTGCCTCTCTTATTAGGACCTTTGTGATTACATTGGGCCCATCCAGAAAACTGAGGATAATCTCCCCATCTCACCATCCTTAATTAAATCCACCAGCAGAGTACCTTCCGCTATGGCAGGTAACATATGCACAGGATCTGGGGATTAGGAAGTGGACATCTGTAGGGGCCATTACTCTGCCTCCCATGAATCACCTGTCACTCATCCATCCATAGCACCATCTCCTGTCAGAAATCTCCTCCTGCTGAGGTCTGAGTTCCTGACATGTAGATTCCAACACGGTGTCAGCTCCTGCCAGACCTTGGCTTTGAGCTTTGAGAACATGAAGTCCTGTCATTGGCCCTTCAGGAGTAGTAGATGCTTCCTGATGCTGCTGATCGTGGGGTCACCTCACTGTACCTTATTTGGCTTCTCCAGTCTTCCATTACAAAGGTTACCATTGACAACATGTGAAAGGCCTCACATGGAGTCTGTTTTCCCGGCTTGCTGGAACGTGACAGGTGAGAACCGATGGCAGCTTAAATTTGAGTAGTGATGGAGGTGGACACATTTGCTCACATTTTTAAGTAAAATAATAAAATCAAAATAATTAATTTTGGGGAAAGGTTCCTAGGTCAAAAATCCTGCCATATTCAATCATGTTACTTTTTAAAAGTGTTACTTATTCTTCAACGAGGAATCAGGGATATGTTGATTGTGTTTGTGGAAATTAGAGAAAAGATGGCCACAACTTCCTCTCTTTCTTTTACTAGGTAGTTGGGAAAGCATAATTAAAGATTCCATTAAGGGCTTTTTGTTATTTGTTTGTTTAAAGCAAGACTTAAATTTGAAGGATGAATTAAGACCATCAGTAAATATCCAAAGAAAGTGGCTCTTAATTTATGGAAGAGATCTATAAATAGTAAATTTTAAAGAACACTAAAAATACAGTGTGCCAAAGATACATTTCAAAATTAATGAGCCAAGTATTTTATTTGGCATATGAATAACAACAACAACAACAAAAACATTCAACATATGTTAAGACCCTTTAAAAGAAAACTTTATTAAAGCTGGTTTAACTTCATCCTGGAAACCTTTGCTTCTCTTCATCATCAGGATCTTGATGAGTATATTACCTGAAGTTATTAGGAAATGAACTCACTGAGACAATTTGGTGAAGCAGGTTCTGACCACGTGGGTTCAGTTCCAACTCTACCATCATTGACTGTATGATTTACAGTTGTTTAAGCATTCTGAGCCTTGGTGCTCATTCATAGCACAGGATCAATTTAACTTAATTTAGGAAATTGGGGATTAATGTAAAGTGTCTAATTCTGAGGAGGTGGGCAAAAACATCAGAGATATTATTTGCATGATTTTCTGATAGAAAGTTCCAGTATTAAAGCTAAAGGCTGATTCCTTACGTCTCCTTGCATTCTCTATCTAGCATTCTCTTTGTGAATTTTCAGGTGCCCATTAAACATCCCAGTAGGAAGGCAGAGTAGAAAAATAGATAAATATGTATGGATTTTAGGGAAGAGATCCAGGTGGAAAATATACATTGGACAGTAATCATCACAAGGATGGTATTTAAAACTATGAGACTAGATAAGCATGGGAATGAGTACATACTGAAGTAAAAATGTTTTAAGAACTAAGCTTAGCAGATTGTGGACCAAGATGGTTACATAAGAGGCTCCTGAACTTCCCTCCTGCCAAGAATTCACAGAACGAAGATAGATCCATGGGAGATCTATCTGAGAGATGCAGACACTAGCTGAGTTGCACCACAACTAACAGAATACCCACATCACACAGGTAGGACAGGCTGAATCTGGACTTCACCTATCAAACATACTTTTGTTGTTGTTGTTGTTGTTGTTGTTGTTAATCCTCACCGGAGGATATTTTTCCATTGATTTTTAAAGAGAATGGAAGGGAGGGGGAGAGATATAGATAGAGAAACATCTATGTGAGAGAGATATCAATTGATTGCCTCCCACACACACCCTAACTAGAGCCGGGGATCCAGCCTACCCTGAGCCAAATTGACTAGGGCTCAAACATATTCTTATGATTCCAGAATTTATTTTTTCATCTCTGTCTTAGAAGATATCATTGTCAATCTGTATTTTTTTTTTTTTTTGGCACTTCTAGTGAAACATATCATTGTTTTTCCCCAAAACCCGTATTTTTTTCTTTAGTATCTAGATGGATTTACCATCCATCCAGTTACCCAAGCAAGAAAGGATGCTGTCATCTTGAATATACCTCCTTTTCACTGACACCATATTTCAGTCTGCCCCTGCCCTCATAAAACTGATTAATTCACTTAGAAACAATCCCCATTGTCACTGTTTTCTGCTATCTCTCCATCTTATTGGCATTCTTTAGAAAAAGCTCTAATCAGCTTTTATATACACCTTGTCTTAGGCAAAGGCAAATTTTAAAAGACCAATGGTACTATTCAAATGTTAGTATAATTACTTTCTTTTTCCACCATGAACTGGCCACCCAAGAGCAGAACTAAGTAAGTCAACACTAAATAAGTCAAAGCAATATCATTAAATAGTATTATTATAGAAATAATAAAGATGATGTATTCCTTTTACTTGTCAATCCTTTATGTGGTAAGTATAAGGACAAGAGTATACAAGTTTGAGACCCTACTGGTATATCTATCATTTAATTCCTTGTTGATATGAACTTACTTCTTTAAGAATTTATTTCCATGAAATCATCAGTTCCAGATTTAGAATTAAGGGAAGTAAACTGAGATAGGTATTATGACTGGAAACGAGGTGATTTATAGTTTTACTGAATATTTAGAAATGTCATTCTCTCTAAAACTAATTTTTTTAATCTAATGCTTTATGAAGATTAAATAAAAGCAGCACTCAGAATGACATGCACCAAAGAACTGTGCAAACATTTCCTTAGTGTTGGCACTAGGAGCACTTACTTTTTTCAAAACATTCAAGGTTGGCGTCATTGGGAATAACTGGAAAGGCTAGAAGGTTTCAGAATGTGGCTTCAGATTTCACTCCTCATTACCTTGAAATAAAATCAAACATTGTATGAAATGTTCTCACAAATGGACCTTTTAACATTTTGAATTAAAAGCATATAATCTGAGGCTAGAAACTGGCTTTTACATACTTATCCCAGGAAAATAATTGGCTTATTCTCATTACAAATCTAGAACCCAATTTAAAATGCAAAGAATTTAAACTTCATTACAAGAATCAGAATTTTCTATGGAATTGTTCGTCTTTGTTGCTATATTAAATAAAAGTGTGTCCCTAAAGTATAGTCTCTGGGAAAATTGGAATCCAATATTAGATGGCACCTTAGTGGCATCCGTTATTGAATGGTAGATTGAAAAGGATGCCCATATAGAGGCATAATACAAAGCATTCATGCATAGACTTGAGAAAGAATGAGATATTAAAGAATAAAACAATTTTAGTTTATTTTTCAGCCTCTTGTTTTCTCTAAATTTTATTTTAAATAAGATTGATCAGACATTCCAGAATTACAATATAACGTTTTATATTTGTAGATTTAATTGTAACACCTAATCCCCAGAGCCTGTGAATGTTACTTTATATGACCAAAGGTCTCTGCACATGTGATCTTGGATAATCTAAATTAAGATTATCCTGGATTATCTGGGCGGGTCTGTAATCATGTCAGTCCTTATAAGAGGGAGGAAGGAGAGTCAATAAAGGGAGAAGGTGACTCCTGAAGACCGAAACAGACATTGGAGGGAGGGAGGGGCCAAGAGCCAAAGAATGCAGCAACCTGAAGGAGCTGGAAGAGGGAAGGAACACATTCTTTTCAGGATCCTGCAGAAGGTGTTAGCACTGCCACCTGGACTTTAAGTCCCAGAAGACTTAGTTCCAACTTCTCACCGTCAGAGAATTGTAGCAATTTGTGATAGGAAATTAGCAAAGTATATATTACTTTTAGATCATAAAAATGTTATTTTACTATAAATAAAAAAGTGAGAAGTTTTCTATACTTTTCAAGTAATTTTTATTAAATTGAAAAATTTATGGAAGTCTCTCCACATGTATGTACCTGTTGCCAATTTAACCTACAATTTAAGATTCACTGGAGAAAATGGTCAAACTGTCCTTCCTACTCTCACACAAATTGATAAATTATTTAATTTATTTTTGTTGTTGTTGCTGTTAATCCTCACCCGAGATATTTTTCCCTTGAGTTTTAGAGTGGAAGGGAGGGGGAGAAATAGATAGAGGGAGAAACATTGATGTGAGAGAGACACATTGATAGGTTGCCTCCTGAATCTGGGCCAGGATCAAGCCTGCAACCGAGGTATGTGCCATTGACCAGGAATCGAACCCAGTACCCTTCAGTCTGCAGGCTGATGTTCTATCCACTGAGCCTAACCAGATAGGGCCAAACAAATAAGTTTTGAAAGATAAAAGAAACAGTATGGCCAATAACTTGCCATCAAAGTAGTCTTCATAGAACCATAGAACACTAACTTTTTATATCTTAACATCATCAACAACAACAAAATTATTAGATCATGGGTCATGTTTATAAATGTATATAGTTCAGTATTTGTCAGTTCTCACATTCTTTGTTTAATGTAATAGGATGTATATTGCTCTTCCTTTATGACCCACATCCCTTTGAAAAGGAAAATGGGGTGTGGGGGGGTGTGGGGTGGGCTTGCAACCTAGTTCAGTATCTGGTAAAACTGTAGTCTTACTTCCCCACCACAGCTGACTTGGGTGGAGCTTCGGGGACCCTCAGGGCCCACCACAGGTGACTTGGGTGGAGCTTCGGGGACCCTCAGGGCCCACCACAGGAGGAGACATATAGGTCAGAGCCTTCCCACGAGTTCAGTTCAGGCTTTGGATCCAGAATTCCCCTAGACTAGCAGATCTGCGAAGTAAAGGTTAAACTTTCCTCCCTCAGAGTGCTGGCTGATCATTCTCCCATGCATTCTGCCACAACACCTTCACAACCTGTGTTAGAAAGTCCTTCTTCTGCTATCTCTCCTGTGATAGGAGATGTTTGGTGTAGATTCATCTCAACGTGTCCCACTGAAGTCAGAACCTCCATCCTTGTGTTAAGCCCTCTCTCTATACGTGCTTACAGAACAGAGTATTTATTGGATGGCAAGAACTCTAAGTCTCAAGAGATCCAAATTTCAGTGTGATTTTTCCCTGTGAGAATTTAGAGTCCTTGTTTCATGTACAACATCTCTTTAGTTCCATATCTAAAAAATAGAAATGTGAACTAAATAGGTTTAAGATACCTTCAAGTTCTAAATTTGATTTGTAAGTAGCCCTTCTTTTGACACTGTTGACATTCTTCTGGAAGCCTTTCTGGACAGACTCTTTCTTACTAGCTTTCCCATTGCTTTGAATGTGCTTATCTTTAAACAAAGAAATGGATTCTGTGTATATATTTATCATTTGTAATTGTCTGTGTTTAGTCTCTCCTGTGAGAGCTGGTACCAAAATTATAAGCTTTTATTCTCCTCCTAGCATTTGAGTAAGCACCACTTGCCTTGAAAGGCTAATTTGTTAGTTCTTTCTTTCTTTTCTTTTTTAACTAAAGAAAGTTTTCTCTAACTTGTTGCCAGGAGAATTTCGTATTTCAGATGGCAGAAATACGAAATACGTATTTTCTGAGAGCAGTTTCACTCCTTTATCAGAGGCTTCATTTTTGAACATCACTGTTCACAGATGTTTCAGTACTCAGGTTGACTGGAGAAGGCTCTGGTCCCCTGTCCATGCTCCCAACGCTTGTAACCTAATGGTCCCAGCAGTGCGACAAGCAGTGCGGTAGATTCTGCAGCTGGAGCTTGCTGAGAGCTGAAAGCTGCCTCCACGCTTTTCCTTTCACTGATGGAAAAATAAACAGCACTTTCTAGCCTGGTGAAGGCAAAACCTGTTTTTCCAGAAATAGTATACCCTGACTAATTTTCATTACAGTTTTCGTTATAAAATGTGCATGTGTGAATTGTTGGAACGATTAGCTTACTGTTTAAACATATGATCACTTCAGATTATACAAAGGATTTTATATATGTATCTCAACATTTTGTCCAGAATCTTTGAATGTCACTTACTTTCCAGAGATATGTGGGTCTAATTCTCTTGTTTTTCTACTCAGATTGCCTGAAGAAAAGCCAAAGAAATTGTCTTAATTGCTCCTGAGGGCAATGATGGATGAAGGAAAGACAGGTAAGGAGAAAAAGAGATAAAAGAAATAATGTGAGGAAAAAAGGGAGAGATTTGTAACTAAAGAATAGGTGGTAAGAATGATGCAAGGAGGACATAATCCTGTGAAAATAAATGCATTCTGGCAGTCCCAATAATGGGTAGAAGAACATAAATATTATTCAATCCTAGGGAACTGAATAAGATAATTGCAGGAAATGACCACTTTCTGGAAAGCTCTTATATTCTTGGGAATAAATGTCTTACAGCAATTTGAGATATATTTTCAACTGATGAGGTTTATAATCCTGCTTCTTTCACAAATGTACCTATAGATCCATCTTGGCAATTTTGACACTGATCAAATAAACAATTGTTGTTATTTTAACCTCATGAAGTAAATACCCATAGTAAGCTTTTAGATAATCCAAAATTGCATGGATTAGAAGTACATTTAAGTTCCCCCCAAAAAGGACATTTTGAGGGCATTGTGTTGATACCAATTAGTCTTTTAGAGGTGAGGAAAGGACACCTTAATTTCTCACCCTAGAAACTCAACTCAGTGACCCAGTCTCATGGGGATTTAAGAAAGTTAACTTGTAGACATCACAGAAGCCTAATCAGATAAAAGTCCAGTGATTTGAGATTCCTCAGTTTCAAAGTCATTATACAAGACAGAAGGCAAATCATGGTTATTAAATTAATCGTAACCACTCTAATGGAGAAACATAACCACAGCAAAGAAAAGAATGATCAGAAGCTTCGTTTTGTGGTTTCAGAATTATTTTTAACAAGAACATCAAAATACATTTAAGACAAACAAACATGGAACCAAAGAGAACTTTCAATAGATACTTAAGACATCTGTCATAGGGTACTGGTATTATGATTGAAGACTTATTCTCATACAAACTTTCATTTCAAGTTACATTTGTGAATGACTATCATCTTTTTCCTTTAGCTTATTATTTAGAAGCAATCCCTTATTGGATATAAGTATCCTTTCTTACCATATCTCCTCTGTCAGCACCAGAAACCTAAGACAACATTTTGGGGGCAATTTGGTCACTTGCAACAAATTTTTATTTTTTTATTTTTTGTATTTTTAAGTCAAAAAGAACCTGGCTATGTTTCCACCTTGGGTCTTTGTCTTGCTTGCTGAAGCCATAGAAAATTATCACTCTCCTAGTGACTGCCCTTCAGACATTTGAGGGCAGTGGTTCTTTACCTTCAAATTAAATCCACTCATGTAGATTAGATTAAGCATCCCTATTTCTTTCCATCCTTCCCCATTTGGGAATTTTCCAAATTGTCTATGTCTCTCTTTAGAGAACAGCCCACTTCACAGGGCTCTAAACAATAGATGGAACTGTCAATTTAAGCCTAAACATTGGTGACTAAAGCTTGCAATCGCATTTGGGGTTTTCTGGAGAGCTTCTTCATTAGAGTAATTTATTTTAAACACAGAATAAAATGGCTCCAGTTCTTTGTCACAAACCCCACTCTGTATTTATGCAGAAGTTTCTGTGGGCTACATTAAGTGCTATAGATTCATCCATGAATTCTCCTTAGTTCCATCTTCCTCTTCAGCTATCATTTCAAGCTGTTTATTCAGTGATGGTGAATCTGCAATTTACTTCCGACCATGTATTACAGTGAAAATCACAAATCTTCCTGTGGATTAGCAGTAGGAGATCATTATCCTTGATTTCTTTGGCCCTCAATGGAGATTAGTGCACTGTTGGTGCCAGCAAGTGTTAGGCAACATTAAAAAATCTGTTTTAATTATTGAAAATATTTGGATAAATACTAAAATAATTGCACAATGTTGAAATTGAATCTATCAATGTCTATAAACATAATAAGGATTTTCTTTAGTTTTTTAAGCCTTTTCTTTTGTGTTTTTATGGGATTTTAGAATAATTATTATTTCTCATTATTTTTATGAATTTGTCTTGCTGGTCTGATGCCCAAAACTGAATTATATACTGTAGAATCACGGATGGCTCTGCTGGGCTCTGACTCATGACCTAAATTAAGAGATGGTTCTGACTGTTTTCTCAAGGGTAAATTCTGCTTCTACATCTGAGATACAAATTAAGACACTGAGTTTAAAAAAGATGCTAGGGCCTGAAGAACATGTTCAAGGGCGGAAGTGTAGAAGAGACAAGCTGTTGTTGATAGATCCAAAATGCAAATGTTGATAGATGCAAGTGCTGGCCTACAGGCAATATGCCCTTCCCAGGAAAAACGTGCAGAAAAAAAATCCTCTGGGATTCAGGCAGACCCTAGGGAAAAGCTGCAGCTTATGGCTTGTCCTGGCCAGTGTTAGAACAGTGGTTAAAGCATTGGCCCCTACAATGAAGGGTCTTAGGTTAGATTCCTGGTCAACCTGGGCTGCAGGTTGGATCCTCAGCCCCAGGTCTGGGCATGTGAGGGAGGCAACCAATCTCTCTCTCTCACCCCCTCCCCCCATCTTTCTCTCTCTCCCCTTGCTCTATCTCTTCAACTCTCTCAAAAATCAATGGAAAAAATATCCTCCAGTAAGGAGTAAGGATTAACAAAAATAAATAAATAAATAAATCCTAATATATAAAAACCCTGGGTCCATCATGACCAGATTGACCACCAGAAGTCAGTCCTGCAGTCAGCTGTGGCTGCAGGTGTGGTGTCCCAGCACTGACTGCTGAGGGGGCTGTGAATCAGGCCTGGAGAGATGTCTGAAGAGAGAAGCAGGGTCTGATCCATAGCTTGTATGACAGCTGTTGATCAGCACTTGCCTCTCTCTTTCTCTCAGGGCCGGGCCAGCAGCCGCGCCTCCATTTCTCTCCAGGCCTCCACTGGGGCTGCTGATCAGCCCCACTTTTCTGATCAGGCCTCGTTGATAGGCTCACAGATGTTGACTGGCATAGAAACCAACCAATCAGAACCAAATCTGGGTGAAGTGTGAAGAGCCAATGGCTGCCTAGGAAGCAGAGCTTTTGATGATGACTGGCATAGAAACTGACCAATAAGAACCAAATCTGGGTGAACTTTGAGGAGCCAATGGCTGCCTAGGAGGTGGAGCTTTTGACACTGGCATAGAAACCAACCAATCAGAACCAAATTGGCGGGCAGAGGAGGGCAGTTGGGGGCAAGATCAGGCCTGCAGGGCAGGGCTGTTGGGGGCAAGATCAGACTGGCAGGGGGAGGCTGTTGGGGGCAAGATCAGGCTGGCAGGGGAGGACAGTTGGGGGTCAGATCAGGCTGGCAGGGGAGGGCAGTTGGGGGTGAGATCAGGCTGGCAGGGGAGGGCAGTTGGCGTGAGATCAAGCTGGCAGGGGAGGGCAGTTGGGGGCAAGATCAGGCCAGCAGGGGAGGACAGTTTGGGGCAATCAGGAAGGCAGGCAGATGCAGTTAGGAGCCAGCAGTCCCAGATTGTGAGAGGGATGTCTGATTGCTGGCAGTCAAACATCTCCCAAGGGGTCCCCTATTGGAGAGGATGCAGGCTGGGCTGAGGGGACACCCCCCCCCCCCCCGTGCATGAATTTCATGCACCGGGCCACTAGTAAATAAATAAATATGTCTTGATTTTAGTCATGCTAATGAAAACATCTTACCTATAGTTTTGATTTACTTTCTTCTGCTCTTGTCTGAGAATTCAAAAGCTATTGTTTGAAAACTAAATTTTATCCACTGTTTTTCGTATTCAAGCATCTCTGTGCTTATAATTTTGTCCTTCCTTTCTGGGTCCAAGCATTTTCACAACAGTCTCTCCAGCTTTTTTGTTCTCTAACAGATGAATACAAGAGATTTGTTTGAAAGGGCTTGTTGAAAAATGTTAGCTGTCTTAATACAATATCAGTGAAGACTCAGTTTACTGTCAAAATTGCACTCTGGTCCATTTATTTAGGTGTTTTTATGTTTTGTTATTGTTTTTTGATTTTTGTTTCTCTGTGATGTGAAAAAATTAATTTACCCCTTTTAAAAAATTGAAGAAATATTTTATCTGACCTAGAGCTTTGCTAATATTTAAATAAATGTGATACTATTTAAAAATATTTGATGGAAGGAAAACACCTTTTCCTTGGAAGGAGGAAAACAATAAGATTACTCAAAGTGATTAATAACAAGGACAGTGACTGTGCATGTTGATGGTGGATAGGAGCCAAACATTGATGTGACTCTCCTTGGGAAATAAAAATGAGCATGGCTTTCTAACACTTTTTAGTAGGATAAAAAAGAGAGAAGATCTGCCTGCTAGGGTTGAAGTCCAAAAACAGTAGAGCCAGTGATTGCCTTTGGAATGAGTTTTCTAATAAATGCTTAAGAATAAGCTAAAAATTATTTCTTTCCAAATCTTGAGAGAAAAAATAAATTAGACACAAATTGGTGACAAGTGACAGTGTGTAAAAGCTACTTAATTATAACTGTGTAAGTTCTAAGACTGATTTTCAAGGTACCTCTATCCTTCTAATGTTTTTCATCAACCAAAATGCTTTTACCCTTAGTACATATTTTGTCCATATTTCAAAAGCAGGACCAGACAGCAGTGTGTATGACTTGATCTCAATCCATATAGGCTTGTCCATTCCAGGTTTCCAGAAGAAAGTTCCTGTCCTTGACTATAAGTAGATGAAGTTCTTTATAGAATCCCTAGCCTTCCTTTTCTCATGATATGATTCATAAAAGGCAAGGATGACTGTGGTTGCACTTGACTTGGGTGAGTATGATCTTAATCACTGTTGAGGTTCTCCATAGGGAACAGAAATGACCGTGGTTACCTGACTAGTAGATACAAATACTTCCTGGGTTCTCTCTCTGTGATGGTCCTCAGTGCCCCGCTTAGGACACCCTTCCCCGATACAAACTACCAAGGGACCAGTTGATAAAGTAAATCTCAATGACGAATCAAGCTCTTGGGGAGTGGATGGACTTTTATCTGTATATAATCAAATTCCTATTAACTTTAAGTCATTGTGTATCAGGCTGGGGATATTTCTAAGGCTGATGGATCTTCTGCTCACAATGACACTTCTGGAAAACAGCTCTCTAGAAGTATATGATTCAGTCCTACACATTTCCATGATGAGAGACTGGTTCCTTTGGCCTGTAAAATGTCCCTAGGCCACATCAATTATGTAACCTTTAGAGAATTCTCTTGGAGAGTGAAGTCTATTCTGTTCTCCACTAATTCATTGTATTGATTTATCAGTTTAACCCAAATAAGTAGTGGTTCTTAACTTTTCTGAGTGATGGACTTATTTTTAAGGATCTGGTGGAAATTATAGCTATTTTCTTTGGGAAAAGTATACATAACACACATAGAAAATATTGTACTAAATTTCACATTATCGTGAGCTACCTAGAATATATCCATGACATGAAAAACAGTAACAACAACAAAACTATGCCACAGATATTTCAGAGGCATGGATTGCTAGTGTCTAGAAAAGAGAGTTCTGAGAAGTTTCTCTCCTGGGAAATGGAGGACTGATGTTTACCTATACATCAGTGCTGACTGTCCACCATCAGCTCCTGTTTTGACTCTTGGGCATCTATTCTGTTAGGACAGTGCCTGTACCTTCCTATTGTTAGGTGTGTTAACTTTGCCCTTGTATACAGGGAACATCTTTCTATGAACATGGCTGGGGAGAAAGGCCAAGGATGAGAGAACATGATGGGCATCATGGAAAATGGAGAGGAAATTAAAGAGCATGTCACTAAGCCTACTGGGAAATTGCCCTGAGATCCAGCTTCACAGCTGCGACTCACTCTCAGAAGGAACATGCATCAAAAATGTTGGGCTTCAGGTCCCAGGTGGGCTATGTTGATTGCAAAATGGCCCCAGTTCCCTACCCCATTCCCATTTCCTTCTGTATTCATAATCGTTGCAATATAATTTTGCAGCCTTTCCAATCATGAACTGGAATCTATGGCTTAAGCTTATAACTTGCTTTGGCCATTTGAATATGGAAGAAGTGACAGTGTCCCAATTTTGAGGCTGAACCTCATCTCCCCACCTCCACTTTCTCTCTCTCCTCTTCTTTCTTTCTTTCTCTCTTTCTCTCTCTCTCTCTCTCTCTCTCTCTCTCTCTTCTGTCCCTGACAAAAAAATATCCTCAGACTAACCTGTTGGAAGATGAGACCTGGTTAGATATACCCTCAATATATAAGAACATCCATCTGAGATCAGAAAAGCTACCTAGTTGACCTGAAATTAACAATAGTTAAATGAATAAACTTTGTTGAATCTAGTTTAGATTCCTAGAACCACCCAGACAACCTATAGACACAAGAGAAAAAATAAATGTCTATTATGGCAGACCTCTAAGGTTTACTGGTTGTTTGTTTTGCAGCATTATTACAGACTTAGGTAACTCATACATTAGGCTAGTTGAATATGGATCTAAACATGCAAGAGGATCTTAAAATTGACTCATCTTCCCTATAAATCTTGATGTCAGAATGATGTGATATGGAAAATAGGGAATATCTCTCCTAGAAATGCAGTCCCAGGCATGGCAAACTCCAGCATAACATTTATTGAAAGTTATTTTTTCCAGGAATTACATTAGGCCTTGAGAGTATAGTAGGAAGCATAGTTCTAAAAGAGGTCATCTTCTGGTGGACCTGAACTTGAATTTACTTCAGACATGCACTATTAATTTACTTAAACCAATTGGCACACTTCACGTATTTGGGTATCCTCTATTCCCAACTAGAATCACTTGACTGGACTTTTTGGAATGATTCTTATTGGCAGCAATGCTGAATAGGAACTTAATTTTAGGAGTATGACCTCTTCAGAATCTTTACTCTTAACCCCAAAGTGAACTCCACCAAATTTTTCTGGGCTATGATTTATTTAAATTTTACTAGTTCTTATCTTCTTCCAGAGTTTAGGCCCTTTGGTAGGTATGATTCATTGAGGTCAAATGTTGTTGCTTCCAAAACACAAGACTCCTGGGTGGAAGAAACGGAAACACTTAGTGCCAAGTTTTCTGATCTTTGATCCAATGCTCTGTCTCAGTTACATGATTTAGGAGGAATTATTTGACCTCTTTGATCTGGTTTTCTCATTGGAGACATTTTGTTGATGATGATTTGATTGCCTCATACAAAAACAATGCTGTTGAGAACTTTAAAAGTTCTGTTTCACTATAAACAATGATGTTCATTTCTCTTAAGTTGAGATTTTTTTTCGATCTGCCGAAGCAAATGGCACAAGGCAGCTGCATTGACTGTCCAGCTCTCACATTAAGTAGAGTTGTTAAACACACAACCACATACATACACATACACAGAGACAAAACTCTGCTTACCACCAAGCACACCTACATTCATTTTAAAATTACATTGTTTTCATCTTATTTTTTGTGAATGTGAGAAGAAACCTAGAGGACTTCAGTTTCCTTGGATCCCTCAATATAAGATGAGACCACTGGGAGAACGTGCCTATAAAAGCTGCACCCACAGCCACTGCTAACACACAAAAAAGAGGCTGCCTTGGTCTATCACTGTTGTGAACTTCTTACATATAGAATAAAGTTCATTTACAAGCTTTAAAATGGCATAGACAGGCAGTGAGTATGTTGAAATATTTCTTTGTCTCTGGTTGTAAATTATTAATATGAAAGCGGGAACAGTAATAAATCTGGTTTATTAGTCTGGGTTCTCCAGAGAAACAGAACCAATAGGAGATTTATTGTAGGAATTGGTTCCCATGATTAAGAAGGTCAGCAAATCTCAAGATCTGCTTTCTGTAAGGTGGAGAACCAGCAAAGTCCTTGGTGCAAGTCAAAAAGTCTGAAAACGAGGTGACCCATGTTCAGAGACAGGGAACATAGATGTCTCAGCTCAAGGAGAGAGAGCTAATTTGCTCTTCCTCTGCCTTTTTCTTCTCCGTAAGCCCTCAGTGGACTGGGTGATGTCCATCCACATCGGGGAGAGTGATCTTCCTTACTCAGTCTACTGTTCAAACACTGAGCTCTTCTGGAAACACCACCATAGACACCCCAAGAAACAATGCTTTACCAGCTATCTGGCTATCCCTTAGCCTAGTTAAGTTGGCACATAAAATTAACCATCACCCTACGTTCTGTTTTGGTCCTGGACAATGAAAAAGCTTATCCTGTCCCAGATTTCTCATCTGCAGTATGGACTGGGCAAGTCATTACTGGTTTTTTGTTATAGTTGTTTTTTTGAACTAAATACCTATAATTGCTAGAAAGTGCCAGGCTTTTGATTTTTATCTGGTATGTTTTTTTCATTTTTGTCTTGAATTAAAGTTAAAAAATATTACTTAAGGGTTTTCCCCCATTGTGGTACTTGACACCATTAAAGAATGAAGAGAATAAAGGAAATGCAAAAGAGTATGTGAAGTCCTTACTTAATCTAGATAAACTCAGTATCATTGCAAATGTCATTTTCATATGACCTTTCTTACTGAAGAAATAAACCAATTAAAAATTTACCAGATGTTATTGACATGTAAATTTGACTTCATTTTAATTGCAGATCATTGGTTTCTGGGTGCTGGTTTCTTTAGTGTTTAGGTTTCGTTCTGTTTTATTGTTCATGAGTTAGCTGATTTTGTGCATCATATCATAACATACATAGAACCCATGGTCAAATATCGGAATCTGTATTCTCTGAACATTAGAGAAAAGTCCACAGCTCTATACATAATGGTTTGTTGTGAATTTATAGTCTTCAAATTTAGCTGAGCACTTAGCACAGCTTACCAATTCTGGGGAGTTGGGCAGAATATTTGAAAGTTTGACTACCCTAAAATAGTTGAGAAGTTTAGTATTTAATGTAGGGTTTGAGGAAAAGTGGACTTGCAAAAATTTTAGCTTGAGCTCTGGCCAGTATGGTTCAGTTGGTTGAGCGTTACCCTGTGCACCAAAATGCCGCCAGTTCAATTCCTGGTCAGGGCATATGCTCAGGTGGCAGTTTCCATCCCCACCAGATATTGTATTTAAAGGTTTTTGTGGCCTGTTCCTTTCTTAGAATTTTGCAAATTACAACTCCAGCTTTTTTTCTTCCTGTATTTGGACTTGTCTTGGTTTTTAAAATCTTTTTTGGTTTTATAAATTGAGCTCCTGAGCTTAACAGTCCGGATTATAAATTTTGGACAATTTTCTTGAATTCTAAACTACTTTGTTTACAAAGTTTGTGTGGGTTTAACTTTCTAATTCTGCATTTTGGATCACATAGAATCTTGTCCACATGCTGACCATCTGAATATCTGGTTAAGTATGTAGGGGATAAGTTCATAAGAGGATGAAGGAATGGGTTTGGGGAGGTTGGGAGAGAAACTTATTTAACCAAGATCAATGAACTATTACAAGATCACTGATGTCACAGTGATCAAGTGGCCTTATGTGTCTTTCTTTACCCTGTCTACTAATGCCATTTATTTTCCACTGAAACTCCAAGAATAAATAAGACTGCTGCTTCTAAAAGGTGTGAGTTTTTCAAGAATTGTTGAAGGGCGGAGGGAGAAACATAAGGTTTTAAGTCTTCCTAAAGGTCATTTGTGATATCCTTAAATCCTGCGCTCTTGTGCAGAAAACACATTACAGTTTAATTTTTCTGTTTCCTAGAGTTTGGACCTTACAAACTTGAGCCTCAGTTATCTCCGATCAATGTTCCCAAACAAGTTCTCAACCAAATTTCCTCTGGCTGAGTTCTTACAACATAGCTCTTGAATATCTTTCTCCTGGAAAATCAGATATCCATACCTCTCTTGCCTATTTCATTACTGTGGTGTCTATTGAATGCTAAAATGTCAAGGTTATATTGTCCCTTGTGGTACTAGGGCCCGGATGTTGGTAGTCTTTCTCCTTTCTCTTCTTTGAAGATGTCCCTCTCTCACAGGGTCACTGAGGTGGCCAGTCAGTTTATGTGCATGACAGTTTTTACCTCAGAGGGAGGGATGCTCAAGATAAATTCATAGACAAGAGATAAATGACAGGCACACCACCTCTGGTTCCTTACTTTGCTTAAAAGCTTTGCATATGTTGCCTGACTGGTTTGGCTCAGCAGTTGAGCATCAATCTATGAACCAGGAGATCGCCAGTTCGATTCCTGGTCAGGGCACATGCCTGGAGGCAGCCGATCAACGATTTCCTCTCATCATTGATGTTTCTATTTCTCTTCCCCTCTCCCTTCCTCTCTCTGAAATCAATAAAAATATATTTAAATACATAGAAGCTTTACATATGTTAAATAATCTCTTCTAGGCTTGCTCTCCTTCTCTCTCCAATCATTGATTCCTTGATTTCATTTTCTCGCTTCTTCATTGGTACTTTTCACTCTGTCTTACGAGACTCAGTTTTTCTTTAAATTCTTGGGAGAACCAAGTTCTATCAAAAGACTTGAAACCCAGGGCAGCCCCTTGACTTCAAAGTGAAACTGCTTTCTGCAGTCACCTAAATAGTCTTGAGGAATAGAGTCCCTGTGATCTTTCCATTGGCAATTTACTAAAGTCTTCTCTCTATTTAAGAATATAACACACCCATCAGACTTCTTTTGTAAGCTATGCTTCTATTCTCAGTCATCACATTCTGAATATCTTCCGTCTCGTATTTTATATCCATTCTTTTTTCACCTTTCCTTATCACAAAGCTAGTTAGCTCCTTGGGGCAGGGATTTCGCTCTATCTTTGAATTTCCAATACTCAGCACAGGGAGAAAGCAAATGAATACAAGTCTTAAAGCTCTCAATCGCTTTAAGCATCTGTACTTTCCAGCATTAGCATATTTTTCCCACATTACCTTAGAGAACTTTTCAGTCTCCCTTTTCTGGAAAGCACCTACGTCTATATCAAGCTATATGCATGCATATCAGTCAATAGACTATGTTCCTTGTGGTCTGATATGATCCACATACACCAACACACTTTTCCTTCACTCATAATTCAAATAATTTGGATCCAGCCAGAAGGAATAACCTCCCTTTCCTTCTTTTTCTCCTACAGAACCTCAACTTGAACGTGTACACAGTTCCAAAGTCACAAACATTGAAACAGACGAGGGAAAAAACAAAAACAACCCAAGTAATGAATCTCTTCAAGAGTGTAAGGGACTGGAGCAATTTCCTAGGAAACTCACAATAGATTAGCCCCAGGAGGTTCAAACTAAAATCCTTGTACTCTGGAAATTAAAAATCAGTGGTTGAATTTATTATATGCCTGAGGTCTGCATCTTGTCACATGAGACAATTCACAAGAAGAGGAATTTAAAAGAATAAAATTGGCTAAGCCAGAAGCATGTTTCACCAGATGTCAACGTTCTGTCAATACCCTGCTTAGGTGCTCCTTTATTTTGTATCTGCTTTATCTCTGCACTCTTCCCTTCTTCAGACACCAAGACAAAACTCAGCAGGGTTGTTGAAGCAACTTTTATCTTGACAGCTTTAGTATTTCATCATTATGCCTTTGTTTCCATGGAAAATGTCTTCCCACGCTCTTAACTGAAAATGACTTTCTCATTAAGCCAGAGCTTTTGCCTCTTTTTACATAACAAATGTATACACAACCCACCTGCTTCTGGGTTACTTTCCATCTGTTCTTCAAAACAAATCCTATTGCATATAAAAACAGCATTTTTCTTTTTATGGACATTATGTCTTCATGTAAATGGAATTTGTAATCAGCTTGGGTTGTCTTTTTAGACAACAGACATGTTTCAGGAACTTCACGACAATTGATTTACAGAATATCCTGGTGATGAAAGGCTCATTATTCTATTTGTTTTATAAGGAAACATTTCTGATGGACAAAGGGCAATTTAGATTTTATAATATGTAATCACTTGGATTGTAAGTTCAACAAAAAAGAAGTCTCCTTTTTAAAAATATTTTTATTGTTGGGAGTACTACAGATGTTCATGCTATGTTTTCTCCCTCATGCTCCCCACTATCTGGTTCCCTTCCTGCCCCAGGCCTTCACTATGTGTTCTTGGGCAATACATATATGCATAGAAGTGACTTAGTTAATCTCTTCCTGCCTCCCCCACCCCCTGCCCTGTGAGATTCCTCAGTCTGTTTCATGCTTCTATGTATCTGGATCTATTTTGTTCATCAGTTTATTGTGTTAAGTGTATTCTCATTATAAGTGAGATCATGTGACACTTGTCTTTCTCTGACTGGCTTCTTTTGCTAAGCATAATACTCTCCAGGTCCCTTCTTGCTGTCTCAAAAGGTAAGATATCCTTCTTTTTTATAGTTGCATAGTATTCCATTGTGTAAGTGTACCTCAGTTTTGTTTTTATTTATCCATTCATCTACTGATGGGCACTTGGGCTGTTTCCAGAGCTTAGCTATTGTAAATAATGCTGCTATGAACACAGGGGTGCATATTTCCTTTGAGGAAACTCCACGCTATTTTCCATAGTGGCTGCATTAGTCTGCATTCCCTCTAACAGTGTACTATGGTTCCTTTTCCTCCACATTCTTGCCAGTACTTGTTGTTTGTTATGTTATTGATGTTAGTCATTCTGGCAGGTATAAGGTGGTACCTCATTGTTGTTTTAATTTGCATCTTTCTGATGATCAGTGATGTTGAGCATTTGTTTATGCTTCTCTTGGCCATTTGTATGTCCTCGTTAGAGAAATGTCTCTTTAGGTCCTCTGCCCATTTTTTTAATTAGATTGTTTGTCTTCCTTTTGTTGAGTTGTTGTAATACTTTATATATTTGGAAAATTAACCCCTTATCAGATGTATCATTCATTGACAAATATGTTCTCTCATACAAGGGATTCCCTTTTCATTTTGATGCTGGTTTCTTTTGCAGTGCAAAAGCTTTTTAGTTTGTGTTGTCCCATTTGTTTATTTTTTCCTTTGTTTCTCTTGCCCTCAGCGAGTATCAGTGAAAATTCTGCTGCGTGAGATGCTTGATATTTTGCTGCCTATATTTTCTTCTAGAATTTTTATGGTTTCATGACTTATATTTAAGTGTTTTATCCACTTTGAGTTTATTCGTATGTATGGTGTAAGTTGGTGGTCTAGTTTCATTTTTTGCATGTACCTGTCCAATTTTCCCAACACCATTTATTGAAGAGACCAGACTGTCTTTACTCCATTGTATGCTCTTGCTTCCTTTGTCAAGTATTAATTCAGCATAATGGCTTGAGTCAATTTCTAGTTTTCTGTTCTGTTCCAGTAATCTATATGCCTGTTCTTGTGCCAGTATCAGGCTATTTTGATTATAATGGCTTTGTAATATAACTTAATATCTGGTACTATGATCACTCCTACTTTGTTCTTCTTTCTCAAGATTGTTGTGGCTATTCAGAGTCTTAGAAGTTTCCTTCTTAAATCAGAACCCAAGTGGAATTGAAAGTCATACAATCCTTGAGGTGTCAGAGCAATCAGGACACTGGGATCTTAGCCTTGGATCCCTATGAAAATTTAAAAAGAAAGCTATTTATACTCTTCCCAACAAATGTACATGCATTGGAAAGCTTTCATACTTGTCAGGGTCGCTTTGTTCCGCAGGGGTCACAAATCATAACCCTGGTAAAGAACATTTGATTTAATCCAACTCTTCATTTTTGATGACAAAAAAACTGAAGCTCACAGAAACTAACAGATTTATTTAAGGTTCTAATTATTTATGTCTTATAAACCATGTTATTTATCTATTAATGAAACAATTATTTCCATAATAGATTGTGTTTTGTTATTTTTAAATGTTTGGATGTTATATCTTCTTTTATCACTGAATACATTTATAATTACATTAAATTCAGTCACTTTTTTAAAAATATATTTTTATTGATTTTAGAGAGGAAGGGAGAGGGATAGAGAGATAGAACATCAATGATGAGAGAGAATCACTGATCGGCTGCCTCCTGCACACCCCCTACTGGGGATGGAGCCCGCAACCCAGGCATGTACCCTTGGCCAGAATCAAACCTGGGATCCTTCAGTCCGCAGGCTGATGCTCTATCCACTGAGCCAAACTGGCTAGGGCAAATCCAGTCACTTTTATAAAGAAACCAAATCCCCAGAGATTAACTCATCTTCCAAAATTTACATAGGGAGAAATATTCAGAATATTTTGAAGTGAAGCCTCTTGTATTATCTTGCCCTTTATGTTTCAATGATCTTAGAACTGAAGCAGGTGTTTCATTATTATTGCAACATTTACAATTATTTTACAATAAAGAATTTAAAGAGATAACAAAGCCTTTAAGGATATTTCTCCAAAGGCAGCATTGATTTTACTTTTCTTTGATATTATCTATCTTATTTTTTACTACTGGGTCACATAAAATATTAAAGAAAGAAAAGTATTTGAAAAAATACTCCAAGAAAAATGAGCTGAAAATTAGAATTTCACAGCTTTTTTCTATTCCCTTATGTACAGAGTCTAATAATTCTTGTCTTTCTAACATGAGGTTGTGCAGTGATTTAGGACAGCATTAATCATTTTAATGTTCTCACTCAGTTGTAGGGGAAAAGAAAATAGCTGAATTTATGCTAAAAATAAACCTCACAGATTTGCTGGATTGCTCGACATTCTAGTTTAAACAACTGTCCTCGCTCTCAGAAAGCTAATCCTGCCTGGCTTTTCACTTTCCCAGGAGATTGTTCTAATAGATTTTTTAAGCTGCATGTTGGATAATTGTTTCCACAACTAGCACAGATTGGTTTTCTCAAAATAAAAAGATGAAAATAAAACTTCTATCCAATTAAAATAGAGCTATTAATACTCTGCTGTGCTGGAAAGGAAAAGTCTGCTCTTCAAAAACCCGTGCCATTTATCACAGAAACATAAATTTTCACAGCAACTAAAAGAGTTGGGTAAAAAATTGAAAGTTTATGAAGAATGAGAAAAGCAGACAATGTAGCTTTTGTAAATAGGCACATGTGTAAATATTAACATCCCTGAAGTGGGGATGCCTTCACACCAACTTTCCACCTCATGGAAGAAGCTTCAACAGGGAAAAGCCCGAGTTCACTCCTGTCTTCTGGTTATTTGTACCATACAGTCATACAGTCAGCAATGGGAAAGATTACCCCAGATGATGGAGGAATTAGATTTAGAATACTGTTTGTTTCCTGATCTGGTAGGTCTTCCTGACATTTAAATAATTTATTGCTTTGTGAACAATGTGCTTTGAAATGTATAGGTAATCTAGCTATTTTTTATATTTAAACTCAAATCAAGAAAAATGCCATTGTAAATGGATATTCAAACTTTAGGATTTGAATTGCAGTAAAATAGCTGTTGATGTTATCATGAGTCAATGCTATCTTATTTCAACTGCCCACTACTTAAACACTTTGGTGCAAGAAGATCAAGGGTTTAAGAAAGACAGGCACATCAACATCAGTTCAAACATCAGAATGAGTGGAGACATTATGTAGACAGTGTTTTTCAAAGACCTGCATGAAAATCTTCTCAGTTTTTAAAATTGTTTTTAACATTAATTCTTGGATTCTATTCAAAATCCAAAGGATCAGAATATATGATCAGGCCTAAGAACATGTAATTTTAACAAACACACCATGGGAATCTTATAAACAAAAAAGTGATGAATGCCATATGAGTACAAAAAGGCAGAGGGGCCAATATGGGAGAGTCCATCAATGTGGACCCCTTTTGTGACCTGCACTGAGATGGCAGGTGCTTCTGGTTAATGAAGGACCAAAAAATGGGGTCAGCAGTCCCAGAGTAGTGATTCTGTCTGTCGTCAGTATGGATTATGAATATGCTAGAAAACAAAAGAAAAATATTTTATCCACTTAGACCTTCAGGAGTATCTCATTTTAAATTCACTAAAAATAACAAGAACATTTCTGATAACTATATCATTCAAGGAGTGTAAATTACTTTTCAAATTTTAATTGAGGCCTTTTTATTCAAATTTAAAAATTATAAATGTAATCTTTAAAATCACTACTCTATTGAAACATAAATTTTTATTGTATAAAGTTCAAGTGCACACAGACTGTTCACATGATAGCTCGTATGCTGGGCCATGAACCAAGTCATAGTACATTTCTGATAAGTGAAGTCAAGAGTATGTTCTAAAAGGACAGATGCCTACTTTACAACACAAAGCCTGCTGTATGTTTATATTAATAAATATATAAGAAAAATGTAGTGAGAAAATTATCAGTGGCTGTGAAAACTAGTGAGTGAAAGGTGGATGAAGAATAGGATATTTACACAGCTTCCAATTATCTGCCCCCAATTACTTACTTTGCAAAGGGAAACTATTAAATTTAAAGTGGATCTTGGCAAATCCCACATTAACCAAGTCACCCAAATTAACATGTTCAATTAAATGGGCAAAACAACACCATGTCCCTCTTGTGATGCACTAAGAAGGACAGCGAAAAGCAAGACTAGCCATACCATGAGTTGGTGAGAATATGGAGCAAACTGTTCGTATGAAAGTAAATTGTTATAATTACTTTGGAAAATTGCATGGCACTCTTGGCTAAAGCTGAACATGTGAATGCTTACATTACAGCAATTTCACTCCTCAGTACATACCCACCAAAAGATACTATCTACAAAGTAGATTTTTTTTTCATAATGGCCTTAAATTGGAAATAACCCAAATGCCCAAATGGATAAATAAATTTAGAAGAAATTAAACTGTTATGCCATGAAGTAGTTAACCACTGTTACATAATAAAAACAGATGAGCCAACATAATGGTAAATGATAGACTCAAACCTGCATTCTACATGATTTCATTTATATAAAAATCTAAAACTCGGCAAAATTAAGCTAGAATATTAGAAAGCAAAATAGCATCCAATTTGGCGAGAAGAAACTTTTCTTGGAGGGGTGTCATGATGGAAGCTTCTAGGTGCTGGTAATATTCCTGTGTTGTATCTAGTGATTGCATGCATGTGATCTCTTTGTGATAATTCATTGAGCTATTCACATAAGAGGTGTACACTTCTCTATTGTATGTTACAACATATGATAAGCAAACATGTAAAATTCATGTTAAAAATTCTATCAAGAGACAAAAAAATTCTAAATAACATGGAGATAAACACTCTTCATGATTGGCATAATCTAACATTGTAAAGATGCCATTTTTTCTCAAATCAGTTATAAATTCAGTGCCCTCCTAAGAATATTCTCACAGAAATTTATAAAAGACTAGAAGAAAAAGACTAATACTATAAAGGATACTAGAAGAAAATAATAGAGAATAGATTTGTGATGTTAGAGTTGGGAAGTAGCTCATTGAGAACAAGAGAACACCCAGTAGAAAAATGAGTAAATCTACTACCTAGATATTTACGCAGGAGAAGTTGAATGGCTAGAAAGTGTATGAGATGATGAGTGCTGGCAGTAGTAATCAAAACAGTGAAATAATTCTGTTTGACTCATCAAATGAGACAAAGGTGGAAAGTAAAATTTGGCAAGGACAGAAGAGAACTGGAACCCTCCTGCATGTCTCATGAGGATGCAAACTGGGTTCAGTCTGGAGCTCAATCCAGCCTTTTGGAGTAAAAATAATAGTCTATCCAGTGACAGATTCATTCAGAAAACCATTCCACACACGTCCTCAGGACTTGGTCTGGACAATCATTAAACACATTTGCAATAGAATGGGAGTGATGATGACAGATAAAGAGCAAAATAAAAGAAAGAGGCCTTACAAAAAAGACCAATGACACCAGAGCACCATGTACAGAGTAGTGCAATTAACTCCACTTTCTGCACCTCAGGTGCAGGTGAGAAATGGGAAAATACCTGAAAGATAAATCATATTTACAAGTTTTATTATTCAACACTTCTTACAGGGACAGTTTTAAGTTTAAAGGTAAATCAAAGTAATGACCATTTTATTAATTATACTATATTTGTGTTTCTTAAAGGGGAACAAATAGCTATTAATATCTTTGTGAACTGGTAATTTTCCCTACATACTTAAAGCTGAAAAATTTTGAACAGTGTTATAGTTCTTCAGATCTGGCCCTGGACTTCCTTTTGCCAGCTGACATTGTGGCACTCTGGCCATGTGGGCGGGCAGTAGAGTTTTGATTTCTTGAGCTGTGGTTAAATTAGGCAAATTGCTCTCTTCCTCAATTTAACAGCTATGAACTAAGCACAATGATAGTACCCACTTAATAATATTGAAGGGAAATTAAATCAAATTCATTCACAGGACTTGGCATATAGTAACCTCACAATAAATATTAGTTACAAATTTTTGATTCTGTCAAGAATGTCTTTATTTCTTGGATTCTTCTTAGTATTCTACCTGTATCTTAGATTTATTTATTTATTGGTGCTTTTGTGAATTATGCAGACCCCTAAGCTTTCCCTCATTTCTGCACCAGTCTTTCCTAATACTCTCCAAATATTGTGGGGGGTTTTCATTCTCTTTCTCATAGTTCTTGAAATTTATTTTTTCAAGGCATACTTTTTGAAAACCAAATAAAATAAAACTTTGTAATATTTGGTCAATTTAAAAAAATCATTTTCTGATCACAGTACTTTTTAATATATATATAAAATATATTTTATTGATTTTTTTTTTTTTTACAGAGAGGTAGGGAGAGGGATAGAGAGTTAGAAACATTGATGAGAGAGAAACATTAATCAGCTGCCTCCTGCACACCCCCT
This sequence comes from Myotis lucifugus, assembly GCF_000147115.1. NCBI lineage: Eukaryota > Metazoa > Chordata > Mammalia > Chiroptera > Vespertilionidae > Myotis > Myotis lucifugus. The sequence continues at coordinate 29,324,617 of NW_005871049.1, read as the reverse complement.
ACTGGGGATGTGCCCGCAACCAAGGTACATGCCCTTGACTGGAATCGAACCTGGGACCCTTCGGTCTGCAGGCCAATGCTCTTTCCACTGAGCCAAACCGGTTAGGGCATTAAAATATGTTTTTATTTATTTGAGAGAAAGAGAGAAGGAGAGAGAGATAGAAACATCAACGAAGAGAGAATTTATTGATCGGCTGCCTCCTGCACGCCCCACACTGGGGATCAAGACTGCAACCCAGGCACATGCCCCGACCAGGAATCTAACCGATACCTCCAGGTTCATAGATCAATGCTCAACCACTGAGTCATGCCAGCTGGGCTATAGTACATTTTTATTGGTAGTAAAAGAATATGGAAGTGGTTAGGTAAGTGCAGCTTTTACTAGGAAATGCAATAATTCTAGGAGATATGCTTTATTACAAAAATTTCAATCAATATTCCTTAATCTGGATAGTATCCACATAAAACAACAAACCAGGTTCCACCATTTTGTATAGTCACTTAACATTTCAAAATGAAAGTAGAAAAAATGAAGTTTATATATGCAAGCGGAATCAAAGAAAACTAATTCTACTAAGTACTGTCCTTTATTTACAGAAATAAAATTGATAGATGTTCAGGGGTGGGGATTTCACTATCTATCTAATAATAGGGTAATATGCAAATTGGTCAGGACGCCGTCACAGTAATGACCGATCAGCAGGCTGCACACGCACGCAGCAGGTGCAGGTGGGTGGGGACTTGCAGCATCGGAGATGGGGGCGGGGACTTGTAGTGTAGGGACGCGATGGCGGATGCCACTTGCCCAGAGCCGGCCCAGGGCTCAGGCAAGCCGCCGATGGTCACTACGCTTGCCCAGGGTCGGCCTGGGGCTCAGGCAAGCCGCCGATGGTCGCTACGCTTGCCCAGGGTCGGCCTGGGGCTCAGGCAAGCCGCCGATGGCTGCTGCCACTTCGAGGGCCTGAGGCTCAGGCAGCCTTGTGGCTGGCAGTGGTAGCAGCAGAGGCATGATGGGGGCGTCGCCTTCCCCTGATCACTGGGTTGCCTCCTGCAGAGGGAGGCCAGAGGCAGCAGCAGCAGCGAGGGGATGAGGGGTCAGTGCCTTTCCCTGATCAGTCAGTCGCCTCCATCAGAGGGAGGCCAGACTGTGGCTTAGGCCCACTCCCCGCAGAGAGTGGGCTTAAGCCGTCAGTAGGACATCCCCTGAGGGCTCCTGGACTGTGAGAAGGGGCAGGCCGGGCTGAGGGACCCTCCCTCCAGTGCACAAATTTTGTGCACTGGGCCTCTGGTTTTTATAAATAAAAAGAGGTAAACATTTTTACAAGTATGCAATAGGGTAAGGGGTGTGTGTGTGTGTGTGTGTGTGTTAGTTAATTTTTAAAATTAAAGATCAAGAAGTGAGTAAACAAGCGAGGGCATACTCACAAGCTGCTTAACCAAACCATCCTGAGATGGCTAGCCCAGACTACTCCTTCTGCTGATAATGTCACACTGACTCTGAACTCCTTTGATGCTATTGAAATCTTTCTGTTTGCAGTGTGTCGTTCCTGCCAGCTTTGTATTGTATTTATTCATGGGAGAGCACCACTGGAAATACCTGTTCTAGGACAGGGTTGGTATTGAATGGGCCATTGTGTTTATGTATACTCATTTCCCTGAAAATGCTATCTAGATAAAGTTTTTCTGGGAAATTAACTATGCGCTACATTTTCAAAATAAACTACCTGTTGTTCTGAAAAACTGCAAGCAATATCATTTGTGTTAGGGTGTTTAAACAGGTGATATGGATTTCCTTTAAAAATGGTTAAGATAAAACTGCAGTTATATACTCTGCAGACAGTTTTCTTTCGTAGTGTTGATTACGTACTTGTTTCCTATTTCGTAGAAACTATAACATCCTAAGTAACCCCAACTTTTGGATGGATTCATTTTGATAATATGAATCTCTTGCAAGATATACAAGCCCCAAATTATTCTCTATTCAACAGACTCCTTCCAGTCCAGTCTGTGCTCAGTATATTATTATTCCATGTGTCTTTGAGACTGCCCATTGTTCTCCACATAACAGTAGCATGTGTCCCCCTACTTCTGCCCAATCTGCTTGCTTCCATTCATCCATCCATTCATATTCTATAACTGAGGCTCCATGATAGAAGGCGGGGCCATGCATTGGCTGACCCTCACAGATGGGGAGGCTAAGGAAGGAACCTGGGGGCACTGTCAGAGGAGGGTTTTCAAAAGACTTTCACAAAGGAACATAGGGCCAAGAAACAAATGTGGGACTAATATCATTTCAGTACTTTCAGCTGAGAGCTGAGCAGAATTATGACTTGGACTTCAGTCCTGTTCTTATTGAAGTAGCCAAGAAGGAAATCCTTGTGGCAGAGGCTTGCCAGGGTTTCAAGCAAGTAACTCTGATTTGGGAGGTCTGATATTTTGTCTCAGGGCCCAGGCCCTGTTGCAGTGGATTCAAAGGTGAGAAATTGACGTCACTGTGTTTGGTTGATAGAAGTGTTTGGTGAGGGAGGTGGGAGCAGCATTTTCAATTCAGAATAAGACTGGTTTGAAAACCAGTGATGAACCTCAGAACTAGGATTATAAATTTCTTTATCATCTGTGTCCACCTCAAGCTCAAATAGCTCAACAATTCATTAGCAATTCTTCCTTTGTCTTTATATCTCATTATTTTCTACAAATATGTGATTGTTCTATTTTTATAAATAACATTTCCCTGAGTGCCCCATGTTAGGGGTTGAATTGTGTTTCCCCAAAAGAAATATTGAAGTCTTAACCCCTGGTACTTCAGAACATGACCTGATTTGGAAATAGCATCATTGCTGATGTAATTGATTAAGATGAGGTCATATTGGAGTAGGGTCAGCTCCTAATCCCACACGACTGGTGTCTTTATAAGGTGATGAGGTGAGAACCCAGACACAGAGGGAAGAGGGTCATTGAAGAGGGAGGTGGAGACTGGAGTTATACCACCACAAGTCAAGGAATGCCTGGGGCCACCAGAATCCAGTTAGACAAGGAAGGATCCTCTACTCGATGCCTGGGAGGTGGTATAGTCTTGGCAACACGTTGATTTCCAGCTTCTAGCCTCCAGAGTGAGAGAGAATCAACACCTGTTGCTATAAGTCATGCAGTTTGTGGTCGTTTGTTACAACAGCCGTAGGAAACAAATACAGTCCCTAAGAGCAGGGAATAAGTCATTAGATTTGCTGTTGTACCCTACTACCTGGCTTGGTGATTCCCACAGAGATTGAAGCTCTCTGAGGCCAGAAACTATGCTTGATTCATCTTTGTCTCCACTAGAGGAAGTGTCCTTCACACAATGGGACCTAAAGTATTTGTTGAATAGACATGAAGTTTTATAATAGTCCATTATTTTCCAAATAAATTTATGAGTAAGATAAGGAAGACAGTCCTACCCAGGAAATACTGTTTAAGTCTATTTTACAGACCCTCCACAGTTCTATCCCCAGATAGTGGACAACTTCTTATTTATTACTGTTCTTAGAAAATTGAAAAATAATTTAAACAATCCACACTCTGGCTGCTCAGATCTGTGAGAATATACAATGTTCTCACAGTTCTCAGCTGGCTCATCGCTGGTTAGTGTCTAAACTCGGGAAAGAAACATCCACGGTTAGTTTATGTTAGCGAACTGAGTTGCTTCCTGAGTGCTTCCCTTGCCCCATCAACGTCTTTCAACAGGAAAGACGACAATCAGCTCTTTTATTGCCATAGCTGCTAGCAATCTCAGTGGCACAAGAAGTTCACTTTAAAGGGTTTATTATTTAGTAAGGATAATAAAAAGAACGAACGAAAACCCTCAAGGACACAGCCATCCAGCCAGTGTTATTATGATTCAGAGAACAGAAGCCATGGTGTTGCCATTACCATAAACATGTCTCCTTTTTATTGGCAGATGTTTCCCTTAAATAAACGTAATCAGGATTTGGGAAGATTCGCCTTGGCAGCAGCGAAAATGGATGAGTAGTCACTAATCCACTTGCGTCCTACTTGTTTCTCCAACTGCTCTGAGAAATGCATTTATGAGAGTGCGGGAGATAGGCAGCTGAGAACATGATGAGCCACATGTTGCTTTCCATTCATTCACAGCCCCATCCATCGGAGAACATTTGTGTTTTTCTAGTTCCCATATCTACTATAAACGTGGATAAGGACCTCGTCATTCCATATTACTCTATAATCCCTCCCCAAAATGCTGGTACTAAGAGAAAGCCAATAGCAATTTTATATTTCAGTCACCTTTAGCTTAGAGTTTCTTGTGCTTGCATGATGAGTTTGAGGTGATATTATTGGTTTAGTTATCAAAAGCTAACATAGGCAAATTTGCAAGAAAGAGAAACTCACTCATCTTCCTATATAAAGGAAGATTTACATAGGGAGTCATTGGGTTAAGGGGTAAGGCTGGTTGAATCTTCCAGGGCTCAAGGGCAGGGTATGGAGATAATCCACAAAGAGCCAAAGCACCTCTCCTCTCTCCTTTCATCCTTGCTCATCCTGATTTTTTCTCAGTAGGCCATCCCTCTGCATTCTTTCACCAGGATGGCCCCAAACGACCTCCCTTATTCCCAGCTCTTTTTACTTTTCTATTTCCAAGGATGCCACCAACTAACGCTAAGCTTCTGTGCATCTTAGTTCAATTTGTGAGCAAGCCAATCTGACTAGCTTAGTTCTTGGGCCAGATGTCCATGGTGTCCACATAGGCAAACAACGCAGCCAAGGCTCAATGCTTTCATTGGCTGGTGGAGAAGAGGCAGACTGAGAGCAGAGTGGACACCTAAAATGGATTTCAGAAAGTGCTCAAAGATGCATAGCAAGAATAACCTTTCCGGTTGCAAATATAAGTTGAACAATAACCTGGTCATACCATTTGGGTTTATTTAGTAATTGTTTTACATGGTGTAAACTTTCCAGTATTTGGGGGGAAAAATTTTACATTATGTATATGAGTAGATTTGTATTATTTCACTTGATAATTATCAGTGATATGCTAGTGGGTGATATTACCTCTGTAAAAATAGATTAAGAAATTCCCATGATGCTTGACCAGTAGGATTCTTCTGGTATAGACTTTTCCTAGTCTTGCTTCTCTAAAAGTCAAAAGTTCACAGGTTACTTTATAGTTCCTGAGAGAATTCAAGTCAGTTCACCTAGGTAACTGGTATCTGTTATAAACTAGTCTTCCCCTATTCATTTTTTGCTGTCTTAGCAAACTCAATCTTATAACTATAAACTAAGGATTTTACTCCTCTGGAAAAATGTTTCACTTGATTAAACTCTGTTCTCTCCTTGATATCATCTAAAGTAATCAACTTAGGCTCTGCAACAGTGATTCATATGCTCCCCACAGAGACAAGAGCAGAGGTACAATACATTTTTTATTATTTCACAGAGATCCAGAGTATTTGAGTATGAAGGTCTAAATGAAAAAGGTCATCTGTCTGCCCTATATCAATAGAACATAAAGGGAACCCAAATATATGTTTATAGAGTAGGAGGTACAAACATATTATGCTTCCTCAAGTATTTATTAACTCATAGTTCATACTGATAGTTGACAAATAGGAAGAAAGCCTGGACGTTAATCTCGTATGCAATGCACATTTTGCATGTCATTGTCTCTAATACAGTGCCCAACATATAAGAGGCAATTGATATTTGTTGAATAAATATAGGTGGGTAGTTTAGGAGTGTAACAGGAATAATACAAACAGAATAAGAACACCACAAACTCCCTATTGAAATCCACCGACATTATCAAATAAGTTAACTAGACAAACTGTGATATCAATGTGGGACTGGAGTTCAAAGTAGGATCCAAGAATTAGCAGAGCCTGTTTCAGGGAAGGAAGTGCTGGGATATAGACAGTCATTCCTGGAACCCTGAATAGTGGATTAATAAAAGGAAACAGCTCTACTCACGTCCACCGTAGTCACTGCCAAGAAATCTGTAGTTACCTATTAATATTCAAAGGCACAAAATATTTCCAAACAAGATACTTGAAGCCAATTCTTTCATTCTGAGACAATGAGTGTGAGGAACTAGTCCAGACGTCAGCATTTGGGAGCCAAATGAGAAGTGACATCAGCAAATAACTTTATTACAGTGAATGGAAGGCAGATGTGAAGAATGATGAGGCACAGATCTTCTGGAACCAAGTCTTAAGTAAAACCACTTTGCTTGAAGAGCTTTGAAAATGAATCCAGATTATTAATCCTGAAGATGGAACTCGGTGGTGTCAGGCTAACCAAAAATCAAACAGCAACAGAGAGATAATATGATCATCGCAGAAAGCTGGGTCAGGCTCTCCAGGGAGAGACACACGACAGTGATATTAGTCAGATCTTCTGGTTGATACTTTTATAGAAAAGAGTATGCAATGAGTCCAAATATTCTCATATTCATAGGAATTAGGAGGAACGTCTTAGTACTTAATACTTAACAAATATGTATCCAGTATTATTTAGATTGCAAGTGACTAACAAATATTGTTCAGTTGTTGTGTTGCCAGTCTTACTGACTTATGATCATTTATCATCCATGTTTGTTGTCCTGCTCTGCTGGACTATAATGTTCAGGAGGAAGAAAGTGCAAAATCATTTTATGTGTTCCTATCCACTCAATAGAGATCTAGGTATTCCTCAGAAAATATTGCTAAATTAATCCAAATCAGTTCTGATTTGAAGAGGCAGTGGGCAGTGGACTGCATTAGAAAGACCATCAGATAAGAGGGCTGGCTTGGCAGCCTTAGTAATTCCCTAACTTTCTGAGCTTTAGTTTAGTCTAGATGATCCCTATATTTCTTCTTCTTCCTCTTCTTCTTCTTCTTCTTCTTCTTCTTCTTCTTCTTCTTCTTCTTCTTCTTCTTCTTCTTCTTCTTCTTCTTCTTCTTCTTCTTCTTCTTCTTCTTCTTCTCCTTCTTTTTTTAATCTAGAATTCCACAATTAATAGGACATGGAACTTCATTGACTGCCATTTTTAAATACAAATCTACTCATTTAAGATCTGTATATTGTTGAATCACAAGAGGGATTTCTAGTGTAGATAAGGAAGAGTAAGCTTCGTGGCTCCTTTCTTACATGGGCCCCTTGAGATCTGGGAGTTGATGGGAGGTGTAGCATATTCTAGGTGGGAGGGGAAGCCAGAGAGCAGAACTAAGACAATAGATTTGGTAAATGGACTAAAAACATTTCAGAAAAAAAAACACACACTCTTTAAGACTCCAAAAATTGGTTTTCTTTTCCATTGACATTCTAAATTAATATTTACATTCAAATCTAATTTTGTATTAGTAATTTTTAAAAAAAGAGAACCAGCTCTCCCAATTGCATAAACTTCAGGCCCCGCAAAACCTGAATGCAGTCCTAGGAACAAGCTTTTGTAAATCCTTGGCCTTGACTTGCTCCTTATGTCATTGATGGTTTTCTCATCTCCTACTCCTGTAAATGTTTCCTAAGCCTTTTCCAGTTTCTATTTTACCTGAGATCTGCGAGGCCAGGACGGTCTAATATTATACGGCCGTGAGTCATCAGGAAGACCCAAGGCCTTGACTCATATCTGCCAGTTCCCAAAACCTGAAGATCTGGACTCTATTCTCAGTGTTCCCTACACTCTCTCAAGGAAGGTTCCCTAAGTTTGAGAACTGGTCTTCATATAAAACGGAGAACATAGTGTGTGTTCTGAACCTCCCAGAATGATTAGTTGAATGTTAACAGCTTTCCAGAGAGCACCTGTGTTTGCCTGACCACACGCAGATTGATAATTAGCTTGACAACTCTTTCCTTAGCATGAGGCCTACACCCACTTCTGTAGCGTTTTCCAGTCATTGTCTCGCACCTGTCCTGCCTTGTCATTCTTGGCATATAACTGCCAAATTCTGACAGTACATCAATCTCTTGCTTCTTCCAGCCCCTCTTCCCACATATTTCAGTAATTGACCCCATCAATCTTACTTTTCAAAAGTGAATATGGAACTGAAGAAATCTAGTTGACAGTCATTTCAGGAATAAGGTGAACAGAAATTGATTGGAACATGATACTTGGTGACATTCTTACTTATGAAATACAATCCTCCCAATACTTAAAAATCTAACAATTGCAATATATTCTTTACTTTTCCTCTTTATACCTCTTTTTTCTATGTCTGTTATTAAAGCATTTTGTTCTTTGTTCCATTTTTAAGAGGCTATTTAACCTTAAGAGCAAACTTTTTCCATTTCATTTTGCCAAATGATTTCTTTTAGTTCAAAGTTCCAAAAGGTCAATTTTCAGTTTGATTTTCAGATTATAAAAGAACTCATATTGGGAAAATATTTATTTTACATTTAATTTACTAGTATACAGTATTGTAGAACAGTATTATGCATAGACATTTTTATTTTATGTAAATTAAAAGATAAAGTTCATGAAATTTTGTTAGAGCAATTAGGAGGATACTTTTGACTCCACTTCTAATTGAATAGTTCTATTTTTATAATTATAGATATAAAATTTGTAAATTCAAAGCATTGTATTCCTTGGGTGTTTAGGCTGAGATCTTTACAATAGTCAGAAAAAGAGAAACAAAGATTGTTTGGGGGAATCAGTGCCCCTTGAAATGGCCCAGAAAGCGCACTGCCAATTATTTCTGGACATCATTGCGACTCTGTTAGGGGGAACAGTTTGGCGTTTCCTGGGTTTATGGAACAAAGGACTCTAATGTCCCCTGAGGAATGTTTAAGCTTGATTCCTAACCTATTCCAGAAAAACCGACTAAATGGTATCTGAGACCACAGGTACCATATTTGAGTGATTTATCTTCTGGAGCAGTTAGATAAAATAGCAAGATTCCTTAATTAATTTTATAGTTTTCTTTTGTGTTTAAATTACATTTTTAAAAAATTATGTATTCAATCTGTATCCCACACACATCTTTAGGACAATCTTGGGTCTTGTTCAAGTAGTACTACCAAATATCAATGTAGTTGTCATATGTAGTCAATGTTTTTATTTATCATAAAATAATTGCAAAAAATGGCAACAATTATTCATTTCTTCTTCCTGCTCCATAAATCAGGACTTGAGATATATATATATATATATATATATATATATATATATATATATATCCCACACACATCTTTAGGATATATATATATATATATATATATATATATATATATACATATACACACATACTAGAGGCCTGGTGCACAAAAATTTGTGCACTGGCTGGGGGGTATATCCCTCAGCTGGACCTGTGCCCTCTCACAGTCTGGGACCCCTTGGGAGATAACCACCTGCTGGCTTAGGCCAGCTCCCTGGGTGGCAGATGGCAGGCCCGGATCCCACACTGGGTCTCAGATGGCAGGCCCTCTGCCGCACCGCCCCGCCCCGCTGCCTGCCACACACTGCAGGCCTGGCGGGCTGTGGGGCGGGGCGGGCGAATCGTGATGGGTGCGGCAGGGTGGGGCGGGGCATGGGGCAGGCGGATCATGATCTGCCACACCCCGCCCCGCCACCCGCCGGGCCGTGCAGATGTACTGCAGGCCTGGCGGGCAGTGGGGCGGGGGGATCGCACTGTGCCGGCCTGCCTGCAGTATGCAAATTTAACGGCCATCTTTGTTGGGTTAATTTGCATACTCTTCTGATTGGCTGATGGGCGTAGCGAAGGTATGGTCAATTAACATCTTTGTCTTTTATTAGTGTAGATATACATATCTATATAGCATTATGCTGAGCCTAGAGCTCCAGAGGCCTCCTTTGTGTCTATGTTGAGTCTCTCAGAAGACTGCTGCTGCTTTCTAACATGCTCCAGCTATTCCACTGTCAGAGGAGAGCCCACATCCATAATAGAGATGAGTCATTTTAGTTCAGGCCATCTTGGACCAGCCAGCTGATCACAGACAACCATGAGCAAGTCCTCTGAGATCAGCCAAATCCAGCCCAGATGAGCAGAACTGCCCAATCAATTTACACAATTATGGGATAAATACATGGTTTTTGTTTTGTTTTGTTTTAAGATACTATATTTTGGGGTACTTAATTATAAAGCAATCACTAACTGATACTTTCCCATCTGACCTATTATAACTATATGTCAACAACTGTGTGCTAGTCAAAAGAATGTAAAGATGATAATAATCCCAGATTGGTTACCTGATTTTAATTGGTTCTCAATTTAACTGGTTTGTAGACATCTGCACATAGAAGCATCTATGCTACACATAGAAGCATCTATGCCCTTATAGTCTAATACAAGATTGTCAGGCAGCTTCCCCAAATAAGTCAATGTTTGTCTAGTAGATAAAAGGAGATCATTGTTTTGAAGAGAGAGACAGAGACAATAGAGAAACAGAGACACAAAGAATGAAGTACACTGTGGGACCTGGAGATAGTTCTGCATGGTTGGACATAGGCACAAGAAAACATGGGAATTCAAATGAGAAGGACTGGAGAGTACAGCACCAAATCACTGAAAACCTTCTATGTGCCTTACTAAGGAATGATTCCTTAGGACAGTTATTGTTAATCATCTTCTGTGGCACCCTTGGGATCTGTAGTGATGCTTCAATGGAATGTAGATGTTAAAGGAGGCTGAGCTGGTAGAAATTGGGTACCCCAATTATACCCCTTCCATATTTTGCCTATCACCCCTGATCCCTTGGTAGGGCATTGGTGGATTGGTGAATGTCTGTTGGGCCTCACTTCCTTTTTTGCCATCTCCCTTTCTACTTTGTAACACAATAACAAGAGACTTTATGAGAATCCACTTTTGCTAAAATGGTGGGTTAAAGGGAATGTCAAGGGGGGGCTCTTACATTTTGCCTGGAGTACTGGAGTCCAGTCTGATCTCTCTTGTGCTCCGTTTAGCCAGAATGGAAATGTCTCCTAACATAGAAGGCATCGAATAGAGCCTCACAAGGATATTTTCTCAGAAGTGAGTGCAATTAGCCTTAGATAAGTAATTGTTTAAAGCAAAAATAATAGCAATATATTGTGGGGTTAGAGCAGCCGTGGGCAAACTACGGCCCGCGGGCCGGATCTGGCCCGTTTGAAATGAATAAAACTAAAAAAAAAAAAAAGACCGTACCCTTTTATGTAATGATGTTTACTTTGAATTTATATTAGTTCACACAAACACTCCATCCATGCTTTTGTTCCGGCCCTCCGGTCCAGTTTAAGAACCCATTGTGGCCCTTGAGTCAAAAATAATAGCAATATATTGTGGGGTTAGCATATGTAGAAGTAAAACACATGACAATAGAGGCCAAAGGTTTGGGGGAGATAAATGAAAGCATGCTGACACAAGTTCCCTTTACTATTAATGAAATGGAATAATATTACATGAATTAGGGAGGAAGACATGCCGTATCAGAAATTAAAATTCATGATCAAGATAAAAAAATTATAATTAGTATGGCAATGATAAAATATTGTTATGTAAATGGAACAAGAGTAGAAAACATAAATAGATCTAAGCACCTATAAGAATTTAGAATTAGATAAAAAGGCCAGTCCAAATCAGAGGAAGAGAATGCACTATCCAACAAATGTGTTTAAAACTGATAATAATTTTGAAAAAAAATTCTGGTGCTTATTTTAATTTTTATTCTGATAATAATTTTGAAATAAAGTTCTGCTTTTCTAAAGTTATTTTATTCCACACAAGGATTAAAGACTAAATGAAAATAAATTTTAATCATATATGGATTAAAGGAAAATATGAGTGAAGATTTATATAATTGTATTTGGGGCATTTTCTTACTGAACTATCACATTAGAAAAAGAATATGTGAAGAAAAAAAATTTCTAAATGTAAGTTTAAAAATAAACGAACTTGAGACAATTTTAAACTATGTATTTTGAGTCATGAATATCTGACAAATCCTTACTAAGTTGATTCCATAGAAAATAATATTAAAGAGAAAGATACCAATGGAAAAATAGGCAAATAATACAAATAATTAGCATGCACACATGCACACATATATACACTGAGTGGCCAGATTATTATGACCGGCCAGATCATTATGACCACCCCATCAGTACTTCGTTGGGCCACCCTTTGCCTTCAATACTGTGGCGATTCTTCTTGGCATTGACTCCATGAGATGTTGAAAGGTGATGCGAGGAATCTGACACCATGCCTGATGACTAGCACTGTCCAGTTCTGTGAGATTTGATGGTTGTGGAACCAGCTGCCTGATGGCTCTTTTAACTTCGTCCCACAAATGCTCAATTGGATTGAGATCTGGTGATTGTGGGGGCCACCTAAGCAAGGTAAAGTCTCCCTCATGTCCTTGAAACCACTCCTGAACAATATGAGCACCATGGTGTGGTGCATTGTCTTGTTGGAAGAAGCCATCTCCATTGGGATACGCGAGGGGTCATCAAACTACGGCCCTCGGGCCACATGCGGCCCGCTGAAAACATTTATCTGGCCCGCCGGGTGTTTTTGCCGCCGCTGTGTGCATAGGAATTTGTTCATAGTTTTTTTTTAAACTATAGTCCGGCCCTCCAACGGTCTGAGGGACAGTGAACTGGCCCCCTGTTTAAAAAGTTTGAGGACCCCTGGGATACGCCATCAACAAGATAGGATGAACTTGATCAGCAATGATACTTAGGTATGTTGTGCTATTCAGATGTTTATAATGGTCTGGCCCTCTAGCAACTTCAGCGTGAAATTACAGCTAATTTGTCTACAAATGTCAGGTGATCATAATAATCGGGCCACTCAGTGTATGTATATTCATATGCACTCATGTATAAAACAGATAAAGTAACTAACAAAAATCTCAACAGTGTGTTTATTGAAATACATCTTGAACATAAAATGTATTTATAAATAAACTAGAGGCCTAGGGCATGAATTCATGCACGGCAGGGGTCCGGCCGGCCCACCCCAATGGGGACCCATCGGGGCTGTAGGTAGTTGGCTGACTGGCCCTGCCCCTGATTGGGGTGTTGGAGGCCAATTGGGGGTAGAGCCAGCCAGGGTGAGGGGCCACAGATGGTTGGCCGGCCGGCCCTCCCCCAATTGGGGTGTTGGGCGCAGATCAGGGCCTGGATCCAGCTGGTTGGCTGCTGCAGTGCTTGTCATAGCCACCCGTCATTCCGGTCATTCTGGTTGTTCCACCATTCTGGTAGCTGGGCTTTTATATATATAGATAATGAATGATGTGACAATATGTTTAAAATGCATTAATAAACCACAAAAACCACATTACAAAACAATATATACAGTATTATTCTATCTCATTAACAAATACGTGTCATATATGTGTGAGAAAAAGGCCAAAACATAGAGTAGCATTTTAAGAGTTATTTGTGAATAGTGTAATTGTGGATGATTACCTTTTTCTTTTTCTGTTTATCTACTTTATAATTTAATTTAATATTATTTTATATTTCCAAAAATAAAACCATACAAAATAATGTACTTTTTTTCTGATTAGACTAAGACAGAGCAACTGAGGTTTTGGTAGCAAACAGAATTTGCTATAATTTACGTGGTTGGAGTGTTTGCATTTCCAACGTGATAGGTCAAACAGATGTCACTACTTAAAAATTCCTCTTCATGACACTAAGCAGATTGGTTTCAACGTAACTACTTTCCCAGAGCAATTTTCCCTTAAGAAAACTCTAACCACAGCCATCTACACAACTATGTCCCTCCTTGAACAAAATGTTAACCTCATTTGGACATTTTAAAAGTTACTCAACACTAATATTAGCAAAGAATTGCATAAAAGGTCAGTTCATTAAATACGAAAATACAATGACCACATTGTTGATAAGGCATTTAATGTAAAAAGGGAGCTCACTGAATATTTAGTATAAATACTTTTCTGACTTAAGATCTCTTCTAAAGTTTTCTTTAACACCATAATTCTTTTTTGGTTATTTATTAGACTTTAAAGGAAGAGTTCTTTATGTTCTCTCTCCTCTCTTATTAAATAACTTAGACACTCCAGAAAATTCAAATGAACATGAAGACATAAACTGTAGTTCTACTTGTTAGAATGAGAAAACAATGTAGAAAAAAGTATATCTTTGTACTGCTTTCAAGACAACTCATGATATACCAGCTCAACAACTTTTTCCTGTCCACTTGTAGACTGACAATTTTCATAGCTGCTCCAAGATGGATTTCATCTCCAAATGTTTAGAAACACCATAAAGAAATGAAGAATCCATATGCAACAACATAAATGAAACTGGAGGCCATTATGTGATGTGAGATAAACCAGACACAGAAAGACAAATACTTCATGATCTCACTTACATGTGGAATTTAAAAAGTTAAACTTACAGGATGTTGATTGCCAGAGGCTGGGGTTGAGGAAATGGGAAACTGTTGGTCATAGGGTACAAAATTATTATTCATTTATGAGTAAGTTCTGGGCAATGTACAGCATGGTGACTATAGTAAACAATACTATTTTGTATACTTGAAATTTGCTAAGCGAATAGATTGTGAGTGTTCTTCGCACACACACACACACACACACACACACACACACACAAAGGTAACTCTGGGATGTGTTAATTAACTTATTGTGGTAATCATTTCACAATGTATATGTATATAAAATTATTTGATATACAGTCCCCCCAAAATCACATTGTCCATCCTAAATGAGTGATTTTCAACCAGTGTGCAGCAAATATTTTTAAAACATACAATACATGACTGTTTAGTCAGAGGCACTGACCTCTTTTCCCTTAGATTGTCAAATAAATAAAAAAATGACAACAGCCAACACAGCAGCCATCCAGTACAAATGGATCAAAACATTACCTTTCTTTTTGTCAGATTGGCAAAAAAAATGTATTTCTATGTGTACTGCAGAGTTTTAGTAAGCTATATATATAAAAGGCTAAGTGACTGTCCAACCATCCAACCAGTAGCTATGATGTGCACTGACCACCAGCGAGCAGATGCTCAACAGCTGCCAAGCTGTGGTGACTTGGCAGCGGTGGTTCTAGGGTGATGCACCCAGAACCAGAGAGGAGGGAGCCCAATTCTGTGGTGCATCACCCAAGAACTGCCCTCTTGCAGTCTGGGACCACTTGGGGGATGTTGGAGAGCCAGTTTTGGCCCAATCCCCACAGGCCAGGCTGAGAGACCCCACCTACCAAAGGGACCCCACTCACTCCACAGACGCCCTTTAAGCTGTGGCGCCACTGCTGGAGGTTAGCTCCAGGGCGTGTCCAGCCTATCTCGCCCAGTCCCGCCCCACTGGCCACCTTCTAATTAATTTCCTTTCAATGTGCACGAATCCATGCACCTGGGCACTAGTTAGTTTATGTGTGCCATGAGATGAAAAAGGTTTAAATACACTGACCTAAATATATGCAATTTTTTAGTCACTCATACCTCAATAAAGCTGGAAAAAAATCATAATGAAAAATAAATGAAGAAACAAGGATTTCTCCAAGCATCATGATGACCCTTATGGGGAGGGGTGGTGCTGTGGTGATGAGAAGGGCGAGGAGTGGGAGGGCAGCTTCTGGAATTCCATTAGTTCTGTTTCTTTACCTGAATATCAGTTATACTGGTGTGTTCTCTTTTTAAAAATGCATACACTATGGTATGTTCCACAGTTTTATGCAATAATAGCCACATTAATATTGCTCAGTTTCTATGAAAATTAACTATTTGTTCTGTTTGCAAAGAATAACTTCGAAGAAAAACATGAAGTGAATGCCTGTGCCTAGATCATGTTGGCAACTAATTAGAATAGATTTCAACAAATCATATTTAAATGCCTCTGAAGTTGGCATGGTTCATCTAACTAGTTTTGCCATAATCTTGGGACCCCATTTTTCCTTTTTAGTGTAAAATTACTAAATTTAAATAAAATAATTATATTATGAAACTTCAAAATCACAAAAGCTATTAGCAAAATGTCTGCTAAATGGTTTTGGATGTGTTAAATAAGTATGCCCAAAATGCTTTAGACAAGGCTGAAACAAGTCAAAATCAAAGACAACTTTTCTAGGAATAGGAAAGGCAAACATAAAGAAAGTCACAGAGACATTAAGGCAACTGTTGATCCAGTATGTTAAGATTCCTAATTTTCCCCAAGCCTCAGTTTTCTTATCTGTTAAATGGGCATCCTTACACTAACCTCTTGGTTGGTTTGGGATGAGAGAAAGCCTATCTAATGAGCTTGGCGCTACCAGGAACAAGAGCACCATGGAATCCATAGAATAGTTCTTTGAAAAGATAACTGTTCTTCAAATATGATTTCATATCCTCAATGTATTTAAATGGGTGAGAAACCATTTTAAGCAGCTTGATAATTTTAACTCTTATTTATAAGTTATTTCTTATTTCCTAATATGAAATTTTAAAATCACATCCTAATTTGTGTGATCAACTCAGTGTTGTTGCTATTGTTTATAATCACCAGTTTAAATGTGCAATTTATTCAATATATCATTATGAGTTAGTCCTATTGTCTCATGTCTTCCAAGAAAGCATAGCTTTTTAAAAAAAATTTTACCTCAGTCCTGCAAGTGATTTGAGCTTTTATGCCACTGCCTATAAATCATTCATTCAACCAATATTTCTTATTAATAACTTGCGTGCCTTGAACTGCTGTTCTAGGTCCTGGAATATAATAAGCATCAACTCAAAGACTCATTCCTCCTGGAGTTTACCTCATAATAGGGAGAGAATTAACAACAACTTTAATAAACAAATAAATAATATAGTACAGTAGTGGGTGATTCATGCTATGAGAAAAAATAAATGAAGCAGGGTAAGGAAGACTGGAGAGGGAAGGGTAGTTCTCATTGAGAAAGTGATAGTGACACTTAGAGCAAATTAAGAGTTAGCCCTGCCATTATCTGGGGGAAGAGCATTCCATGCAGAAGGAACAGACTGTGCAAAGGCCAAAGGCTGGAGGGGGCTCGGGTGTGGCTGAAGCAGAGTGAGCAAGGGACGGCAGTGGTGGAAAGGAGCCAGAGGTGGGTCCCTGGGAGCACTGCCGCTTTCTCTCGCTGTGGAGTGCAGTGGTTAGCGCAGGAGGAGCAGGATGCAATTTGCTGCTTTAAAAAAAATGTGTCACACTTTAAAAGGATCAGAGGATATGCTCGTCTGCTGTGTTGAGAAGGAACTTTGTAAGACTAAGGATAACAGCAGGAAGACCAGTTAGGAGGGGATTGTCCTGATGAGAGATGTGGGTGACTCCAACAAGCACTGTAACAGTGGTGGGGTGGTCAGAAGTGGGTGGATTTGGGATGTATTTCAGAGGAAGAATCAGGAGGAACTTCTGACAAATGTGTATGGGATGTGAAAGGAGATAAGCAAATGATCCCACTTCATGGAAAATTATTACGAAGGAAAATATTGTATGTTTTCATTTAAAATCTTACATATTTTAGTTTCCTCAAAGTGTATTCTTTCTATTGAATTGTATGGAATGAAACTACAGGTGAAATATATAATAGCTTTGTTAACATATTTTTCAAAATGCTAGCACTGTGAGCACGTGCGTCAGCCTGGAGCAGAGGTCTCTACAAGGAGGCTTGTGTAACTGGCCCGCCTGCCACGCCCCTCTGCTCCGACCTTTGGGAGGACAGCTGTGTGATGGATGCTATCAATTTATTCCATGTCCATCAACCAGAGTTGAAGTGGCATTTGATGATTTCACTCACTGGGATTCTGCTGGCTTTTGACCTTGAACTTTCCTAGTTTGTGACTTCTTGTTTTTCTTTGGCAATCTCTGCCAGGTTGTCTTAAAGAAGAATTTCATTTTACTGTCAAAAGAAAATTACTTCCAGTTCTTTCATATGTCAAAATCCTGTCATTTCTGCAGGTGTGGCTCATTGTGACTCAGGCGATGAGGTTAGGCTTGATTTTATTGTCACTTTCTTTTCTTCCAGCTATCTAAGAGCACACCTCCTCTGACTTCTTTCTGTGTGTCACAGTGGGTATTGTTACATAATTGCTTCAATGAAGAATGTGAGCTGTTTTATCTTCTTAGTTTCTACTTGTCAGAGGTAATTCTGCCACAAAACTTTGCCAATCCCTAAAGGTTTTATTTGACATTCTGATAAATGGTGGACTATTTGAAATACTTATTTAAAATAAGTAAATGTATGTTGATTGATTGATTAGTGAGAATCTGGGTCTCTTTTTCTTAGAGACTCTGTGGACTCTAAAAAATGGTGAAGAGGGAATATATGAATATTTCATATATCTCATCGATTTCAGTGAATATAAGATTATCTCATTCTTTTGCAGTGTCTCTATATTTAAAACCGAGCGTGCTGAGGTCTTCGGAGAACATTGTCTTGTGGACAAGAACGTGCTTCCCCGGCTCGGCTCGGGGTGCGGGATGCGTGGCTGAGCGCACGTGGCCATGGGCAACCACAGGACGGCGCTGCCCAGAGCAACCCATTCCACCTGAGCAGCGCAGGGCGCACCGGGCCATGTGCTCACCTGCCCCACCTGCCCTGCGCACTGCCCCTCCCCAGACGAGGACTATGGGTGAGGAGGAAAGGGTGCCAGCCACACGGGTGAAGCCCAAGTCCAGGGCGGCAGTGACGTTCGGGGACCTGGCCATCTACTTCTCCCAGGAGGAGTGGGAGCGGCTGAGCCCCGCGCAGAGAGGTCTGTACAAGGACGTCATGTTGGAGAACTACCAGACCCTGGTCTCTCTCGGACTGTCCCGTCAGAAGCCAAATATGATCGCCTTGTTAGAGAAAGGGAAAGCACCCTGGATGGAGAGATTCGTGAGAAGACCCCGCGGCCTGGGAGGCTGCAAGGACAACAGACGCGTTCAGGTGGGTGGGGCTGCCTGCCCCGCGTGGAGGCAGGTCCCGCAGCAGAAAATGCCTGAAGAGCGATGTACCTCTGAAGCTGAAAGAAGGCGGCGCAGGCCACAGAATTTATCTGAAGAGCAGCTATTGGCAAAACGCAGATCTGCAGCCGAAAGGAGCCGGCGTTATCGACAGAAAATGTCTGCAGAGCAACGTGCCTCTGACACTGAAAGAAGGCGGCGTTGGCGACAGAACTTATCTGAAGAGCAACTATTGGCACAACGTAGATCTGAAGCCGAAAGAAGCCAGCGTTATCGACAGAAAATGTCTGAACAGCAACGTGCCTCTGAAGTTGAAAAAAGGCGGCATCGCGACAGAATGTATCTAAAGGGGAACTATTGGCACCATGTACCTCATTAAATGTGAGGCTACACGTGCGATCACTTCCCAAAAAAATGAGCAGGTTCAAAAATTAAATGAAGAAATTTTGGATGTACTAGGAGATGTTCACACATATTTGAGTGATGATTCCATTGATTCAACAGATGATGCTGAAAAGGAAAATTTTCCCATTGAATTTCTTAGTAGTATTACTCCTTCAGGAACGCCGTGTCATAAATTAAAATTGAAAGTGGGTACAATCATCATGCTACTGAGAAATCGTAATAGTAAATAGGTCTTTGTAATGGTCCTCGATTTATTATCAAAAGATTGTGACCTAACATAATCGAAGCAATAAGCATTTAGGTTTCTCAATGTCTTTTCATAGCTTGAGAACTCATTTCTTTTTAATGCTGAATAATATTCCATTGCCTGGGCACACCAGTTTATTTAGTCATTCCAAGTTGTGGTGATTATAAATAAATGTTTCTTCTACAACTATTTTTAAATATTTACACTATAAACATATATGGTCAGGATTTTGTGTGGATATCAGTTTTCGGTTCCTTTGGGTAAATATCAAGAAGTGCAATTGCTGGATAACATGTTAAGAATATGTTTATTTAGTAAGAAACCACCAAACTATCTTCCAAAGTGGCTGTGCTGTTTTGCTTTCCCACCAGCGATTGTGAGAGTTCCCATTGCTCCACATCCTCTCCAGCATTTGGTGTTGGCAGTGTTCTGGATGATGGCCATTCAAATGGGTCTGTAGTGGCATCTCATTGTTGTTTTGATATGTATTCTCAGGTGACATACTATGTGGCACATCTTTTTTTAAAAATATATTTTATTGATTTTTTACAGAGAGGAGGGGAGAGGGATAGAGAGCTAGAAACATCAGTGAGAGAGAAACATCGATCAGCTGCCTCCTGCACACCCCCTACTGGGGATTTGCTCGCAACCAAGGTACATGCCCTTGACTGGAATCGAACCTGGGACACTTCAGTCCGCAGGCCGACACTCTATCCACTGAGCCAAACTGGTTAGGGCTATGTGGCACATCTTCATGTGCTTTTCCACCCTCCATACATCTTTGGTGAGGGGTCAAAATCTTTGGCCCATTTTTAAATTGGGTTGTTTTCTTATTGTTGACTTTTAAGTGTTCTTTGTATATTTTAGGTAACAGCCAGTCTTTTGTCAGTTGTGTCTTTGGCAAATATTTTCTCCCAGTCTGAGACTTGTCTTTTAACTCTCTTTCTATTGTCTTTCACAGAGCAGAAGTTTTTAATTTTAATAATCTAGCTTATCATGTTTTCCTTTCATGGATCGTGTCTTTGGTGTTGTGTGGTATTAACCTTACAATCTTTCCTCCTAGATGGGAATGACCGTTGGGAGATTTGCATCTCACAGGTATGGCCAGGATGTCCTATGAACATGTGTATCACAGTGTCACAGTGGCCAAGTTCGTTGTGTGTGCAAGAAACATACTGTACAAGAATAATAATCTTATACTTAGGAAAAATAACTTCAGCCAGAGCCTTAAGTTTTTTGACTCTCCTCATAGTAAAAAAATCTAAGAAACATGGTGTTATATCCAGCAAAATAATTACATTCATCCAGAAAAAGAAGAAAATGTAGTAACAATTGCATCCTTGTTTTTTAAAAAAAAAAAAGTAGAAAAGGAATTACTGATTTTAAAAAAGATAATAAAAACAAAGTTTAGCCCTGGTCAGTGTGGCTCAGTTGGTTGGAGCTATGTCCCAAACACCAAAAAATTGCCAGTTCGATTCCTAGTCAGGGAACATACCCAGGTTGCAGAGATCCCCAGTCATGGTGCATATGGGAGGCAACTAATCAATGTTTCCTCCTCTCTCTCTCTCTCTCTCTCTCTCTCTCTCTCTCTCTTTCTCTGTCTCTCTCCAGTTAAAAAAAAAAGTTCAATATCGCCAGAATATCAAGGAAGACACTCCCCAGAGAAGGGAAGGGAGAACTACAATTTTCCCAAGAGAATGAAACTACGAAGGGATAAAGCTTCAAATTATTGTTTTCAGAAGTTCTTTAGTTTTGGTGTGGAAAGATAAGTGTGGTTTTGGTTCTTATCATTTCTTTCTAAAACACAAATCTGGCTAGTGGTTCCTTTTGAGGCAGGACAAGGCAGTCATTTTTCCTTCTGAGTGTCCTGACTCTGATCCAGTGTTGCATTGGAGCTGGACTGCACTGATTCGAGAGTCATTTCTGCTCTTACACTCCCTACTCCCTGTTCAATCACATCACATCGGTAGCTTGAGATCAGCCAAGATCAGGGAGCATTTACACAATAGAAACTGGCAGACACAGGAGAGATGTTGTCAGGGCTCCAAGAGAGAAAATGCCAGTTTCAGGCTGAGTCAAGAGAGAAGACAATCATGACCCTTTTCCACTGCCAGAGCTGCACCCTCCACATGGGCTCACCCTTCTCCTTCTCCCTTCTGAGAGTTCTTTTTTACATAAATTCATTTAAACGCATTCTAATTTGTGACCAAATATCCTTAACACAATTCATATGTCATTGCTCTTAACTTTAATAATTTTCCTTTCTTCATGGCTTTTGTCATTGACATATTAATTCAATATGTAGCCATTTTTTAAAAAAAGGCAATGTCCAGTCATTGTTAAGTGCACTGGCCCTGAAGTCAGATGAGCTGAGCCTGAATCCTGACTCTGCTTACTGGCTGTGATGTTACATGAGTTACTTATGCTTCCCTTGTATCAGTATTTCCTAATGGTTTTTGTCTGGTACCAGTACATGGTACTGAGAACAGTGCCTCACGTACAGTGCTAGTTCTTATTTATGTTTTGTATTTGCACCACCTGTATACAAAGAGATAATGTTAAATTGCTTAGAAAATCTATTTGAGGAGTTATACAGTGCTCTTGAAATTTTATTTGCAAATTCACACTTTAGTCACAGCCTCCTAATTTGCTGTTGATTTGGAAGAAAATGTCTAGCAGAGAGTATAACTTAGATAAATATTAGTTCTTCACTGCAAATTTAATTAGCATCTCTATGAGCTCCTATTTCCTCCATTATACAATGGGGCTATTAATATCCAGCTCACAGCATTGCCTAGAGGGCTCCTTCTGCATCTTTTTAATTCAGGACAAGCATAGAAAACAATCACATCTGAGCAGCTCACTGGGGTGAAGAGGCCCGGCTGCCTCCGCCTCAGGGCTCCAGTATCTTGACCCACCTGCACTCCACCCCCCAGCACCCCGTGGAGAAGCTCTGGCCTAGGAAATCACATGCTGTGTCCATGAATGCCAGAGAGCCTGGCACACAGATGACACCGTATTAGTCCCACTTGGTTAGCTCAAATTAATGAGACTACACCATATTGGATGGAAACTCACAAATAGCGCAGAGCCTGGGTGGTGTCTGCCATGGATAATTTTTGTCACTGGGTTTTATTCTAATATGACTCCTCCCCCACCGCCCCCACCACCATTCACCTGTTACTGTCTATAAGTTAGGAAATTCAGTTATCAAGTGCTTGAAATTATGTCAAGAATGCTAGCAAAGCTAAGTGTGGAGCTATTTCCTGGGGAAGATCTAGAAAGCCAGCATTGTTAAGGAGCAGAAATCACAAGAAACAAAGGAAACCGGTGTGTTATTTCCCCTCATCATTCAGGAATGCCACTCCGGGGCTAGTTTCACGCACTCTGAGACAGTCTCCGTACCTTTTCTGGACACTCATTGTGAAAAGACCTTGAGCCACTTGGTTCTCTAAAACAGACTCTGTTAAGTAAGTAAAATGCCTCGCCCAGTGTAACAGGCTCACCTTGAGTTATAATCTCACGTTGAGTTACCAACTAAAGTCTCCTCTCCCGTGGCTCCAACAGGAAGCCTGCAGTGGAATGGGGCCACCATTGCCTTCTCTCTTAACTCAGCCTGACAGACATCTCCTTTGCCTCCCATGACTGAGAATTGCAATTTCAAGTTAGCCATTTACGATTTCTTTCTCAGCCCCCAGCCGTCAATTTTGAACTCTCCTGGCATCCTTCTCAGGAGATTTTTCTGCCTCGCCAAGTGACCTTTATCACAAGGTGTCAGGCAACCCCTTTCATCTTCTCAAGTATGGCCCACAGGCCCACAGGACACATACCTTAGAACTCTAATCAGCACCAGAGTAGTTTCTTTCCCAGTTATAACCCTGAACTCTGCTGCAGCAGGTCCCTGCAGACAGCTTTTGACAATTGAGATTTGCCAGGTACAAGCCATTAGTTCACTTTGCCCTTCCAGTGCAGGAGCCCAGAGCAAGTTCTGTGGTGGGTGGAAGCCCCCTCACTAGTCTTGATGGGAACAAAGCTCTTATTTCTTCCCCATGCTGTGGGCTGTGATGGGGAGCGGACACACGGCACCGCTCTGTCCAAAGAAAGCCTCACCGATCTTCCACTTTCCTAGCCACTTCAATTTCAAATGTCTTACGTTTTCAGCGCATGCCTAAGAGTTACACAGAAGGTTCTTTGCATGCTCTGCATGGCTGCCTAGTACCTTGCTTGGGAATGTGAGACTGGTTATGGCTATAATCTTAAATCTACTAATAACATCAGCATTACTGGTTACATTTAGTAACGTAATGGTCTAGACATGTGACTTATGCATGTGAAATGAAAATGCCTTAAAATTAGAAAACCTTACTTTTTTAAAATCATGGTTCATGTGGAAACTCCTCCAAGGCTAATATTATAATGTTGGGTAAATTCATCAATAGGTAAATCATTAGCCAATAGAGTTTTAAATTATCCTAAAAAACGCAATTTCATTTTTAGAGCATGTGCTGTTGGGAATAATGTTTGCAATCTTAGCATGCAAGTTTGGAATTCAAGGCAACCCTGATAGGATAGTAAGGGCCAGATAAATAATTGTTCCTGTTACTCTAATCCTGGGAACTTCGCCAGATTCCAGCTGATTATGCTGCAACCAGGACATCCTGGTGCCTTGGTTGCCCGGCAACCATTCCCCTCCCATTTCTTTCTCTTCCAGAGGTGCGGAATACAATGTCATTTAGGATAGAAGTCAGCAGATAAGAAATTCAATCTCATTACATCAGCCAGGACTGGTTTGGCATGACATGGCCTGGGCTTTCATGTCAGATAAGTCCGAATTCAAATATTGACCTTGGAAAATATAATTAACCTCTTTGGCTTTGCTTTAACATTGAATATTACATTTCTGTCACATGCTCAAGTCTTTTAAATGAATCTGTGCCACTCGCAGTCCACTTTCAGACAGTCTTTGCATGGAGACAATCACTCATCAAACAGAGGTCAGTTGGCATGTGCTAGGGGGAGAACAAATAAAGTATTTCCAACAATCCAGTGAGGTGTTCTTGGAAGTCCTCTCTCACAGGAAGATGATGATAGCTAGACAATTCACTGATTTATATTTTTTATTTGAAAAATAGTTACAGAGTGTCTTTCCTATGTTGTATAAACTATGCCAGGCAATAGGAATTCAATAGTGAAGGTAAACATGATCACTGCCCTCCTGCAGGTTAGAGTCTAATGGATGTGATGGCAGTACATGAGTAAATAGGAAGTAACATGTTTGCCGGCTTGTGATTATTGCTAGGAAAGCAAAACACAAACAAACAAAAAATCAGAGAGAGAGGGAGCTGGTTAGATAGCAAATAACAAGAGGAGACCTACCTCAGTGAGATTCACTAAGTTCTCTTCAAGTGACATTTAAGATAAGACCCCAAGATCCTGCTAGGAAGGGGCCCTGAGTTGGAGGGGAAAAAAGTAGAATGGACCACAGATGTTAAAGCAAAGGCAGGGTTGGGATATGACTTAAGGGATTTGTATATTGGTCAGAGTGTAGAAAGAAACAGTAAAAAATGGTGGAATTACCTGGCTGAGGAGCTCCCAGGACAGAGCCCCAAGAGTTCCCTGTGTCGGTGGTGCTCACACATCTCAGCTTTATAAAGGCCCGGTCTGGAGACCTTCCTGTGGCAGCATAGTGCAAACCAGAGGTAAGTAATCTTGGATTATTCCATTTCTTTCCAAATCAACCCATGTAAAACACCATAGGAGTGTGCTAAGCACCAAGGGCATTCGGCTACAGTGAAAAACATGTGACTACAAATTGGAATACTGATTTCCTAACGTGACTATTCACTGCTAAATCTCAGCACTGTGTTGGGAACACACAGCAGGTGCTCAATAAAAACCTGAAAAATCTGAGGGTATGAACAACTGAATGGCCCAGGCACTAAAGAACTACATAACAGTGAGCTATTCATTAAATCCACACGCAGTTCCTAATTAATTATTGTTTGAAATATCCTCATGAAGCCAGGACAGAAGGTACTATGAAAATAATAACTATTGTTGTTACAAAGTCTACTGTCCAGACTTCTTCCATAAACACAGGTCCAGTCTCTTTACCTTAATGCCTTTCTTCTCTTTGTGAAAATATTTATTTTTTTCATAGTTATTTTCAAACTTATTTATAATAAGCACATATGACAGTTTATTATTGTTTGTTCGAAGGAAGAAGAACTGCCTGTAAACCATGCCTCTCTCATTAACTCCATGACCTCTGAGGCACAGAAGGGAAGTCTTATGATAAATTAGTATGCGTATCATTTGGAGGAGGGAAATAAAACCATTCAGGCTGCTGTAGCAGAGGACTGTGCACAGGTGCATCAGCTTCTAGAACAGTGGTTCTCAACCTGTGGGTCGCGACCCCTTTGGGGGTGGAACGACCCTTTCACAGGGGTCGCCTAAGACCATCGGAAAACACATATAATTACATAATGTTTTTGTAATTAATCACTATGCTTTAATTATGTTCAATTTGTAACAATGAAATTGGGGGTCACCACAACATGAGGAACTGTATTAAAGGGTCGCAGCATTAGGAAGGTTGAGAACCACTGTTCTAGAAGGACATGGACTTTCCCCAGTGGATGCAGACAGAGAATATTTTTCAAACCTTCTCCTTTCTTAGGACCTAGCGCCCATTTATCAGGAAACAATGTCAGCCCCATCTCATAATTGTACCACCAGTTAATTGAGCATTCACAGTCATAATTCAATCTATTGAATGTGTAGATCTTTTTCTAATTCTCTTGATAATAACATACTTTAATATTTATGGTTTAAATTTGAAACTATTTCCAAAGCTACCCAAGCTAACCCAAATAAATATAGGATAATAGTAATTGAATAAAAGAAAATAAAAACATATACCAACCCACTTACCAAATGATAAACATATCACCTTTGTGTAAATGTTTTAGACCTTCCTCCATTTGTTTATTAGTATGTTAACATATTTCATATATTTTTAAAATAGATTCCAGAGAAGGAGGAAGGGAGAGAAAAACAAAACAAAACAAAACACAAGCCACCGACTTGAGAGAGATACATCCATCTGTTGCCTCCCAAATGCATCCCGATCAGGGATATAACCGACCAAAATCCAGGCATGTATCCTGACTGGAAATTGAAGTGACCTTCCCATGTACTGGATGATGCTCCAACCAACTGAGCCACACTGGCCAGGGCATCCTATATAATAAAAGCCTAATATGTTAAGTGTCCGGTCATCCGTTCAACCAATCAAAGCTTAATATGCTAATATGCTAAGGCCGCTCAACTGCTCGCTCTGATGTGCACTGACCACCAGGGGGCAGATGCTTCAACTGATAGGTTAGCTTGCTGTTGGGGTCCAGCTGATCATGCCATGGAGCCCTCCCGCAGCCCCTCCCCGGCTGGCCAACCACCTGCATCCCTCCCCGGCCCTGATTGTGCACTGGTGGGCTCCCTTGGCCTGGCCTGTGCCCTCTCACAATCCGGGACCCCTCAGGGGATGTTGGAGAGCCAGTTTAGGCCTGATCCCACAGGCCAGGCTGAGGGACCCCACTGGTGCACGAATTCATGCACCAGGCCTCTAGTATTTTATATTTTTAAACGTGATTTGTCATTCATGGAGTTCATCAACCACTTTACCACAATGTATCACCATGTAGACAATCATGTTTTGTTGTTGTTAACCCTCAGTTGAGGATATTTTTTCTATTGATTTTTAGAGAAAGTGGAAGGGAAGAAGAGAGGGAGAGAGAGAGGCAGAGAGAGAAAAAAATAAAAGCATGATGTGAAAGAGATGCTTCAATTGGTTGCCTCCCCCATGCACCCCAAGTGGCCCAGGGATGAACCTGCAATCCAGGTACTGTGCCCTTGACCAGGAATCCAATCTATCAACCTTTGGTGCTCGGGCTGACACTCTGACCACTGAGCAACACAGGCCAGGGATACAGACAATTATCTTACTTTAGTAACCACATACATCCTATCTAATAAAGAGGGAATATGTCAATTGACCGTCATGCCATAACAAGATGGCTGTGCCCACACTGGAGGCAGGGATTCCATAACACAAGATGGCTGCACCCACAGTGGAGGCCGAGTTCCCATAATGAGCCTTAATGAGCAATCAGCAGGGACCTGAGACTGTGTGGCACTGGGCTGGGGCAGGGGACCTGAGGCTGCGCCCCTCTGCCTGGTGGGGTTTGACGGGGACCTCAAGGCATGCCCCCTGCCCCAGCCCGGGCTGGGGGACCTCAGACTGCACACCCCGCCTGGTGGGGCTTGACAGGGGTGGGGTCGGCCGGGTCTGGATCTTGAGCAATTTCAAGGCACACATGGGTGGGCAGAGACTTGACTCTGGTTCCCGTGGCATGCCCCAGACTCTGACAAGAGAAAGATTTTCATATACATTTTACTAATTTTCTTTCATCTCTGACACTTCTATTATAAAGAAAGGGCTAATAGCAATATTAAAATATTTCCTTTAATTAATTCCCTTTTAATGTGCACAAATTTCATGCACCGGGTCACTAGTTTAGATATAGACAGTTATCTTACTTTAATAACTACATACATTTATACATAACACATATACACACACAATATTTATACCAGAATTCAATTTTATCAATTCCTACTTCTTGACAAAGAATGAGTTTTCAACTTTTAATCCTTATAAATAATGCCATGATAAATAACACCCTTAACTAAATTTTGAGCATATTTCTGACCATTTCCTTAAGATATGGGGAAAAACTTATTAATCAAGATTTTGAACTTTTATAAACATCTGACATTATTGTTAAGTTGAATTCCAAGCATGCAAAACATTATGCTCCTGCCTACACTGTATGA
This sequence comes from Myotis lucifugus, assembly GCF_000147115.1. Taxonomy (NCBI): domain Eukaryota; kingdom Metazoa; phylum Chordata; class Mammalia; order Chiroptera; family Vespertilionidae; genus Myotis; species Myotis lucifugus. Next base: position 29,296,237 of record NW_005871049.1, on the reverse strand, counting down.
CATAACCATATTCTGAAGCTAAACCTAGGAGAAGGCATCCTGTGATGTTCAAAAGTAAACTGAGATGAAATCATGTATAATTTTAATTGATGTGCTAATAGTAATAATTTCATTATGTGCTGATTTTGATGAAAGATAACGTCTCAGAATGCCTTAGAAAAATAGCCTCTCCGTTTGGAAAAGGGGAGCACAGTGACAAATTCTGACTTTGGAGGATGCTTGATTACAATGTTACTTGACTCAGAAACGCAAATTGCTGTGAAGGATGTTCAGCTGACCACTAAACGGCCCAGTAGAGGCAGGAAATGACACATCGGGCTTTTGTTTACTTATCCCACAGTCAGTGAGATGAGCTGAGTGGCTCTGGTCTGCTCAGTGCTCTTCCAGGCACAAGAGCAAGTAGAAAAAGTATAGGAACATTTCTTATCCTCCAGAATAGTATTCATTTAAGAGAAAAGATGTACACGCAAAAATCAACAGCTATATAAAAAAAATATTTGAAAAATAACGGTTGAGTTGTACAAGTCAGTATACATTATAATTAGTCTCGGGGTGGGGGGAGGAAATCTTGGGTAGTTTAGGAAAATTAATGATGAAGAAAAAGGGAAATTTGAATTGGATATTAAAGGATGGGTAGGATTGGCTAGAAGGAGAAGCAACAGGATCGAAACAATCAGAAAATGAGCATGTCATCACTAATTTTCACTCGACCCCCTTTGATCAGAATGGGAAAATTCTGTTGGGCAGGCGTAGAACATAACATGGAAAGATTTGTGAGTAGCAGATATGAAAGCCTTGGATGCTTGGATAAGAAAATTCCACTTTCACTTATAAATTAAAGTGAGTCAGCCCTAGTCGGTTTGGCTCAGGCAATAGAACATCGACCGGCGGACTGAAGGGTCCCAGGTTCGACTCTGGTCAAGGACACATACTGGGGCTGTGGGCTAGATCTCCAGTAGGGGGCATGCAGGAGGCAGCGGGTCAATGATTCTCTTTCATCATGATGTTTCTATCTCTCCCTCTCCCTTCCTCTCTCTGCAATCAATAAAAATATTTTTAATTAATTAATTAGTTAATTAATTAATTAATTAATTAAAGTGAGTCATTTGAAGGTTTAAAATGAAAATCACAATCCCTCTGCTCACACAGGTGCACATAATGAGTAGTTATTGAAGACTTGCCATGAAGTATGTATCCAGAAAGAGAATTCGATTCTGTTGTAAAGTCCCTGTACTCGTAAAGCCTACATACAGTTTGGCAGGATTATTCACTGAGATGTTAACTTCACTTTGGTTTTGCGGCTGTAGACATATCAGGAAGGCGGGTTCCTATGGGGAAGCTCCTTTTCTCTTGCCATGTGTTTCCGTCTTCAGGGACTTGAGCTAGTGGTTCTCAACCTTCCTAATGCCGTGACCCTTTAATACAGTTCCTCATGTTGTGGTGACCCCCAACCATAAAATTATTTTCGTTGCTACTTCATAACTATAATTTTGCTACTGTTATGAATCGTAATGTAAATATCTGATATGCGGGATGTATTTTCCCTTCCTACTAGGAATTTAGAGCTCCTGAGGAGAGGGGTAATTTACCTGCAGTGTGGAGCCCCTTCTAGGCTCTGTCTTTCTGTCTCCAAGCAAACCTCAAGTAAATGGAAGTACCTCATGTGCAACCTCAGCATGGCCCTTCTCAGGGGGTGAAGTTGGAGCTCATCTTCTTCCTTTTCTGGCTTCCAAATCTTCACCTCCCCAGCCTGTAATGTAGGTCATGCTGGAAATTCTTTCAAGATATGGACAGGAATCTAATGAACAGAATTAACTGATAAATAAAATAGATCCAGAGACATAGAAGCATATTTCCGAACATGCTGCTTAACCTCAGAGGGAAAGTGAGGTGGGTGGGTGGGAAGAGATCAACCAAAGAAATTGTATGCGTATATGCATAAACCATGGACACAGACAATAGGGTGGTGAAGGCCTGGGGTGGGGGACTGGGAGCAGGTTAGAAGAGGTCAATGGTGGAAAAAAGAGGACATATATAATACTTTCAACAATAAAGATTTTATATATATGACAGACTTCTCACCAGGGCTCACCCTGTACATGCTTACTAAAAGAAAAAAAAAATGACTACTAGACTGAGGGCTTCTCCACCTCCCCCTGCTCCTGAGGGGTGATTGGGGCAGCAGCCACTGCTCGCATCCACTGCTGGCTCTGACCCCAATGGCTCCATGCTGTCAGCTGGTGCAAGTGGGGCCAGCACCGCCAACAGCACATGGGAGCTGTGACAGCGGGAGTGGGGCTTCCAGTAGAGAGAGGATTGGGCCACAGTGGGAGGGGCTGGATCGGGGCACGGAGGATGGGTCAAGACCTGCCCCTGTGCTGACCGCAGCCTCGCAGCCCACAGTTCATTTCAAGGTGCACAAATTCATGCACTGGTCCCCTAGTCATTCATAAAAACATAGTTTGTATCTTTCTTGTTTATACCTCCACCTTTTGAATTTGTAATAACTTGAAAATAGTTTTAGTAGTGTTGGAAATGATGTTTTTATTTACCTTATCCTAGCAAATTTTATTCACATATCATCCATATTTGTAAATGTCATCTTTCTAAAGGAAGAAAAAATCAAATATTCAAAGTTAATGCTTTTACCTGGTTTCATTGACACCAGCCATTTTAACATGATTTTGCCAGATTTTTAATACTAGGCTACCTTAACGGCCCTTCTAAAGGAAATTGATCTCTTTAGTGAGTATATAAAAGCCAGTTCTCCAAGTATAACATGAAAAGGTATTCTTGGTAATTTTATCTCCTCTCAGAGTGAGTGAGGCATCTTCACTGAACCCAGACTTCAAGGTTTAGCCTGAGTCTGCAGAGACCTAAGAGTTAGATCCTAACTGACTCACTCAGGACAAAATAGTTTCCTAAAGCCCACTCCCAACAGCCAGGATTTAAGACTTTCACATGAAGCTTAGCAAAGATCTTGACATACAGCATTGTCAGCCCATAGCCCACAGGACTTTGCACTATCTTAAAGACAGTGCATTTCTGTGTTTTTGCTCTTGGTTCTTCACTTGCTTGCTAAACAAATCTAGTAGCACAGGCAATACATCTTCCTGTTTTCAATGGCCCAGTTGTTGAAACGAAACTGGTAATGGAGCTCGGGGATTAAAGGGCATCCTAGATGCCAGGGGCTCACTGCCTGCTGCTCACGGAACGTTAAAGGCATCGGGCAGGATTTCCTGCCCTGGCTAATCTTTCATGGGAGGCTGTCAACTGTACCTCAAGAGATGATTAATGAGAAAACAAAATGCCTGCTCCACCAATGTAGCATCAGTAATTAGCCCATGCAGTCCAGTTCAGGAAAAGCTGCCATTTATAAACACTATATTAACCTTTATTTTCTTTTCCATTTTCTTACAAAGGTTTAATATTTCATTCTGATTTTGGAAAATTAAGCACAAGAAGCATAACTTTATTGTAACTAGATCAAAATGTCCATGCCAAATAAGACGAACAATATTTACCTAGAATTGCAAATTATTCTTTACCTCTACTATGCTCACATATACTTTTAGAGGTTTTATGTAAATGAGCATCACAAAAGCCATTTAGTAGGGACTCTCCTTTAGTGTGGCAACCATCAAAATACTCCTCTCTGATCTTCTCCTACAAAGAGCAACATTGGTTGATTACCCCAGCCGTCGTCTCTCTGGATGGTGGTTGATCGTAGGTGATGACTGAGCCTGGTGGGAATACCTAGACAGACCCATCCTGGCCATCGTCTCTCTGGATGGTGGTTGATCCTAGGTGATGACTGAGCCTGGTCAGGTCAAAGATCCTTTAGAACTGCATGTTGTCCAGCATTCTTTCTACACCATACTGCTCCAGCCCCTCTCTCCTTCCACAGAAGTCACAATCTGAAGGCTTTCCCACTTTCTCCTGCTCCCCTCATAACAAATATTTTGCATAACTAATCCCATCTTGGTGTCTGCTTCTCTGAAAATGCACACGTCTTTGAAACTTACAGAGCCTTCTCACAGGAAGTCTCTTTTATCCATTCAGAAAGTATTTATTAATCATCTACTTGTGCCAGGCGATGTCCTTGTCACTGGAGATACAGATGTTACACAAACAGTGAATACATACATTAGATACAGATGTTATGCTATTGAGGATAATATACATTAAACAAATCATTATAAGTGTAATGAAAAGAAAACAGTTTAATGGGAGCACAATTGAGGGATCAAATAAATTCTAAGAGTTGAGGATGGTGACTCTGAAGAAGAGAGTTTTAAGCTGAAGCCTAATTAGCTAGACAAGCAGGAAAAAAAGAAAGAGCTTGCTATGCAAACTCAGAAAACATGTGGTTTGTTCAGGCAACTAACTGGAGTCAGGAATGAATTTAAAAAACATACAAGATGCATATAAGTTCCATATTATGAAGAATTCCTGAAGGATGTATATGAAAAGTACTCCCTGGATCCTCTCTTTTTTTCCAGGTGAAATAATTGGATTAAATGTCTCATTTGAGCCTCTCCTTTTCTACTTCTATCTATTTTCTTCTACACATGCAATGATCACACAATATTACACCCCCGTGACTTATAGCATGATTATGTCTTCCTATTTATACAACTTTGTAATATCCAGCAATATGACTGATGGTGATACAGCAGATAAGCCAGACACTCTCATAGTTTTCAGCAAGGACTTTCTCATATTGGTAGTTGCTGAACAAATATTTATTGTGAATCCGATGTGCATGCATACCCTTTAATATTTTAATGACATGAAGAATGGTATTAATGGTGATAAGACAAAAATCCTTTATAATTGCCACCAAATGTGTTTTTCCTTAGGTCTATATTTACAAAGTTCCAAATGAAACAGTCAATTGTCTAGTAATTTAGGTCTAACATGAAATCTATCATCTATCTGTCTATCTAAGCAAATGCATTCACCCAGGACACATGTAAAACATACCTACAGAATTAAGAAAAGATACTTTTTCACTAGAATTATCCAGGGACTTGACTTAAAAAGACTCTAATTTTTGATGAGAGAAGAGCTTTGAATATATCCAATTAAGTGTCATTTAAAATAGCACCTAAATGCATTACCTTAAAGTACTATGTATTATATATTTTGCTAAACATAATGATAAATCTGTCACCTTAATCTGATTTTTTTCTATCATTAATTTTAATGCAGCTCTTAGGATAACAATGATGTTGCTAAGTAGGGAACACTAATTTTAACATTAAGACAAAATGTTAAGGAAAATTATATCTTCCTTCAAGTAAATTATTGAAGAATAAATATAGTAAAAGAGTGCCTGACAATACCATTTAAATAATGTCAAGGGAACTGTTTTTTAAATAGAAAAAGGGCACAGAAGACATATATACCAATTAAATCAGCCTAGTATAATATGTAAATAAAATGTAAAGTAACATTAAGGTATATAAAGAATTCTGAGTAATAAAATAAGTTAAGAAGGGACTTCAAGAGGCCATTGTGTGTATAATCTTGGCATATTTCAATTTAAGTCCATAATTACTGGAAAATTCAAACACTTAAGATATGTTAGAGAAAGAGAGAAGCAGCTACAATGTAGAAGCAATGACATGAGCAGTTTCTCTTGTTCATATCCATTCCGCTCTCTTAACATATAAGTGAAAATGTTTATTTGGACAACTACTAGAAACTACTAGAATTCAGAAACAAATTTATTTGCAAAATATCAGTAACTTTGATTTAAATCAGGGCTCAGCAAACTACCTAAAGAGCCACATAATAATTTAGGCCTTTCTTGCCAGGTTTTTATTACACTACTCAACTTTGCTGTTGTAGAGAAAAAGCAGCCTTAGACAATATGTAATTGCATAGATGTTGCTGTGTTCCAATTAATCTTTGATTTTAAAAAAAGGTGACCACATTTGGCCCTGACCATGGTTTGCTGACAACTACTCTACATAGCAAATAGCATATTTTAAAGAGTTATGGCTGATTCTTTAAGCACTATTTTTTCTTTCTCAGTATGATTCATATGTTTGAGATATTTTTAAGTTTTTGATTTTTTAAAATACACTTCAAATAAATAGATCAAGGTGATCTCTGCCTTAATTTGGGTGTTCCTGTTTTCATATGCAATCCCTCAAATTAGACACATATTTCTTTGCCACTTACTACAGGCCAGTCACTGCTCTGGGTGCCAATGAGACCCCAGTGAATTAAAGAACCAAAGCTTCCTCCTGATGCTACTTATATCCCAGAGGAGGGAGATGGATAATAAAAATAAACATGACATATAAATAAGTGATATAGTATTTTAGAAGGTCATACATACTTTGGAAACAGAATTAAAGTGGGCCAGGAAGGAGGACAAAGCTGGTGGAGCAGAGAATGGATGGCTGTTTACTTTATCAAATAGAGGGTCTAGGTCGAAGTCGGTGCCAAGGTGAATGTAACAGCCTGAGTGATGCAGGAGTTAGCCATCAGATATCTGGGAAGAGCATCCAGTGCAGGAAAGGCTGGAGAAAAGGCCTATGCTTCTGTGTTCTGTGAACAGACAGGTAGTCAGTGTGGCTAGAGCAAAGTGAACGGACGGTGAGCAAGCAAGGAGAGGAGAGGAGGAGCAGAACAGGAATAAGGAATATGGAGGAAAACAGGGGCTCTCTGGAAAGTAACTTCACAGGGTGATCTGATCATAAATTTCCTTTTATAAAAAATATATATTTTTATTCATTTCAGAGAGGAAGAGAGATAGAAACATCAGTGATGAGAGAGAATCATTGATTGGCTGCCTTCTGCACGCCCTACACTAGGGAATCAAACTGTGACCTCCTGGTTCATAGGTCCATGCTCAACCACTGAGCCAAGTCAGCCAGGCTGATGATAAATTTCTAACTGGAAAGGTCATGCTGAGTAGACATGTCCTTTTTAGTAAAAGGCTTATCGTTGCCTTAAGAGAGCCCTGCCCATTGTTTCTGTGCATCCGGGCTAATGCCTCTTGGAAATGCTTCTTCTCAGACTGCTCCTTCTACTAGTAAATAAAGAATGCTCACTCTCCAGAGAGCTCAGAATCTTGTGAACTATCCTTTAATCTGATCCCCACCTTCATGTAGACTTCCTGACCTCCCTTCTTCATTTCAAATGCATAAAAGAAGCTGCAAAGCGGTTATCCTCAGGAGTGTTTGAGATCTGGCTCCAGGCGTACCTTGTCATTTAGGCTCAAATAAACTCATGAAAATTCTCTATAGGTTTGGACGATTCTTATATGGACAGGAATTAGGTCAGAGAGGGAAAAGACTGAAGTAAGGCCTTGGGAACCATTGTAAGGACTTCACTTTTCCTTTGAAAGAGATGAGGGACCTCAGATAAATTTATGCAGAGTGACTTAGGCTGGTTTTTTATCATCAGAAGAACCACTTCACCTTTATTGCTTTAGACCCTAAATAGACCTGGAAGTCAAATATGATAAAGGCTAAAGGTTGAGAGTGCAGGCAGGCAGTGTCATTGGGGACCTAGAAACTCCAGGATCATAATATACTCTTTTTTATTATTATTATTCTTTTAGAGAGAGAGAATAGAGGGGAGAGGGGAGGGGGGTAGAGAGAGAGAAACATGGATGTGGATGTGAGAGAGACACATACATCAATTGGTTGCCTCCTGTTCCCACCCGACCAGGGCTGGGGATCAAGCCCACAAGGGAGGTATGTGTCCTGACTGGGAATTGAACCCATGACCCTTCAGTCCTCGGGCTGACGGTCTAACCACTGAGTAAAACAGGCCAGGGCTCATAATTTACTCTTTAGATGGAAGAAGTCCACACCGGCTTTTTCCCAGAAATGTAACTGTCCATTTCTCAGAAACCTTCAGGAAAAAACTTGCCATCTTCTCATGGGAATACACTTTCCTTCAAGAAAATAAAATGCTTCCCCTTATCTTTTCATGGCAGACCCAAGTGTGAGAAAAAGGTTGCTTGATGATTTAGCACATCCCCGTCTGAGTAATCCCAGGCACACATTTTTAAAGCATACACAAAGATATCTTTGTGAAATGTATTCCGTACCAGCTTCCAGCCTCCACAGCCTTCATTTACACAGATCACTTGGTGTAAGTCATGCTCACTGGTACTATTAAGTAGTCAGAGTTCATATTCTTGTGAAAATTCTCCCCTGAAGGCCAATTCATTTGTAATGAAACCGCATTTTGAGTAGTAAAATAGTCCAGCTGGATACACTGGTAAGGCATTTTCATCTTCTTGAGAACATTTCAGCTTTCTAAGTATTGCACATTTGGAATAGAGAATGGTTTCTGAATTTAAGCTTAATGAAACATGAAACATGAAGTGTGATAAGCAAACATCCACTCACTCCTCTCTGTCTGAGGAAATATTATTAGGAAAACTCGCTGCTCACTAGAGAATTGATCATATGCACTGCTTAGCTATTAACATTCCTCGGATCAAATGAGGCTGCTCAGATGAAAAAAGAAACACAAGAACTCAACCAGGGAATATTACTCCAAAGTGAACTGACTTCAAGCTCACATGACTGCTATTGGCCTTCATACCACCTATGCACACTTTAGACCTGCTTGTTGAGTGTAAGTCATATGAGAACTTTCACTTTGTGTAATTCCCCTAAGACCCATGGTCTTCATGTTTTATAGGACATCCAGAATTTCATCATTTTATTTATCTCATCAGTAAATTGCACTGGAACAGAACTAAATGGATTCCTTATATAGAATTTTCCAAAAACACGTTTTGTTAAGACTTTGTTTTTGTTAGAAGTTTCTGCAAAGTCATGTTAGGTAAGAAAGCCATAAGCAATTTATAGCTTCATGACTAATTCAATGCCAGTCCATTCCCCCAGGATTATCTTCTTTTCCATATTTATTTATTTTCTCATTATCTTTTTCTGGTAATTCTTTGTCCCTTACAATATTGGATAATACAAATGATAAAGAATTTTAAACAGATTTTGTTTACATCTTTGAATAAAGATTAAACTTAAGAATATCTTAGATAAGTTTTATCTAGACTGTCTTAATGATCAAATTAAGCTGTATTTTGCTATGTGATTTCTGAATGCTATCCACTTAAATTTAATTACAAGCTTCAGAGAATTATAAGGATACCTTCTAAAGCAGATTTCCTGTTGGTGCCCACACAATCGTATTTGTTATTTATTGTATTACTCAGACACCTTGTCCATAGCATCAGGCCTTTTCTCTTGTACCTGGTCAACTGCTTCTTATCCTCACTCCACATGTGTATTAGTTGGACCCCCAGCAAAAATTGATAGCATCTTCAAGCTGGTTGATTGGGAAGCAAGCATTTAATAAGAACTATTTTAAAAGATGTGGGCTGGGCTTAGGAAAAGCAATAGATATGATGACCACTTCAAAGCTGGTGACAGCGGAGCCATTACTATTATTCCTCTCAAAGAGGCAAGGAGAGGAAGCCACTACTGGGTTAGAGAGAGTGAGAGCTCTGCTGAGAAGGGAGGCCCCTTGATGGGAGTGTGTCCTTTGGTTGAGGGATGAGAATCACTCATGGAACCACCTAGAGGAGCCAAAAAAAGTAAGTACCAGGTCTTTATGCCCCTCCCTCCCTCTGATCTCTTCCCAATATCCCTCATTTGTTGAGTACAACCAGAAATCAGAGAGCAAGAAAGATTTAATGCATTCCTCGCAAGTTTGGACCCCAGGACACAGAGCAAAGCGGAGAAGACAGAGAATGGATCTCAAGAGCAAATGGGGCATTTCCAGCACATCTTCCAAATCATGTTCCCTGTCCACTGGATAGTGGACTGAAGCATTCAGGTAAGTGGCCTCCTCCACTGAGGATGACTGGAAGTTCTTGTGGAAAACCTTGTAATAGCTGAGTCTACTTCTGTTCCTTCAGAAGGGCCTCTTGAGAGACCTGTGTAAGAATCATTGCATGTGTAATCAAGTTCTGTCGTCAGCCCTTCAGATATATCTATGATTAGCATGCTGTTTTTAATATTAAAAAAAAAAGAAGTGACTAATTTGCACCTATCTTTAATTTAGTGGAACTACTTAGGCATTGACAGAGGTTCAAACCATGAGCTTGAAAGGAATCAATACAAATAAGAAAGCTGTAGATAAAAACTGATGACACTATTCAAGTCTCATCCTAATCAACAAAAGGCCAGATTTCAGATGTCATTAAATTTTAAAATCACTTTGAGCTATTTTATTAATTCTCTTTGGAATCAAGCTCAATTCATGCTCCCTAAAAATGAATCCATTAAAGGAAGCTTCCAACAATGTCAGGCCATTCTATGGTTCACTTGAGAGGACCTGACTCTGCACCCCAAATATTGTTGGAGTGCCATTCTGAGCCTGGTCAAGTTCTAGGCACAGACACCCATTGTTTTGAGGGATCAAAGTCTGTTCCAAGAGTTGTAAACACCTAATTTGTAGGCATGTGTTTGGTTCAAATGTACAGTGATTTCTATTTATTTTCATTTGCCTTTAGATAAATTATAGCATCTTCAGATGTGCTATCTGTTCTCAACTTCAGTGTAGTCTGTTCCCTAACTAGCTTCTCCTGGAATCTGAGTTATGACCCAAGGTCTATGCTTAGAGACAAAGCTCTGGCCTGTGTACAAATAAAGAAGAGAAGAAAAGCATCCATGACCACATATCATTATTATTCTTTTTACTCTAAATTTTAATGTTGAATGTAGAGTAATCTGTTCTGGGTTCCATTTGTAAAATCTGTCTCAGTCATATATCCTTTCATTTTTACATGTTTGTGTCTTTGTATTAAAAACAGGTAGCATTTAATTATTTTTTTCTTTTTCATGTCATCTGAAAATCTTTTTAACTCATTTCTTAAGGTTATTTATACTTAATATGATCATTGACATGTTTTGGTTTAAATCTACCGTCTTATTTGACTTTCCTTCCTTACATTTGCTCTTTGCTTTCCTTTCCTCCTCTTCTGCATTCCTTCAGATTAATAGACATTTTTATTGTTACTGTTTTATTTTATCTCCTTTGTTGGCTTCTTAACTGTAACTATAACTTTTTTTTTAATACATGCTTTAGGAGCTATATCCAGAGCAGATAAGCTGTGTTGGTTATTTCTGGTGGGAGACTAAATCTGGATCATCTTACTTTAACTTGGTCGAAACCATGTGTGGTTTTTAAGTGTGTTTTTAGTATTTCAAAGCAATCTCTGTCTATTATAATTTTTTCTTTGCATTACTTCTATAAGATGTTAAAAGAGAGCATAATCATGTTCACATTAAACCTTCCAGCAAATCTATTCTTATCTATGATCACCCAACTCCTTAGTCTAAGGCTTAGGAAGAAATGTTTGCCCTAGGACCCAATGCACTGGAGGCAACCATAAGTATTCCCTAAATAACCATGTCATAAAATGACATTTTCACTTTGAAAGGTAAATAGTTTCAGATTTTGAAAAGGTTATAAGGCAATTATTTGCATAACCTTTTCCCTAAAGCTTTTGTTAAATAATTTTTAAAAAATAATAATATTGTTATTTTTTTGTCAAAGATTGAATTGTTTTCATCTGGAGCTAAATTTCCAAATGAGATGGAAGATATATAAATAGAATTGACAGTATATTATTAGTGTCATCTTATCAAATACACCTTTCAGTCTGAACTTTCTACAGCTCATTTTGGGTGTATGAATTTACTGCTAATGTTGATGTACAAATATAAGACAAAATTTCCAAGGTTAGTTTTAAGGACTAATTAAAAAACAAGTTTACCAAAAAAAAAATCTATTTTCAGTAATATTTCAGAAAAAAGCAATGTGATTTTTTGATATAATTTTAAACAATTTTTATTGTAAATATAATGCACATCAGTTGTTAAGATTTAAAATAGGAGAAAAAACTAAACTTACTTATATTTTTAGAATCAGAAAAACTACTTACTTTAGAATCAGAAAAAACTAAACTTACTTATATTTTTAGAATCAGAAAAACTACTATTTTCATTTTGATGTATTTCTTTTTGGTCTTTATGTTTTTCTATTCGTATAGAAATATACTTTATTTATATATTTATTTTTGTTGTCAAATAATGTAATTAAATTGCACATATTTTGTAAACTTGCTTTTTGGCTTTAATATCAGTTCATAGATTTCTAACGGTTTCAGTTCATCAGTTTTATGATTTAATGTTCATGTCATGTTTCTCTTCTATGTAAAAGGCAGATGTTTGTCACTTGTGAATATAAAAGTAATTGTTATCCATAAAGGAAAAGAAGACATGCTCAGTATCCAAAATTTTTGTCTGTACCCCAAATAAAACATTCAAGGTGAATATTTATCTTGGTTAATCAACTATTTGTTGAACCAATCTTTACCATTACTGTGGATAATTAGTGTGGATAATTTTTCCAAGGCTTTGTTTCAGGAACTTCCCCTTTTGGATGTTTCACAAGGGACTGGTAGATTATGCTTGGGCTTATCAAGACCTTCACATAACAGGCCCATTCCTCTCAGAGGTGCTAATGATTGATGTTACAACAGCAGACAGGGAATCAAGGTGGCAGCAATACCTGTAAGTATTCAAAGCTTCTAAGAATAGGTACCTTCATTACTCATTAATGACTATTAGGAGACAGTATTAACAACATGTTATCCAGCATATTTGAGAAGTGAGATATTCTAATAAGTAGAGATATGCATTTCTTTGCTTCTGTGTTTTCAGCCTATACAAAACAATCACCTGAGGCACTTGTAAAAATTCCACATCCCTTTTCTACCCCAGAACCACTGAACCAACATCTCCAGGGAAGATTCTACTTTTAACAATTCCCCTTCCCAGGCAATTCTAAAGCTGTGGCAAGTTTGAGGAAAAATACTTTATATGAATATGTTTTTTCCCCCTCAAAATATTAAGCTTCAGCAAAAAAATAAATAAAATAAATAAATGTGGTTCTAAAACTATATTGAATACATTTGTCTCTGCTGATTCAGAAAAGGCATTGCACGATCTTACTGGATGCCAAGAGCAGCATTAATAACACACATGCAATTATTCAGAGAGTATTTTATGTTATGTGCTTTTTTGCCACAATAATAAAAAGAACATACATTATAATGGAATTAAGTAGGTTATAGGAAATAGTGTCCTATTTAACAGTTCATTTTTAATAGAAAGTTCATATATTGTTGATGTTCAAGTTATTTCATGGTGTTCTATAACATTCATACTCTACCTGTGTTGATTAGCAAGGTACAGTTGTTATTAAACTCTAAGTTATTTGATATAAATTTATCTGCAGAAATGTATGAATAGTGTATTTTGTTTCACCATCTCAATGGTTCATGCCATTTCTTACAAAACTAGAGGCCTGGTGCACTAAAATCGTGCACTGGTGCGGTCCCTAGGGCTGGCCGGCAATCCAACCACGAGTGTCTGGCGTGGAAGGGCAGGTCCCAGCTGACCTCTGGGCCCTGGGCAGCACCTGGGTCCCCGGGCCCCTGCGCGCCCCCCTCTGAGTCATGGTGCCCAAGTCCCCACAAGGAGATGTGGAGAGTGCGGCTGGACGCTGCAGGCCGGAACGCAGCGTGGGCCTCTGGGCTGCCCAAAGGTGCTGCATGGAAGCTGGGCAGACAGAGTGCTCTCTCCCAGCTGGTCTTGCAGACCAGCTCCTGCGTGAGCCCATGGGGAGCCAGACCGGCCCCTGTGGTCCTGGCAGTTGTGTTCCGGCTCACCTGGATGAGGCCACATGGGTGTGAGGCAGGTTCCTCAAGGGCACCCGGCACCTGAGCGCGGGGCCTTCCCTGGCACGCGAGCCCTGGTGTCCCAGGGGAGGGTAGCAGGGGAAGTAAGAGCAAGCTTTGTGGACACCCTGCGTTCTCACTGCACCTCGGTCCCCATCACACCCACCCCCAGGTAGCTGGCAAGAGGTCACAGCCCTCTGCCTGAGTTCCATGGGAGGTTGGTCGCTGCCACCCACCCCCAGTTCCCCACCCCAGCCCAAAACCTGGCTCTAATCGGGTGATCAGGGCCTGCCAGCAACTGGTCGCCATCTGCAGGGCGATCAATCGGGGCCAGGCCCCCTGCCCGGCTCCCTCTGCTTCTGGGAGTAGGGCGATTGGGTCCCCACTCGCACCAGCCTTGGCCTGGAACGGCCTGATCACCTGCTCCACCATCCTGCCGTGGTCCTGCTCTCACTGGGGCCCATCAGGGTTGGCAGTGCCTCCACTGCCACCCACTGCCAGCACTGTGTTGCTGACACCCGCCATGTTCGGCACCACCCCCTGGTGGTCAGCACATGTCATAGCGAGTGGTTGAACTCCCAGTCTCCTGGTCCAATGACCGCCCAAGGGAACAATTTGCATATTAGGCTTTTATTATATAAGATAACATTACTTTCCTGCTAACTTGAGCCAAAACTCCTTCAGGACAAAGCCAGTTTCTCTATCAAAAAAGTAAACTACTAATATAGTACCATAATCACATTTACTAAGGCAAGAGGACACTAGGGGCTAAAACACATGAGATTTACTCATCAGTGTAAGAGGAAGGTACAGAAATACCTGCTGTGATGGGTCATCAGAGTGAGATGCTCTCATAATAGTGGTCAGTAAAATACAAACTTGGGGGAAGTTCTCTCTTATGAGAAATTTCTCTTCTTCTAGGTTCCCAAGTGGTGGCCTGGGAATAGCATGCACCGGCAGCTATAAATCTTGACCAGCTTGTTTCTGTTTTTCCTGGTTACTAATAATTCAAGCAAGTCTAGCAATTACTGTTTGTAATTCACTACTTTTCCTGTTTGGGGTTTTATGGTTGCCTTTCCCCCCCTTTGATAACCTTACTCATGTCTACATTTTAATCCTTATATAAGATTGGTTTTCCATTCCAATCCCTTTAATATTTACATAAGTTAGTATATGAATAAGTAATTTAAATATCTTTTAAAATTGCTCCTGTTCCTTTTGCGATGTGCATTTTATTTCGTAATACCAAAAGAGAAGGGCATAGATTGTGGAGCTGATTTTCCTTCTGGTAGAAAAGTAGCAGCATGGATAATAGCATGGGTGGGGTAGCAGGGCAGAGTAAGGTCTGTGTAATGCAAATGAGTTGCTAAATTTGGGGACACATGTTTTGAGCATCTGTATCTTTGGCTTTCTTTCATTTAAGCAGTGAACTAAGAGCAAGCTGCATGTATTTTCCTTGAGATAAGATGCATGCTCTGAAACACTACCAAAGAACCAGGAAGACAAAGTCAGTATATGTCATTGGTATATGTCATTGCTTTGTCTGGCATGCACATGATATTCCAGTTTCATGGATTATAGAGCATCACTTTGGCTCTTGGTTTTGAGAGCCTTAAACAGTCAGTTTCATATCCATGACTTTAAATATCCCTATCTTTAAATAGTTATTTTCATTCTCTGCTTTCTTTCTTTTATTAATTCTTTAAGCACAGTAGCATCAATGACCTCAGTTATTTTTTGTATGTCCTACATTGGTAGGTGGTATATCTGTGCATAGTATATATATTGGCACCTGGTACATTCTCTCTGACTCCTTTGGGGCTATGTATTTGTGATACTGTGATTTACAAACATATACTCATCTCTGTTTCTGGCACAGATCTCCCCAAACCCTGGGAATTTCTTGAGTGATGAGAGCAAGATGTCTTTTGTTGTATTAATGAGGAGACTTTGGAAGCTCCTTAAGTAATTTAAAAGGTGTTGGCTGGTTGCCAGGAGAAACAACCTTGTAATTAGAGGATTAGAACTTTCAATTCCACCCTGACCTGGAGATAGAGTTTAATCCACAATGGACAATGATTCGATCAATCATGCCTATGTAATGGAAAACCCAAAGGGAAGCTCCATGCTCTTTGCCCCATGCATCCCTTCCATCTGGCTGTTCCTGAGTCATATTCTTGTAGATGAAAGGAGTCATCTAGTAAGTAAAATGTTTCTCTGAGATCCCTAAATTCTGGGAGATGCTCTAGCATATTAATCGAACTCAAAGAGGAGGTTGTGGAAACCTGATTTTTAGCCAGTTGGTCAGAAGTACAGGTAACAACCAGGGTTTGTGGTTGGCAACCTGAGGTAGAGGGGGTCTTTGGAACCTATAATCTGTAGCTGGTGTTGGTCCTGGCCGGGTAGCTCAGTTAGATAGAGCATCATCCCAATATGCCAAGCTTATTGGTTCAATCCTGTCAGGTCACATACAAGAAGCAACCAATGAATGCATAAATAAGTAAAAAAACAAATTGATCTCTATCTCTCTCAAAATCAATAAATAAAACATTTTAAAAAGATAAAAAAGAATAATTGCCTGGCCGGTGTTGCTCAGTGGTTGAGCATTGGACTATGAACCTGGAGGTCACGGTTCAATTTCCGGTCAGGGTACATACCTGGATTGCGGGCTCGATCCCCAATGTGGAGTGTGCAGGAGGCAGCCAATCAACTATTCTTTCTCATCATTGATGTTTCTATCTCTCTCTCCCTCATCTTTCCTCTCTGAAATCACTAATATATATATATTTAAAAAGATAAAAAAGAAGCACAGGTGATAACCTTGTGATTAGAATGTGTGTCTGTGGGAGTGGGGAGTGGTGCAATCTTGTAGGACTAAACTCTTAACCTGTGGAGTCTGATGCTATCTCCAAGTGGATAGTATCAAAATTAAGTTGAATTTTAAGACACGGAGCTGGTGTCCAGAGCACAGATGGTTGGAGGTCTAGGGCACCATCCCCACTCCACCCTCCACACACACACCATGCACTCACATTCATTAGAATTTGGGTGCAGAACCAAATTTAGTATTAAATTGTGCTAAAGTTTTCAAGGCATTCTTATTTTGTCTTGAAAAAGACAAATCTTAGTATATATTATGATCAGGAAAGGATTATACAGGCATCAGATCCATTATTTCTACAAAACTATTCTGCAATAATGTCTATATCCATCATAAATCACTACAGTAAGTAACTCACCAAACTCCAATGAAGCTAGCCACATTATTGAGCCCTACCAGTCCCTGATATGCCTTAATTAAGTGTCACTTATGACAGAGATGGGCATGTGAGCAGGGAGAGGGCATGGTGACAGGCTTATATGGGATGAATTGTGGAAGGACTACTAATTATGAATTCCCTTTAGGAGAGGCCTGCCAAACACTATCTCATTTATTAAGAAAAAATAACCCTGAGAGATAGATATTGTCATTTTCATTTTACTGATGAAGGTACTAAGGCTAAGTGATGTCAAAGGACTTATAATAGTTCAGATAACTATTATGTGAGAGAGCAGGGATTGTAACACAAATCTGTCTGCCAAGCAATCATTTTATTAGATCACACTTAAGAAATAATGTTTCTTATGAAGTCACAATTATTAATATCTAATACTGTCTCCCTTAGTCTACATCAGTGATTTTCAACTTCTTTCATCTCGTGGCACACATAATTCTAATTACTAAAATCCTGCAGCACACCGAAAAAATTTCTTTTTGCCAATCTGACAAACAAATAGGTATGATTTTGATTCATTCAGACTGGAGGGCTATTGTGTTGGCTGTTGTTATTTTGACAATCTAAGGGAAAAGAGGTCAGTGTCCTTGACTGAATAGTCAGGTATTGCATGTTTTAAAAATTCTTGCAGCACACGGTCGAAAATCGCAGGTTTATTGCCGGAAGCCGGTCCATCCTTGCTGCTTGACACAGTCGCTGCAGGGAAGAAACATCTGCACAGCATATGTTTCAAGGGACCTTGGCGTATATGGCATACTGTTCTTAATATGTTTGCTCCCCTTCTTGGCGCTAGGTGTTTTTACCAAGGTCACCTCTCCGAGAAAGGTTGTTTCCCCAGGTAGGGATTTTTCCCTGAAGTTAGGGAAGGAATAAAACCCCTTAACTAAGTGCCAGGTGGGTAGTTAATCACTTTAACTATGAACAATCACACTTAAGCTACATAATCTTTACTCCCTGGAATGGAGATAAGAAGCGCCCTAACCTTTGGAATAGAAATTGATAGGATTAAAATCAACTGGTATAAATACAGATGTAACAAGACAATAACACACAGAATCTGGCTGGAGATCCTGGCTAGAGAACCTGGTAGGCTGCTGATCAACTGAACGCTGTCTCCGTGTCATTCCTTCTTCGCTGACTCCATCCACACCTTTGGGAACCCCTGGACCTGCTGGGGCTGGACCCCAACAGTTTATTATGAAACTGTCATTTCCATTCTATTATCATAATGTACGTTCATTAATTTCCTTAGTTATGAAAATGATTTATTCTTTTATATCACCAATTATAAGACTACAAATGGAAGATGGGTTTGAAATCTTTAGTAATAAAAGTTTATACTGACTGTCATTTTTTAAATAGAAGAGAAATGAATAATATCATTTTATTCACTTCCATGTGCAAAAAACTGTATTGTTCTCTAATGGACATTCATATTCAATAGCATTGTAGAATTACATTATATTTCGAACTCTGTAACTTATCTTGAAGTTTTTTTGTAATTTATTTCTATTAAGAAGCTTTAACTCTGATTTATTTTATTTCTTTAAAGAATTCTTCTTATCTAAAAGGCACTAGGCTGAACTTTGGATGTAAATCTTTTGAAAAGCCAGCCCAACAGTGTATCACAGTATTAAAATACCAAGCACCATTTTTTTGAGATGTTGCTGGTGAAATTTTCTCCAAAATTAAAGAAACAATCTCTACTCTGCTTCATCTGACAACTCCTTGAACTGCTGGTAAAGACACCTCAGCCCCATCTGCGCTGGCCCACCATCACTCTGAACTCTTTGGACCCTCATCTCACACTATCCCTGGGTCTCTGAGGGCAGAAGGGCCCAGATTGGAGAGGGGATGAGGGTGAAAGCACTCTCTAGTCTCCCTCACCAGAATGTGGGGCAGAGGGATGTGAAAAATTTCATGACTTTACTTTTTTTCTTCTTTTTATAATCTCAACCTGAGGACATGCTTATTGGGGAGAGAGAGAGAGAGAGAGAGAGAGAGAGAGAGAGAGAGAGAGAGAGAGAAACACACACACACAATGGGCTGGCTTCCATTCAGGCCCTGATCAGGAATTGAACCCAAAACCTAGGTATGTGCCCTGACTGGGAATCCAACCCACAACCTTTTGATATACAGGACAATGGTCCAACCAACTAAGCCACCCAGTAAGGGAATAAACTTACTTTTTTAAGTGCTTACTACATGCCAGTGGTTATGTTAGGTACTTTACAAATTTTCTGTCATTTATCATCAAAATAAATCTGAGAAGTGTAAAACTCAAGCTCAGAAGGCCTGCCACATATATTCAATCCCACAGTTTGAAAGTACTAGAACTTGTATTCAAATCTAGTTGGGTCTGGCCCTTGCACTTTTCTCTGTTCAATGATGTCCCTCAAGGACAAAACAAAGACTGGGTGTTAGGTTTTCACATCCTCAGTGGCAATTACAGCAAGGTCTTAATAAGCAGTTATTAGAAGGAGGAAGGAAGGAAGGAAGGAAGGAAGGAAGGAAGGAAGGAAGGAAGGAAGGAAGGAAGGAAGGAAGAAAGGAAGGGGAAGAGAGGCAGGGACAAGGAGATACAGTGAAGAGAAGTTAGAAGAGAGTAAAAAAAAAAAATTAGGCAATCCAGAACCAGAGGCAGAGCTACACAGGGTCCACCAGGTTACATCTACTTCTCAGGACGATAAGATCCTCTGAGCCTTAGCTTGGCAGTATTTTGTTGCTGCCTAAATCACTGAAGATGCAAGGTAGTGATTTTCTAATTTTCTTATTTGGCAATTATTAGTTGGAAATACATATAAAAAGCATTTTCTATCTTCAACTAGTACTCTTTGGTTACGCTGAAGCCTTTTTGAAAGGGAAAAGCTTAGAAGTGTCATGCTTTCAAGGAGAATCATTGGGCTTGGAAAACTTGGTGCTTTCCACATCTTCTGACTAAGACCTGCATGACCACGGACACTTCAAGAAAGCTGGCCACAGCCCTGGGCACTCATGCCTCTGACTTTAAAGCCTTTGTATTCTTAGGACATAAACCACAGAAACCTGGACATTTTCCTAAACATGTCTGAAGTTTTGAGCCATTGACAGGTATGCCAAATTACTTGATGTCATTCATAGATTATATAATTGTGAATTTGGCAAAGGCTTGTGGAAGATAGAAGTAAACAGGGTTTTTAATATGCTCACTCCCTGACAGTAATCCGCCTCATATTCTGTAATATATTTATACAAAGGAGTTTCACGATTTAGTGACTACCTTAGGAGGACACACCCTCCTGGCCAAGCATTTCCTTCTTCACCGTCTAACCTTGAAAGCCATGAGTTGGAACTAGTAATTAGATGTGATTTCTCCATCTTATCCTGACCTTCAGCACCATGGGGGTCTCCCATGGACCAAGGGTAGGAATCGGATTTTGTAGATAATAAGGGACACCCACTGAAGAGTCATTTCTGATTTCTTGTCAAGCAATGTGTTTGCCTACACAACTTGTCAGGTTGTTTTCCTCAATCAGTGTTTCCATTTGTGGCAAAAGCAAGTCAGTGTCAGCACTCTGCCGATGGAGACATGCTTTTGAATTGTTTATGAAGGGTTGCTTGATTACAGCAGAATCAGCGTGCTCTTTGAAATATCTGCTCTAGAAACGAAAGTTAATTTATTAACTTTAAAAAGCCCTATAGGATCATTCTGACATATTGTTAGTATTTCTTCTTTCCTGATAAGACTTATAATTTTATTGATTTCAGAGAGGAAGGGAGAGGGAGAGAGAGAGAGAGAGAAACATGAATGCATTAATGACTGCCTCCTTCACACTCCCTACTGGAGATCCAGTCTGCAACCCAGGCATGTGCCCTTGACCACAATCGGACCCAGGACCCTTCACTCTGCAGGCTGACACTTTAGCCACTGAGCCAAACCAGCTAGGGCCCTGATAAGACTTAATTTGTGGGAGGAATCTTTTGTTAATACTTATCGTTAAATCAGACTGAAAGAAAATGTAATTTTTATTTATTCATTTATTTTTTTTGCCAGTGCCAAAGTTCTTGATCATAGACACAGGACAACTGTCATGTTCTTTTTTTAAAAAAAATATATTTTATTGATTTTTTACAGAGAGGAAGGGAGAGGGATAGAGAGTTAGAAACATTGATGAGAGAGAAACATCTATCAGCTGCCTCCTGTACACCCCCTACTGGGAATGTGCCCGCAACCCAGGTACATGCCCTTGACCGAAATCGAACCTGGGACCCTTGAGTCCACAGGCCGACGCTCTATCCACTGAGCCAAACTGGTCAGGGCTGTTGTGTTCTTATGACAGAGTTTGAATATACTGGGTGCATTGTGTGTGTGTGTGTGTGTGTGTGTGTGTGTGTGTGTGTTTGGCCAAGATTAATCAAGAGCAAATTCTTCGTACAAGAATGAAGGCAACTTGCTCATGATGAGTTTGGATCTATTTCTAAAGTTTTCCTAAATTTGGAAAGACCTTTTATGGACATTACAATACCTATAGCAAAGAAGTATAGACACTCTGGGTATTATAACTGTATTTTTACTTATTTATTGTTAAGTCCTTTTAAGATGATTATGAATATTACCCCAAGTCACAGTAAAAATAAGCTGCTTTTGCTGCTCATTCTGTTCCAGAATAAGATGCCATGTATGTGAAGGCAACTCAGAAGGAATTAAAAATTCAAATCATATAAACTAATTTTATTTTCTCTTACTATCATTCAAAGTACATTTGGTCTTTTGAGGTTTAAGTTCCTATACTGACTGAAGATTATTATTTTCTATCACTTCAAAATTGACAACATTTTCTCTTAAGCCCAATGGATAACATGTATATAACCAAAAATAAATCACGCAAAATCAGCCTGAAAAAGTAATTGCCTATCAGATTCTTTTGTAAGCATCATATTACTAGAAGTTTCAGCAATCTACTTTCAGAATGGAAACAATTCCAACTTCTTCAATTTTCTATTTGATAACAGAATAACTGATTCTATTTGATAAGAATATAATTTACCAGTTAGTTTTCTTCTCTCCATCTAAACAAAAACTTAAGTTTCTTCCATTCCTCCTAACTGAAGTTATTAATTTTATCTAAAATATTTTTATATCCAACTTAAAAAGTCAATTCTGAAATTTCATTTCTTCAATGAGACTAACACATGTTATAAAAGACCAGATTATTTTGCACCTTTTCCAGAGCAGCTACATGACAAGCCCAAATAAAAACATATTGAAGGAAGATTATTTAGTAAGAAAATGTGTATGGCCTATTTATTCTTATTAAATTGTTTAGTTAGTGTCTGATCTTAACTACATAGTCACTGACATTTCTGTCTGCTTATTCTCCAGAGGACAAATAACAACAATGCTTGCTTAGGGAGGAGGGAAGACATATCCAATCCTTTCCAGAAACATCTTGAACTTCCTAAAGTAGGGTGAATGGACTTTGGGGAAAAATAAATTAGCTCTTGATCAAAGGAACAATTAATTCAAAACAGATTTTAATCGGGGCAGTTACAATCATTGGGTTGGGAAGAAGAAAAAGAAAAGCAGAAATTGTTTTGTCTTTCAAGAGAGATTGGAGGATTTCTTTCAAGTCTAAAAATTACAACCAAAAGAACATAAAGCTTAACCAAAAATAACAGCACTATGATTCTTGGAGAAGAGTCAAGATTTTTTTTTCAATCAAATAATTAGTACATCTGAGGGATATACTGCACCAACAATTCTATAATATTTATATTGATGTTGCAACATAGAGCAGTGTATATTTTGGACCAAAGTCATGCTAAAATAAGGCACCATAGCACATGGTAGACCACAGAGGAGTTATTTTACAGTGTAAGTTTCCATTAATAACAATATAGATACATATCATCAAACTTACACTAGATTTAATATGAAGCAACCATTCCCACAATTTGATTTCAGTAATTTACATGACTAACCGACTCATCTTAAGTCAATTTCCTAATACATAAAAGTGTCAAATTAATGTAACTTTATATTAAACTAAGGAAAGTACTACATAGTCATATGTGAAATCATGGTTTATTTAATTAATAATCTTCTCTAAAGATTCAATGAAATCATGATATTGTAAAAATATAAAAATGTGTTAGGGGCTAATTGTATAATGGACATATTTCATCTGAAAAATATGTCTATAAAACCATTTAAGCATGTATGCAAAAATATATTAGACTTTTTATTTATTTTGTAAGTATCTAAACCATTTATAATAAAGAATAAACTACTTTATTGGGTTTTGATAACAATCTATATCAGAATTTCCAAATTAATGGAACAAACTAGAAAAAAGTACTTAAACCATAAGTTATATTTAGGTATTTGTCAAGAAGCCAGATTCCATGGGTTTTGAATATCTGACCCTTTGGCATCTTTCCACATAATCAACCCTTTAACCCAGACTTGGAGTAAAGAGAATAACTTTTTTTTCCCCCTTCTCTGTTTAACTTGGCTTAACTTTCTGTAGAAACTCCTCTTTCCCACAGCCTAATTCCAAACAAATTGTAATGTTAACAATGCCCTTACCGTGGTTAATTCAGTCATTTTGCCTGTTTAACTGATGAAAGGCCAGCGTTAGATATCATTTCCTTTTTAGGTGAAAAAGTAATTAGGAATTTCACCCTAGGTTGACTTGCATTCTGACTAGTAAAGTTCCCTTTTCCCTTTCCCACTGCACTTGAGCAAAAATTCCCAGTTATGGGGAGATCTTAACAAAATAACATGTGGGAAATAATATCAAATGATCTAGGAAAATATATCTTTCCTTCATAAGTAACCAATAAATAATAGAATGCTGGAAAATGAATCGCAGACAAACCCTAGAAATTATCACTTTTGCAGGGTAAATTTGAAAGCATCAAATGTCTTTTTGGTTTTCTCTAAGAGAAAATATAAAAATTTAAGAAATTATTATACTTCCTAAATCAGGAGAGAACAAAGTGAAAACTTATCTGTGATCCTTTTGATAGAAATTAAAGGATAGCTAGGGATTAAAGAAGCAAGACCATCTAATCCTATATAAGGAAATTGAACATGACACTATTGGGATAGGGGATGGATTATTTCAGCTTTCCTCCAGGTTTGCTTAGTTCATTTGACAGATTAGTAATAATCAGAAAACATGTCAAAAGTCTTCCTTAATGAGGCAAGGAGGATTCAGGGATTGCAGAGGTGCTAGACACCACACTGGGCAAGTGGCTGGCCAGCCTCTGTGTCAGCATTTTCTAGGTTAGGTCACAATGGAACACTAAAGCCCCACAAATTATTTAAATGGTGTCCACAGTGGTGGGAGTGGGTGGTTCTGGGTAAGTGTTAGTGATTACATATGATTTAGAAGTGCTATTAACTTATTCATGGTTTGAAATTTTACTGTGCTAAAACAAAGCTTTAACTTTGTTTAATGCTTTTCAAATTAACTTCGGCAAAGAACTTCCCTCTCTATTCCTCCCATATACCCCAAATCTTTAACAACCCCCATAGGTGTCATGCAAAATATATTTCACTAAATTAGGATCATCATTGTCAGTTGTCTGAACCAAGGATTGAGTGTATTGATGAAAAAGGAGAAAAATACTAAGGACTTTTGAACTTTCAGGATACATTCATTGGTTTAACACTTTTGATGAAAGCTAAGGAAAAGCTCAAATGTTAATGCCCATTTTTAGGGATCTAAAACTGAATTATCTAGAAGATTAACACTCAACTATTTAGAGTACTCTACGCTGACTGACAGAAAAAAAGGGAGTCTTTACTATCTTTCCCAGTATCCAAAGCAGGTATGTGACATTCTTACTCAAGGGTGAGTGATCATAGGGATTGGTATTTAAAGACTTTTTTAAAAATTTCTTTATCAAGTTAATTGACTTCAAAATCTCCTCTAGACCATTAGATATTTTCTATAACTGTAGTTCTTTTTTCTCACTGAAAATTAATTTTCCCAATTTAGAGAGGATCATAGAATAAAGCCTGATACTTATTTCATTCAAGAACAATCTTAAATGCAATTGATGTAAGAGGCAATTCTGTTTAATATAGTACTTAAAAATGAAAACCAAGCCCTAGAAATATTTAGTTGATAAGCACTGCCTTTTCCTACATACTATAGGAAGGAAGAAATGTCTTGAGAAAAGCAGAATTGGAAAAATATTGAGGATGTTATGTGTAACTCATGATATCTTTGAAGAACTCCTCTGACTTGAAACTGAAGTATTTTGTTCTCATCCTATAGGTTTCAAAAGAGTTTTAAAATAGCATAATTGTAAGTCTTCTTCTGTGATCATTTTATTTTCTATGTTATCCCTACACTTTGAAGATCTCATGTGGCTGGGTAACGGGCAATTCTCATATTACTTACAAAAATATCCACTCTTTATTATTATTATTGGTGGAGGTCAGGAGAACCATATTTAAATGTCCTTTTACAATTAACATATGACCTGAATATAACAGTCATTTGAAAATGCTGTTAAAATTTTATTCATGTCAAAGTCAGAAACATTCTTACTCTCATTGCTGGTAGATATTAGGAGCCTTCACGGTATAAAAGAAAAAAACTATGGTACATGTAATGAAAATTTATTTAGTAGACAGGAATCTTGAGGATTAGCCCCCAGTTTGTGTCTTCATTACCTGTATGACTGTGGAATCAAGACAATTAATCCTTCTGACATTATGATATTCTATTTTTAGATTAGAAATATTAATATCTCCCATCTTATGGTATACTAGAGGCCCGGCACATGAAAATCCATGCACTGGAGGGGGGTCCCTCAGCCCGGTCTGTCCCCTCTCACAGTCTGGGAGCCCTCAGGGGCGGGAGGTGACCCAGTGAACAGGGGAAGGCGATGCCCCATCACACCTCTGCTGCTACCTCTGCTGGCAGCGCAAGCCTTGGCTGGCCCTGGTTACCTGAGCCTTGGGCGGCCCTGGGAGGCTGAGCAGCAGCCAACAGAGGCTTGCCTATGCCTCAGGCCAGCCCTGGGTGGCTAGGGGGCTGAGGGGACTGGGGATCTCTGGAGGCAGGCATGCGGAGCAGCCAGGCCAATCTGGGCGGGCCTGGCCTTGCCGCACACCTGCTGCCCCAGCGGGGCTGAGGGGACTGGGCACCGCTATCTTGTGGCTGTGGGCGCCACCATCTTTGAGGGCTTGGCAGTCAATTAGCATATTCCCTCCTTATTGGTTATGTGCGCTGCCATCTTTGATGGTGGGGCACTCAATTAGCATATTCCCTCCTTATTGGCTGTGGGCGCCACCATCTTTGCAATGGTGTGAGGGTCAATTAGCATATTCCCTCTTTATTAGATAGGATGGTTTTGTGGTAATTTCATCATGATGGAACAAACACATTTTTTTAAATATATATATTTTTATTGATTTTGGAGAAGAAGGTAGTGAGAGAGAAATAGAAACATCAATAATGAGAGAGAATCATTGGTCGGCTGCCTCCTTCATGCCCCACACTGGGGATTGAGCCTGTAACCTGGGCACGTATCCTGACCGGGAATTGAACTGTGACCTCCTGGTTCATGGGTTGCCACTCAACCACTAAGCCATGCTGGCCAGGTGGAACAAACACATTTTGAATAATGAAAGTTGCTATGTTTCTTTAAGATAGTATTAAATTATAGCTTTTCAATAGAATGGGAGGGTCTCATCATCAATGGGAAGCTGAGGAAATGGCCAAGAAAACTAGCAACAACATAAGGGTCTTAGCAGGATCCACTTGTGCCAAGTTCTTGTGGCTGGAGCATTGTCTTGTTCTCACACTACAAACACCTGGTATAGTTTAACCTCCAACCTTCTTTGTGTGTGAGTCAAAGTTTTCTTCAAGTTGAGTCCAAGTCCCAGAGAGAACATCGGATTGGACAAACCAAACACCTCTCCATGCTTCCTCCCATATGCAGTCTTGACTGTTTCCACAGAACCTGTCCACTCTGGTTTCTATGAACCTGTATCAAAGTTTTTCAGAGAAAGAGAACACCTCTCTACATCTCCTATGCCTCCTTTGCTAGAAGTCCACATCCTTCATCATCCCTGAATTTCCTTCTTTTTGTTAATCTCCACTGTCTGCTGGGTATTTCCACTTGGGTGGATCACTGTCATCCCATATTTAATATATTTAAACCTAAATTTATAGGTCCTTCCTCCCCTAAAACACCTTAATGTCACATTATCCCAAGCACGTACATGCTGTCAGCTTTCTATTAGGCTGAAAACCTTGAGTTATTTTTAATTCTCAGTAAATGACTGCTCTAGTTTCTATGTTCTCTTCCAAGTCCTTCATCTGAGATATCAGTTTATTTAATTTACTATCCATTAGTGACCCCATGTGCAGAATGACTGGGATCTGCAACAGGTCCACTGATGGACTGACTGTAAAATGTCAACAACAGTAAGTCCAATGAGGTTCAGAAACTATTTGAAAAATAGGCAATGTTAGACAGAGAGAGTGAGAGAAAGAAAGAGGAAAGGGAAGAAGAAAGGAATGGAGGGAGGGATATAGAGAGAGGGAGGAAGGTAGAGAGGAACAAAGGAAGGAAGGACGGAAGGAAGAAAGAAAGGAGGAAGGAATGAAGAAGAAGAGAAAGGGGAAAGATGGTGTAAATAAAGAAGCTAATTAGTAAATAAATAGCCAATTAGTGCAAAGTATAGAAAATGAATTCTCCTAAATTTTTGTTGATTCCATTTGGAAAAATTGAATCAGCAGTGGTTGGCAAATGCTTGGATATGAGGGATTAATAGGGAAGAAGTAAGGATGCAGTTTAAATTTTGATTAGTTCATTAAAGAGTAGTATCAATTCCAATACGGAAAACAGAGAAGGATCAGGGTTGGGAATAAGATGGTAAATTACATTTGGGACATTTTTAGTCTGGCTCTCCAGCAGAAGTACCAGTAGGTAGGTAAACAGTTAGGTTTAAAAGTATGGAAGAAAGGAAATCTGAGTTAGACATATAAATCTGGGACTCATCAGAATATAGATTGTAAGCTAAGCTAAGGAGTGATTGCTTTCATCCACGGTGATGGTATGAAGAATGAAAAGTAAAAAGGATAAAATGATAATGCTATTTTCTATGGCTTACTCTGTCCATTTACGACTGTCCATAGAGGAAGGGCATTGGTTCTTGAAGAAGAGTCATGGGTTCTACTTCCTCAGGATCTCTCCAAACACTCAACCTAAAGTGGTCAGAAGTACAATTAAGGTGTGAGTCAGACTGGGTTCTAGGTCCCAGCTTTGCTCATAGCAACCATGTGTCCTTGGAAACCCCCTTAATCTGCTATGTCTTAACTTTCTCAAAACAGGAGCACTAATACCTTGACTCCATACTGAACAAGGTTGGCAGGACTCACAAAGCTGCATAACATAGGAGAAAGCCCTTTGGAAACTCAAAAGTATCCTTTAAATACCAGTTGGTATTATAATGTTCACACTAGGAGGGGAAATTCCTAACTCTATTTTGAGGTCTCATAAAATATGAAGAAAATGGAAAGTCCTTTGCCAAAGCTCATAAAAGCAAAATTGACAACATTTCTGACATGACTCATTTTTCCTTTGAAAACCAGCTATCAGATAAGGGTCAGCTCATTTTAAATAGAACTTAAGAAAAATAAAACTTTTAAGAAGTTTTTTTTGGAATGAGACTGTTCTTTTTTGCATTGCTTATTTTGAAGGTGTCTATTACTTATATACAAGTTAATGCATGGCCCTAACCCTAACCCTAATTTTAAAATTTTTCCCTTTAGGAAAAATATATTTGAGTGGTGCCAAAATAGTTAACATTTTCAATTATGTCACCAAATCTTCAATAACCTTTCTTGTGGAGCTCTCAGTATTAACTAAAAGTTTTTACTGTTCTTATACTTATAAAATATTAATTCCTGAGGACTTGTCTAGAGACAAAAACAAAACAGGAATTAGAGCATTTGTACTTTCAATGTTCCCGCAAATGTGTATTCTGTAACTTACATTTTATGTTTTTTAAAAAATATATTTTTATTTCAAAGAGGAAGGGATAGGGAGAGAGAGATGGAAACATCAATTATGAGAGAGAATCATTGATTGGCTGCCTTCTGCATGCCCCACACTGGGGATCTAGCCCACTTAGGCATGTGCCCTGACAAAGAATGGAACCATAGCCTACTGGTTCATAGGTCAACATTCATCCACTAAATCATGCCAGCCGGGCTACAACTTAAATTTTCAAATAGTAATTATGAGCTCCTTTTCAAAAGTTTTTACTTATTTATATTAGAGCCAACCTTCATTATCATTGTTTATGTGCTTTGTTCTTGTAAACTCACATTTGTAATACCTTAACCAATAAAGAAATTAAAAAAAAATAAAAACACTCTAGATTGAACCTGTTATCCAAGCAGTTTATAAAAAATTTTGGACTCTTGGTTGTATATCAAGTGTTATTTGAAATACTCTGTCAAGAGTAGGACTTATGCTTTATGCTCACTATAATCTCTTCATTTTATTTTCACAACCGAAAATGTGCTCCAAATAAAACATTATGAAAGTCACCATATGGCATAGAAAGTACTATGTTTAGAGGGGGGAAAAACTTTGACTATACATTTAAATTTCTTTAAGCTTTGTAGAATAAAATGTTAAATATGTATTCAGTGATATATGGATCATCAAATTTATTTTGTCTTTGCAGGTAATTTCTAAGTTACATTAGCTCTAGGGGAATAAATATTAAGGTTATGGGCCATCACTCAATCATCACTAATCTATCTTTATACACTTTTTCAATGGGTCCTCAGACTCTTTCTCAACACAATGCCCCATGCGGCCATCTTCAATGATTTAGAGTTGACAAAAAGATGAAATTTATTCACCATCCTGATAAATATTAATAATCAAATGTATTTCATCCTACTTCGTCTATAGCAGATATGTCTTATATATAAACTTTATCTTTTTTAAAAAATATTTTTATTGATTTCAGAAAGGAAGGGAGAGAGAGAGATAGAAACATCAATGATGAGAATCATTGACTGGCTGCCTCCTGCACGCCCCACACTGGGGATTGAGACTGCAACCCAGGCATGTGCCCTTGACCGGAATCGAACTGGGGACCTTTCAGTCCTCAGGCTGATGCTCTATTCACTGAGCAAAACCGGCTGGGGCTAAACTTTATCTTTAAATGTAAAAACAAACAAACAAAAACTTTCCTGTCACTTAATTTACAATATAAGCACTAAATCTATAAACAACTGTCTATTTTTCACAGGTATTAACACTACAAATTATCACTGTCCTATCAGTCCTCTCTCTGTCACCCCTCACCACCATCCAAAAAGTGTTTGCTAATTCTTAATCACTAAATGCTTATTTAGCAGTTATCACTACACTCATTTCATATAAACTGTTAATTTAGGAAGGGAATATGTTGATTTTAAATCTTATGCAAACTTTGTTTTATCACTTCCATGACTACAGCCTTCTTTTATAATCTCAGCTAATCTTTTCATTACAAAATGGACATTTATTATGCACTAATGTGGAAAGTTATCATTATTCTTCTAGAATACATCCTTTTGTCTCTTATTGAATAACATTTGCCCCTTTTTTACATTCTTTTGGACTCTTCCAAATGAAACTCCACTAATTGCATCATAAAGTCACACCATGTAGCTTTTGAAATCATGCAGATGTGTGTTGACAAAAAGGCTATTTCGAACCTTGTACATGGCCTTGAAAAAGTGTGGTCATGACTGGGAAAGGAGATGTGTGAGAGAAACGAGTTGACGGTAAGCAGCTGTTCCTGTTTTAAACATTCCCTCACTGGGAGCACATTTTATATCTGTCCCCCTTTCAAGTCAAATCTTCAATAGATTCACCTTAGTCATTATTTACTTAATAGTAACTGTCTGGTAGGGTTTGGTTCTGATATTTGGAATAAGCTGCTTGGTGAGTATTATATTGCACCCCCTGGCTGGGTACCCCTGGAATCTTTATTGTAGCACACCATTCTTACTGACAATATGAAATGACTTCTGATTTCTATGGGAAAATGGAATAATATCTCTTTATCTATAGCACAATAATGTGAGATCTTAAAAATGCAGCTCCTGTAAAAACACATTTGACAATGTCAGCTTTAGAAGTGTGTTTAGTACCGACACAATATGTGTACATGTAGAGTCCACATTTAAAACTCACCTTCTATCTACTTAGTAAGTCCTTGCTATGAAAAATATTAATGACTACTTATGAAAGGATCTTATGTAAAAAAAAATGAATGTAAGTTGCTACAAAAATTCTATGTAAAACTATGAGTTGAACTGCACAGTTGAATGGTACATGTGACTGGAACCCCTAGAATGCAACTTACACAATAGTTAGAAGTCCCATGAGCCTGTAAATATCTTGATATTAATGTTTTGGCCAATAGATTTTATGATAGAAAATGGGATAGTATGACTATGATATGATTCTCAGTTTATGCCAATATAAACCCTAAAACAAAATATCCCTAAGTTTGCTAAGCGATTTACTGTTTTATGTCTGTCCCAGTCAAACTGACTGTATTAAATGAGATAGAAGTTCTAAATTGTGGTTTGTCATGATCAGTTGTGAAGTGTGTTCAAAAATTCACTAATTTTAGCAGAACAGACAAGTATGAGCAAGATTCGCTTGAAAAGTAAATTAGAGTAGATTCAAGTTTATCCCTACAACAATGTCACTCTCACATGCATCTCAAAGTGTTTCCTTAAGTGGGAGTGACATCATTGGAAGCGCCCCTAAGACTCCATCAAACCTGTGCCTGTCTTGTCTATACCATAGTCCTTAGAAGAGGTGGACCCACATGGCATGGTGCATGTCATTTTCTCTGGTGGGCAGAGGAAGAGCAGCTCTATTCTGAACAATAAACTGGACTCTCAAATACAGACTAGTCAGGGGAAGTTCAGACTTTTGTTGAGAATGGGAAAGTAAAGAAAACCTTAAGACCATAGTCAAGGGCAGCAGATTTGCATTGGCAGCTGTTTCCGGCCTGACTCAATGTCTCCTTTGTCCAGTTTTCCATGATGACTGCAAGGTGAGACCCTCTGCTCCCTGGGCCACTCACCTCAGTTAAAGCTTAAAGGGAACGAATCATTCAATGCCAAAGTTCTAACTTTTGAGTGACTACATAAGCTTTATTGTTATCATCCATTTAATAAATATTTATAAATTCCTAATGGAATTTATAAATTCCATTGTTCTTTATCCTCAAAAAGCTCATAGCCAAGTAGTGTAGACAGGTGTAAACAACATACTGCAATATAGTATCCTAAGTCCTAAATACATATATGAGCAAAATAGACAAAATCTTGCTCAACTTTTGTTCAGGGTTTGGGCATAGAAAGGAAAGACCTTATACAGGAGAAGTTAGAGCAGGTAAGGGGAGTGAGAGGGGGATCCAGAAGAATGCCAATACCACTCTTGGCCTCTAATTGCTGAGTACAAAAAGAAGAAATCTCCATAGAAGGGTCTGCAAGGGGCTGAGTCTGGGGCTTCCTCACAACTGAGCCAACTTTACCAACATCCTGGAGGTGGTGATGCCTTCTAGGAAGAAAGTAGAGTACCACAGGGGTCCAAAGTGGATGCGGAGATAACAGAATGTGATCTCTGATTCCTCCCTGGACCACTGTGCTTTTAAACACAGATCAGAGTCAGAGGAAATAATTCTTACCCGTTGTCAAGGCCACTGTTTCTTTCTCTCTGCGATCTCTACACCAGCTCCACACACCTCCTTTCAGTTCTATCAACATGCTATGTTTCCTGTCCTCAGGGTTCTCACACATACTGTTCCTGAAATCCTCTTCCTTCCCCAATGATCCACTTATTTCCCATGCACACTTCATATTTCAGCTTCAACTTCACTCCCTCTGGGAGGTTCCCTGACCCCATGTCCACCTCCACCTGTGAAAATCAGATTCCCTTTATAAGTTCTCGTATTTCTCTGTACGTCCCTTTTGTAATACTTAGGCTATTTTAAATTGAATATTTGGCTAGTGTTTCCCATCTCACTAATTATGGACCAGTGGGAAAAATATTAAACTGTGTTGTTCGCCACTATATTTTGTGAATGTGTTCATCTAGGCTTTATTTAATACACAAAAATAAAGTCTGTGGTTAAATCAATTTGAAAAAGTTATCTGTGACCGTCTCCTTTATTGTGCCTACCTTAGTGATACCCTCCATTTTTCAATCTCCTGGATGTTTTTAGTTCTTTTTTTATTGTACCCTCTATTCTATAATCTCAAATAGCCAAAGGGAAAAGATCTTTGCTCTATTAAGAGTAAGACTTAAAGGAAAAATCTTTAGTGTCTCCTTTTTCAACTTTGCTGTTCTTTTGATATATCTAACTTGGCAGTTATTAAAAAAAAATTCTGAGAGAAAAGACCTGTGGGCCACAGGCCCTTCCACTGTGGGACAGAGGAAATTTCTATTATAAACAGAGGATGTCAGATGTTTCCTTTTCCATAACTTCTAAGAAAATTATTATTGCTAATAGCTAATCCCACTTAGGAATAAAGTAATTTTAGACAAATCCAAGAAAATTAATCACAGAAATGTATTTCTTCCAGCCAAAGAAACAGATGGTAAACAACCTTCTCATCAAATTTGCTGTTGGTAAATAAGAGAGATACGTGTACTTTAGTTATTGATTAGTTTATATCTCTTGATGCTAATGCAGAAACTACGTAAATGGTACCAGAAGGCATTACAGTCAAACACTGGCACAGGTCTTTATAACTGTAGGTGCTTGAGTCTTCCCATATAATTTATAATCCAAGCCAAACACTTTTGAGAGTGCAGGAGGATACAGAAGTCATTGAAATTATATAACCCTTGAAATGTTTAATTTTTTTCTAAGAAGATAGTTTTAGTACATAGTGGATATGTATTTATTTTTAAAATATGTTTTTAAAAGCATTTTCTTCTTAAATGAAAAAAATAACATGTCTGTAAAAATTAAATCATAATGATATTTCAATTGTTTTTATATTGACTATCTTGGATATAACATAAGTAGAACTTTCAGTTTCAACTCTGACATGTAAAGGGCTTGGAAGTTGTCACTCCCACCTATAAAAGAAGAAAAATGCTGGACAACCTGAAAATTAACTACTTGTTTATTTATTTTATTGATAGATTTTTAGAGAGGAAGGGAGAGAAAGAGATAGAGATTTATTATTTCACTTAGTTATGCATTCATTGGTTTTTTGTATGTACCCTGACCAGGGAATCAAACTCCAAACCTTGGCATCTTGATATATTGGGACGATGCTCTAACCAACAGAACTACCGGGCCAGGGCCTCATCTACTGTTTTAGACCCAACAGAGATTGAGTGGCATGGACAACCACAATCCCTAACTCTGGACAGATGGGAGAATCCAGAGAATCAGAGCTAAGTCTGCTTACCAACAGTAGGATCCACTGGAGACATACACTGGTAGGATCATTTAAATGATGATTTAGATTAATTTCTGGATGCTGACAATAGACTGGGGTGAGAGTGAGAAACTCCTGGAGACCACAGTCTTAGAAGGGACCCCACACTTTTGTGGATTTTACCTCCAGGAGTCCCATCAGATTCTCATGGTAGAGAGATCTAGGAAAAATGCCCTCCTATGTGTGGTAGGGGGAGACACAGAGAAACTGAATGAAAGAAGGTGAGAATTAAACAGATACACACACACACACACACACATATGTATATGTATATATATGTGTGTGTGTGTGTATATATATATATAAGTAATATGCAAATGAGGTTGAGACTCTGTCATGGTCACGACCAGCTCAGGAAGAGGGGCTGGGCTCTGCCTGAGCCTGAGAGATCAACACAGAGGGGCGCCTGCTCTGAGCCTCTGTTGCATGGCTGGGGGCAGGCCCCCAGTGGACACACACACACACACATACACACACACGGGGTGCCTGCTTCAAGCCTCCGTGGTGGCTGGGGGCAGGCCCCCAGTGGAGACATACAAACACACACAGGGCACCTGCTCTAAGCCTCCGTGGCCAGACTTCAGGAGCAGGCCTAAGCCATCAGTAGAACATCCCCTGAGGGCTTCTGGACTATGAGAGGAGGCAGGCTGGGCTGAGGGACCCCCACCCCCCAGTGCACAAATTTCGTGCACTGGGCCTCTAGTACATATATAAGTATACATGTATGTTATATACACTGGATATATATATATATATATATATATATATATATATACACACAAAATAGAGAAAGTTAAATGTATTTACATATATTGAATTATGTAATGTATATGTAATATATTATATTTTATAAGTTGTCATTTTATTGTAGATAATTTTAGTTTTTTCTGGTCATTTTTAGGATCTTTTTATCTTTGGTTTTGTCATTGTATCAAATGAATTTATAAGTGGATATTTTACATTTTTATGTATCCCTATTGTAAATTGTAGGGCAAACAAGAGGATGATGACTAAATTAAGTTCTGAAAAACGTAAGGTGTTGTCCCTTTTAATATTGTCTTTCCACTAAACCTCTACTCTCTCAGTAGCATCCTGAATACATCTTAACATATCCATATTTTCATCCAACTCTTTGACTATTTCTTTGGACCTATTTTCCAATTTATTAATATTCTCTTCACTTTTATCTAATCTGCTATTTAACTCTTCCATGAGATTTTATTTTTAATTCTATTTTTCACTTCTGGAAGTTCTCTTGGGCTCCAGTTTCAAGTTGGTCAGGGTTTATACTCTGTTTCCTTTCTTACACTACGAATACTTTTCATTTTAAAAATGTATTAAACACGCTTATTATAAATTCTACTAGTGGCCCCGTGCACAAAATTCATGCACATTAAAAGAGAATTAATTAGAGGAAATATTTTAATATTGCTATTTGCCCTTTCTCTATAATAGAAGTGTCAGAGATGAAAGAAAATTAGTAAAATGTATATGAAAATCTCCCTTCTATCAGAGTCTGAGGTGCGCTTCGGGACTGAGAGTCAAGTCCCCACCCACCCATGCGCGCCTTGAAATCTCATGAGATCCAGACCTGGCCTGTCCCACCCCCGTCAAGCCTCGCAGGGCAGGGGGCACAGCCTCAGGTCCCCCATCAAGCCCCACTGGTTGGAGGGCTCGGCCTCAGGTCCCCCAGCCCTGGTGCGAGGTCATGAGGACGTGACAACCATTTGCATATTAGCTCTTTATTATATAGGATTATGAATAATTTTTACTTTTGTAGTCCTTGCAGGTCTGACTTCTAATTAACTTTCTTCTTTCTGTCATTTACGGTGGCATTTTGCCTCATGTATTTGGTGATGTCCTTGGTACAGTCTCACTTTTTCTGTAGAAATTATCTGCAGAAATTGCTTGAAGACTTTCTGTACAGTGGATTCCCTGGTGAGGATTTGCGTTTCCACCAGGCTCCTACAGCATTTCCAACACCTGACCACTTTAAGTGAAAGGTTCTGCCTGTGGGTGTCCAAGCACTGAATTTGATTGAGTTTCCAATCCAAAACGGTGGAAGTTCAGGCTTGAGATCAGGAAAACTCGGGAGACACTCTGTCTCCCGCTGCTCCATTTTGAGTCAACACCTAAAGAGAGAGAATACCTTGTGCAAAAATAACCCCTCCAAGATTTCTCGGAAGTGTCTTGTCATTCCTATTTGCATTTGGCTTTGTCTTCTATTTCCCAGGCACATGTTGCCCAGTATCCCAAGCTCCTGCCCACTAGTTATAAGCAGGTGACTTCAGAGTAATTGCCAGCTATGGACTTGCTTACGGGTGAAGCCTTCTTTCTCATTGTCTCTAGTCTCGGCTTGTCCTCTATGGACACCAGCCTGGGGAAGCCTTAAAATCGTGTTTTAATCTTTGTTGTTTGTTTGTTTTTGTTTGCATGAAGTAGCTATTTAATGTGTTTTGATTTTTACCCAATGTGGACAGGTCCTCTCCACTGGGAAGGGTTTCTTGGCACATCTGCCGTGGTGTTGGAAAGGGAGGGGCTCTTTTGCCACTTGCATTACTTTTATGATCAGACCAAAATAAAATATTCTACGAAGTAAGAAGAAAGATTTGGTGAGACACTGATTTCCCTTAGGTAATATTGTCAAATGTTTAAACAGAGTATCTTATAACTATAAGAGCAGCAGTCATAATTGTCATTTTCATAAAATGAGATTTCCAGCAAGTCTGTCTCTGCATAATTTGCCTTCTCTTTGTGTCAAAACAGAGCTCTCTTTGCTCAGAAGAAGCTTCAATCAATTTCTTTTTTTTTTTCAAACCAAGGCGCAGGATATTGGGTCCGGCCCGTCTGGAGCAACCATCGTTGAAGAGCATGTCATTCTACTTGGCTGCCTTTTAGCTTCGAGGTCTCTGTGCTTCACTTCTCCCAGAAGAAGCATGCGTGAAACACTTTTATGAGCATGGCTCAACGAAAACATCTTGACTTCGGAATTAAAGTGAAAGCCAAAAGCAAAGTTAATAGCCATGCATCGGCTGGTTCTGGCACAGACTCATTAGCTCGTTAGCGCAACACATAACCAGTTGGTCACTGTCCTGTGAAGAATAATGCAAACCACCCGGCCTTCCTCCCACTGAGCTGCCTAGAGAGAGGCATGTGATATTTTTCTCATACCAGCTTGAAATGAGGAAAGTTTAAAAGCAAGCAGGAAAAGCTTTATCTGTTACAATATTTGAAAGGAGAATGGGCACGTCACTAAAGGATACTTCTCATTTCTTTCACCATTACTTGAAAAGTTGCAAGCATGCATTTCTGCACAGATAGCTCCCTTTTCTGTAGGTCAGTAGGTAATGTTGCCTTGGAAAGCTTCTCTTAAAATTAAAGGACATGTAGATGTTCACTTATTTATAGTCACATATAGAAATTCTTCTCATTTTGATTAAATGATTTCCTCTAAAAGTGATATTCTAGCCCTGCCGGCTTGGCTCAGTGGTTGAGTGTCAACCTATGAACCAGGAGGTCAGGGTTCAATTCCTAGGCAGGGCACATGCTCTGGTTGTTGGCTCAATAGGGGGCCTCACTAGGGGGCATGCAGGAGGCAGCCGATCCATGATTCTCTCTCATCATTGATGTTTCTATCTCTCTCTCCCTTCCTGTCTGAAATCAATAAAAATATATTTAAAAAAATAAAAATAAAAGTGGTATTCCATCAGCGCTATGAGTGTATTTTTTTAAAACTCTATTTCAACTCAGCTTTGCAGGGAACCCCTGAAATAGTATACTATTAAGGAAGATGCTTGGGGACTTAACCACCAGAGCTTTGGAGTTGTTTATAAGTCCAGTGCCTAGAAATAGAAAGTGTTAAAACATTTTCAACTCTCTATAAAAGGCATTCACTTGATCAATAATTATTATTTAACATCTCTTACCATGAAAGAAAGCATGGACAAGTCAACTTTTAAGACATTAAAGGAATTGGATGCAAGTTACCTGAGTGTACTTCCTTAATATTTTCTTCTATAAGTAGCTTTATTAATTATACTTTCGATGCTTTGCCTACCTGCTTAGTAATCTTCCTTCTTCTTTCTTTCCCTTCCTCCCTCCTCCCTCCCTCGCTTCTGTCCTTTATTTTAAATCTCTCTCTCTCTCTCTCTCTCTCTCTCCCCCCTCTCACCCTCTCTCTCTCTTTCTCTATCATTAAATGAAAATATACTACTCCTATTTAGTTAACCATTCTATTAGAAAATAAAGCTATTGAAACTCATGTTCTCCACTGCTTACTTGATACCTTAAACTAATGTCAAACAAAGAAATTAAGGGAATATATAAATAGTTTGAAGGCAAGTGTTGAAAACCCAAGCCTGTTACATGATGGTGTCGGGAATGTGTACCTGCTAAGGAGTTCCTCAATAAGACAATTTTACTACCTTGAAATAGTTAGTGTTTCTGAGTGTGATCCTCAACCATCAGAGTGACTCAGAGATGCTAGTTAAAATGCAGTTCCTGGGACCTGCCAGTACCCAAAGAATCTGATTTAAGAAGTATAATCTGGGACTCTTTATTTCACATAATTAATAAGTTCTTTGCAGGATGACCAGAGTGATTCATACCCCAGGGTGATGAGCCAGATGGCCCAAGTTTGAGTCCTGCTTTTGCCACTTGCTAGCTGTGTGATTTTGGGAAAGTTACTTAATCTCCCTATACCTCAATTTCCTCATATGTTAAACAGATATAATAATAGTGCTTGCTGGAGGAAACAAATAGCATAACACATATTGTGTTTAGAAGAGTGGCTGGCACATAATTAACAACCTACAATTTAACAATTATGATTCTATGTTTAACAATTAAAATGTTAGAACCCCAGAACATTTTCATCACCCAAAGAGCTCCTTGAGCCCCTTTGCTGGTAACTCTCCACCCTGGCTCCAGGCAACTACTAATCTGCCCTTGGTTAGTTTTTCTCTTTGTAAAATTTCATATAAATAGAATCATATGGTACATACTCTTTAGCGTCTGTTTTCCCCCCTCAGCATATTTTTGAGATTCATCCATGTTGCTGTGTGTATTAGTAGTTCCTTCTTTTAAATTGCTGAGTAGTATTTCATTACATGGTTGTACCATAATTTGTTCATCCACTCATCTGTTGCTGGACATTTGAGTTCTTTCCAATTTGGGGCTGTTATGAATATGTTATGAATAGTCCAGAATAGTCCAAATAACTTACTTGTTGGCAGACAGTGTTAGTTTTTCTATTTAAAAAATATGAAGGCAAAGACTTAGGGTGTGCTCCTGTAAACATTCCCACGCCTTTCTTCCCTCTCAGGCATGCATCGCATTAACTCTAAGGTCCCCACAGGACTTACAACCAGGGGAGCAATGGGCAGAGGCAACTCCTCCCGGGCTAACCCCCTGAATCCGTCTCCAGAGTCCCCTTTTCTATGACCTTTCAGGGAGCTAAAGCAGCTCCATCTAGGCTCTCCTGTTGCTTCTTCTGTCATAAAAGCCCTTCCTTGCTTCACTGTCCCCAGCTTTAATAAACATGCTCTCAAAATAAAAATAAAACCAACAACATATTGCTTCTTGGCCTTTTGGTTGAGATCGAGTGTATTATCTGTTCCTACCAGTTTAACATCTGATAAGTTGTCTGTCTGAGGACACTATATTAAATGGCATTTTGGAGCAGGGAGGTGGAACAGAGCTTGCTCCATCCATCCTGAACATCAACCCGGTATTGCAGTGCTCTGGGAATGGTGCACACACAAAAAAACAGACTCAGAGTCTGTCTTTATATGGCCAATTATTTTGGAATGCCAAGAAATCTTGTAAAAGCAGGGTGGAGTGAGGGACTAATTTAGAGAAGGAAAAAGCAATATTGAAAATTAAGTGTGTTTTTGAACTAAGTTAGAGAAGAGCTTCACCATAGCTGTGGACTCTTTTGTTTACACACATCATATCTTTGTATGGCTACACTGTTCTTTTTAAACTTGTCAATTTTTATTCATGTGAAATATCTTTAACTGGATTGAGCAAATATCTTTAACTCAACAAATACCTTGGAACAAGTTTCCCAAACTTTTGTTTTGTAGTATCTGTTAATCCATTCCTCTTAGGGACTTTTTATGTCATTGTCTCCACTGGATGCTTTCTTTTCAATTTCTGGAAGTCAATGAAATTGTAAGTTACTTCTATGAGGAAGCATTTTAAAAGCATCATTAAAATGGATACCAGTTTGGTCTCTTTTTGAAGCACAATTTATGGAATGCCAGTGCTATGTAATGATATTAGGGACAAAGGAGTCAATACTTTAGGACATAAAATAAAAATATGGGGATCTGCCATATTTTTTTAAAATATAAAAATCAATAAAATCTCCCAGTATCACCACAGTACAAGGATGCTATGTTTACCCGGATAAGGATGGCGTAGCTTCTTCAATCTAGATAAGCTGAGGATTTTCTAAATCACCAAACCCTGGTTCCTTTTTTCCTTAATAGTTCTTCCTTCCTCTCACATTTTACAATAAGCCGAAAGAGGAAGCCAGGCAATGCCTTCAACACTTTGCTCAGAATCTTCTCCTCTAAATATGTAAATTCATCATTT
This sequence comes from Myotis lucifugus, assembly GCF_000147115.1. Taxonomy (NCBI): domain Eukaryota; kingdom Metazoa; phylum Chordata; class Mammalia; order Chiroptera; family Vespertilionidae; genus Myotis; species Myotis lucifugus. The sequence goes on along the minus strand of NW_005871049.1, from coordinate 29,255,117 downwards.
CTGCATATGGTAAACTGCAGTTCAGCTAAGATCTGCCACTGTATCATAAGGATATACTTTCCCCCCACTTTCCAATAACGGGGTCTTCATTTCCATCTGTCCTCACCAGTAGCACTTGTAACGATCATATTTCTCCAGCAGTCCCTTTCTGGAATATTCAGTATTCTCTAAGAAGACACTGGTGTCCTTTTCCATGGCTTCTGGTTCTCTACCAGGCTTCTGAGTCCTCACTCGCAGGGTGAACATCCACGTCCTTTCCAACAGTGCATTCAAAGCAACTTAAGGTTTTGAAAAACCGTGCTCCACAAAATCCTTCCAGCCTTGGCCATTTCCCCATCCCGAAGCTACTTTCACATTTTTAGGTATTGGTTACACCAGCACCCCACTTCCCAGTTCCAAAATCTGTACTGGCTTCCCATTGCTGCTGTAGCAAATAACCATCAACCTAATTACTGAAGACAACACGCATGTGTTATCCTACATGGAAGTCAGACTTTTGAAATGAGTCTTACTGGGCTAAAATCAAAGTGTTGACAAGGCTGTGCTCCTTTCTGGAGGCTCTTAGGGAGCATCCGTTTTCCAGGCTGATGCAGCTTCTCGAGGTGCACACATCCCTTGGTGATAACTCCCTTCCATCTTCAAAGCCAGCAATGACAAGTTAACTCGTTTTCACATCGCATCACTCTGACTCTCTCTGACTCTCTTGCTTCCATCTTTCCTTTAGAAGGACCTTGTGATTGTTATGGGTCCACATAGATAACCTGGGATAATTTCTCCATCTCAAGGTCAGCTGATTAACAACCCTCATTCTTTTTTTAAAATATATTTTTATGGATTGCAGAGAGGAAGGGGGAGAGAAAAATATCAATGAGGAGAGAGAATCATTGATCGGCTGTCTCCTGCACGCCCCCCACAGGGGATCGACCCTGCAGCCCAGGTATGTGTCCTAACCAGGAATCGAACCACAACCTCCTGGTTCACAGGTCAATGCTCAACCACTGAGCAACACTGACCGGGCAACAATCCTAATTCTATGTGCAACTTTAATTCCCCCTTGCCAAGTGCCATGGAACATGATGTATTCAAAGGTTTCAGGAATAAGGACATGGGCATCTTTGGGTCAAGGGTTGCGGGGCATTTTTCAGCCTACCATTCTATTAACTGTTGAGGAAAACCACCTGTTTTGAGAAGATATAAGACATTTCCATCATCATTAGAATCTCTTCAAGTCCACGCTTCTTCATGTACTAGTATGTCCTACCAGGACTAGAAATTAAGGTACTCCAACCTCACATGGTCTGCTTTCTCTAATTAAAACTTCACATTCCAAAAGAGACATTTTGGAGGGCTAACATGATCTAAATAATTATAAGCTAACAGTGTAAAATATATTTAACTAGGTGTGTTTAAGACAAAATTGAAAGAAAATAATCTTAAGAAGTGGAGTATAAAAGAGTAACAAAGAGGAAAAAGATAATGAAGTTTGTCTTCTCTTTCTTGTATTGGACATGTTATCCTGATTTGATAAGTAGTACAGTCAATGGTTTGTTAAGTGGTAAAGTGAAATTATGCCCTTGACATATTAAAAAATGTATACAATAGGGTGCAATGGTCCTCCCATTTCTTCCCTCCTGCTGCATCGCCCCCTCACCCTTTCTCTCAATTCATTTTGGTTTGTGAACTTGTGGTTTTGGTTTATGAACTGGACCAAGAAACCAGTAGAGATAAATCCATTAGTCCCATTAATTTATTTGAACTGATATGGCAATAATATTCCAGAAAATAGAGATGGAGGGAGAAAAAGAGGCTGGTTCTAAAAATCTCTAAGATAAAGAGATTCAGACAACCTGTTCCCAGGTCTAGCATACTTAATGAGTTGATTGGAGATCAAGGGAGGATTTTACAAGGGACGATTTTGTAGGTTCGACCACCAAAGGGGTCGTGACCCACAGGTTGAGAACCGCTGCTTTAGAAGGACCTTGTGATTCAGTAGGTTTGGGGTAAAGCCTGATGTTCCATATTTCTGACCAGATCACAGGTCAGGCTGATGCTGCTGATACCCAGACCACACCCTAAGTAATGAGGGTTAGATCACGTCTCTGGTTGGCATTGGCATTTGCAAGAGTGACATTTGTACTGCTGTCATTGTGAGCATAGGAATACAAAGCATCTTTTCTGCCTGAGCTGACAAATTGTCCCAGGATGGCTTTAAACTGAATACAAGTCCTTGTTAACATTTTTGTTAAATTGGTACGACAACTCTCCTATTCTAAATGAAGTGGAGGTAAGTAGGTTTTAACCTACATATCATCTACAAGACAGAAGAATGGACCTGGAGGGTGATGACATATTCAGGTATGCATTTATCCACTCAACAGTCATTTCACTCAATTCCTATTATGAACCATGCTCAAGGCTAGGCACTTAGGCGGCAGAGATTAGTTCCCTAGTGCAAAAGAGGACTTTTCTGGTGCAAAAGATTATTTCTCTAGTGCAAACGATTACTTCTCTAGGGCAAAAGTACTCTCATGACTTTTTCAGGGCATATCAAAGATCCAGATGAGGGAATGTCTTTCACAATCACCTTTTGGTGGCTCCACTCACCCTTAACCTTAGATTGGTTGCTTTCCCCACGTACCCCATATTCACAAAGCACAGGAGAAGAACACAAAACTGTCTCCAGCTGACAGTCTAACCCTTGGTAAAACTGAATAGCCTCTGGCAGAAATTACTCAGGTTAAATGCAGTACTTACGAAGAGATTGGGTGTGCCACAGAATGTGAGGATGGTAAAAGCAGAAGTTAACAGCTTTAGCAAATCTCAGTCCAGGATTAAAGGAATATTGACAAGAGTAATGCCATTGAGGAAAAGAAAAACAAAAAAACCCACAAGTCTTAGCCAGGTCTACAGTGCATGACAACTAGAGGCCATTGGACCCAACTGATCTTTGCACCCTGTCTCCCTATACTTGTAAAATTTACTTTGTATTTTTTATCAACTGGTACCACTTCCTGTTTCTTGAATATCCATTTCACGCCTTCCCACCTCCATGCCTTTGCTCAGACTGAAAAAATAAAGCAAAAGAAAAAGAAACTATTATATATTTTTCCAAATATGACCAACCTTTTCAGGTTCAACTCTAATGCTGCTTCTTTATGAAATAGTTCTCCTTCTGTGCTCTCATATCATTGAATCTATTTTGAAAATAGCATGAGATTCTCTTTCAATGATGTGCTAGTGGGTATTTCTTTATCCTTTTAGATCTTAAATTGTAAGCACCCTGACGAGAAAAGCTCTACTGACCCCTGATTATCATAGGTGGATGGGTTGGGAGTTGAGGAGGAGCAGGTTTCAGAGGTGGCAAAGTTTATTGAAATGTGTTTTTTTAAATTATTTAAATGTCTTTTTTTTCTTTTGCTTATTCTGACTGATACTTGTCATGAGAAGATAATAGTAGGCAAAAATGGGATGAGTCTAAAATGAGATCAGAGAAAAAAATAAATAAATAAAATGAGATCAGATCATGTGGTAGGTTTGGGGAGAAATATAAGAATTGGAGATAACCATGAACAATTTGACTCAGAGTTCCTGAGTTTGAAGAAAGATCACATAATCATGATTAGTTGTGAATTCACAATGAAACCACATAACGAGATTTTTTTTTTTTTTAAGTCAGAAAGATGACCTCAAACACAGTATCAGAACTTATTTTCCTGTGCTGGGATACACACCACACGTACAATCTCCCCTCCCGCCCCCCACCCCCAACAACAACAACAAATAGAACTAAATATATGAAACCAAGCAGAATCAGGACCTTACTGGACAGATGTAAATATCTGCAACCATCGAACTGCGCTTGCAAGAGGAGATGGGCTTGAAACCTGGAGACCAGGACAAGAAAACCATCCCTACAGACATCAACTTCGCTGCAGAAATGTTGGAATGTTTAACTATGGTGAACTCCAGTATTTCTGCACCAGAGCGTAGTGGAGAAGATTTTTTTTTTTAAGTAGGCCAAATTTTTCTTGAGTCCCCTCCTTCCTTTTTTCTTTCTCTTCTATTTGTCCGGTCCCCTCGTTTTCGTCTCCACAGAGCAACTGTTGAGATGGCGATTGGGTAGCGGCAGGGTCCAGGAGTCAATTCCCCTGCCCTGGTCTGGTTGTAGTGGGTGGGACTCAGCCAGCAGATGTCTATGCAGTTTTCCTACGCCTTCCCTGAGCTAGACCCGAGGCAAAAAGCGGACAGCAGCTGGGGAGCCGCCAGCAGCTGGGGAGCCGCCCCCAGCGACCTCCACCTGCGCCCAGAGGAGGCGCC
>NW_005871049.1:29188071-29250009 GCF_000147115.1 Myotis lucifugus | reverse complement strand
CTGGGGTGGGGTGGGGGGTGGAGGCCGGGTATTTTGCGCAGATAGTCTCGCGCCCGCTCCCAGGGTTCCATGGGAAACGCTCGGGGGCGCACCGCTGGCCACCTCTCTCCCACGGACCGGGGCGCCCCAACCTGGACAATCCCGCTCCCACCCCGTGGCGCCCCCGGCCTCAGGCGCACGGGAGGGCGAGCTGGAGCCGCTGAACGACACGGAACCTCGGAGCCTGGGCGTATCTGAATTTCTTCCCGCTGGCTACGCGTGGGCGAGCCATTCGCCTTCCTCCAGAGCTAACAGCCACGATCTAAGGATCGCTTTCAGAAAGCAGCAGGAAACTTACAGTGGGGCTGCTCCAGGGGCTCAACCGCAGAGTAAGTGTGTGTGTGTGTGTATGAGTGTGTGTGTGTGTGTGTGTGTGTGTGTGTGTGTGTGTGTGAGTGTGTGCGCGCGCGCGCCCGTGTGTTAATTACTGCATGGCAGTCTAATTTCTGTGGTCCTTACGACTGCCGCACCTGGGGAAACAGTGCCCAAGGGGTCACCACCGTCTCTGCACGTCAGGAGGTCAGTGCCTGGAGCCGTAATTCATGGGCTGAGCAGCCTCACCGTGACATTGGTGTAAGGGGCTAGGAAGCAATGGGGTTATGTGGTTTCCGGCTATGCATTTAAATGTGTCATTTTCTTGCTCACTTGTTTTCACATTTGATCCTTCATTTTGCACTTGATAAGCAGTGTACCTCTTCTGAAGTAAACCAGGAGGTTGTACATTTCATTCATATATATATATATATATATATATATATATATATATATATATATGAAACTATATATGTATATATTAAATTAGAGCTTCGTTTATAACATATCTGTAGTGATTTTTCAGGGTTAGTTCTCTGATGGTGATTTCATTAAATGTCTACCTACTTATTAGGACTAGTCTTGGTAGGAAAATCGTTAACCCTCTGGTTACATATATAAAATTTTGAAGCACTTAATGATAGATATAGATTTAATATCTTCGTTCATACGATAAAATTAGTCTGTTGCTTTTCCTAATATGGTTATATTTTTTCCTTCAGCTGTGGTATTGTAGGTACTATATATTACGAAGAGTGGTCAAAACCATTAACAACGTAAAAACAATACGAATGTCTACAATTCCAAAGCAAACCTTATTTGTCAAAAAGCTATATAAACTTGACTACTTCTCAGTGGAGGTTGCCTGTGTGGTCTGTGTTCTGTTCAGTTCCCAAACAGCTCGTTCTGTGGATGTGCTTCAAGGAGTCCTGACGGACGTCCCTGAAATTGTATTCACACATCTGAATTGCTGCATTTTTAGGGAAATAGTCTGGAGCCCTCAGATAGCCAAAGAGATCTGTGACTCATAGAAAAATAAGAACCACAAAGTTAAATATATAAAGTACACTTTTTCTTGTCAAAACAATAAGCTTCCTACATAAAGCCTTCTGGCAAGAGAGCAGGAAAAATCCTAGAATAAGTAGTGTTACAATAATGAGACATGTCATTGAAAACAGACCCACTTGTGTGATTTTAAATATGTCAGATAGGAAACTTAGGTTGGTGCAATTTATTTAGTAGAAACTTATGATGAATAAATGGGTATCTTCTGTTTCTTCTTGGACTGTAAGATCTCTTTTTAGTCTGGTGTATGACAAAGAAATAAAATTATATTTCTCTCTTTGAAACCCAACAAAAATGTAAAGTACTTATGCTTGCTGTGGTGGTTCATAGTGTATGAATGTAAAGAGCCTGTGTCTAGATGTCCAGGGAGAAAATAACTGGTCTAAGACAAATGTCATTTACAGAATGCGGAAGGAAATGTAAAGACATTCCACTTATACCTGGCAACGCCAAAGGAAAAAGAAATGCGGGAAACTTCAAATGCTTAGTACTCATATTTCTTATGACTATGGTTTATTAAATGATCTTGCTTTAAGGTCTTATTTTGAAACCTGTTTTAGTTAATATTACCTTCTACTAAAAACTAAAGAAGCAATAACTAAAATTATATTATGACTATGCCAATAAAATATTATATGACTAAAGGTCAACAGTTTTGTCATAGACACTTTCAAGCAAAAAAATCTTTTTTGATTTTGTCTGAAACCATACAAGAGAAATTAAATTCTATATTTACATTTGTAGACTGCATTCCCCAACAATTAATGTGAGTACAGGAAGGAGAATACTGACATTTTTACATGTTATTTTAAAACAACAGCTATACCCACCAAGTTTCTATTTAAACTTTTTCAGAAATAGATAAAAATCAAATTAGCCTTAAGAATTTATTTCTCTAGGTAAAGCGAAATGGAGATTTAAAGCAATATTTGAAAATTCCAAGCCAAAAAGTATGTTATTGATGGGACAAAATATTGGAGGAAATTATTTATTCAGAATATTTTCTGTATGTCAGATTTTCCAGAAAGTTTCTATGCTTTTCTTTTATCTGCTAGGATATATAACTTTTATAGCACTGATTTTCTGTCACTTAAATTATAAATATTTACCCAAGCAACTTTTTTAAACATTACTATTTATTACTTTTCTGCATAGTTGTAGAAACTGATATTTTTAATTCTAAATTATCAATAATGTCAATGCTTATTAGTCTCTAGAGTCTAGACTATCTAGATTTATTCAGTAAGTATTGATTAGGAGCCTGTCCAATAGTTTTGTTTTGGTTATCTTCATTTTGACCTGATGGAAGAAGAGGTTTTAGCAATTTTTAGGTCTTTAGATGAACAAATTTAGTTGCCCATAGAGTAGTTGACTTAGTTTGGCTTGGAGTAATTTTTTGGCTATCCTGAATCACATTTGCTTCTATTTCTCTCAACAGTTTGGAAGTATCTGACCTATGCCATATTTTTCTCTCTCTCTCCTGGTTTCAGGCCAATAGGTTTTATCTTCCTATGGATGGCATTATTTGCAAGGAGTGAAGAGCTTTAGACTACATTATAAAACTCGAGGGTCTCTAGGGCATGCCCCCGCCCCCCTCCCCCAGCCCTTCCCATAAAAATGTGATTCTCACTCCTCATAATTACTAACTTCACCAACCTGGAATGCTTTCTGGTCATTAATAATCTTTTTTTAAGATGAACCCTCCCTTTCAGAAAATCAGAGGCAACTCAAATTAATTAGCTCACATACCACCTCTTTCTTCTCACCATAGTAGGAATTAGCAAGAGGCCAACAGAAGACAATGGCTTGGGAAGGGAACACCCTGGGGAAAAGAAGTTGGGTAGATCAAGGAAAAGTCTTAATCCTGAAATTATTTCCAGGTCTGACCTAACCTACATATTCCCTTTCGCCATGCTACATTGCATTAAAAATACTTGTTTAGGTGTCTGTATCTTACTGAACTCCAGCCTCCCTCAGGATATTCATCATTGGACTCAGTGCCTGGCACAGAGTAAGTGTCTAGTAAGTGTAATTGTATGATCCTTGTAATTATTGAGTTAAGTTTTTTATGCCTTGATCCTATAGGTTGTTCTGTTTAAGAATGCAATTTAAAGAATGATATTCATTTTGCAATGACCCTCCATGGAATATTATGGTTTTCTCTCAGAGATGCCTTGCAGCCTATTCAGAACTGCTTGTAAGCTGTATTTCTCTCACTATTCCCAATTACCCATTGTCTTTCTACATTTACAACCTTCATTAATGTTATCTATCCTGTCCCCATTACCAATGCTTAATGGCCTGAGATTCCACTTTCCTTAGGAATCTAAAACAATGGAGGTTTTTCTTTCTTCACTTTAGTCAGCTGGAATTTTTCAGGATTTCATTGAACATCTACATGTTTGGTTTTCACAGGACCTTAACCTGCTGCCCTGCCCTTCAGGAATCCACTGGTATTCACCCACCTAGGCCTTCATGTCACTCAGAATTACCCCAGCCGAAAAAGCTGAGAATCTCATATTCTCTTTCCGACCACAATCTCCTATCTTTCCAATAATTCCACTCACTCCCCGTTACCTGACACCATCCTCTTCCATTATTTTTCTTTGACTACCCTTAATTTTTTCATATTTCTCATTTTACTTATCATCACAGTAGTCTTAGCAATGTCAACTCTGCTCCAACCCTCAAATCTCCTGCCCCTAGAACCTGATTCACTCTAACCTGATTCAGTTGAAGGGATGGTTAACAGTGCTAGAATTTGTTTCTTTCTTAGATAATTCCATATCAAAATCTCTACAGTACATGTTCCAGATTTTTCCAGGTTTTCCAGTTCACTCAAATTATCCTTATTCTTTTCTCCCTTAGCAGATAAAGTTATTTCTGAATTCATAGAGAATATGAAGATTAATTTAGGCAAACTATTTATCATGATTGATCTTCAGTCTAAGAGGCATGTCTCTATTTGTTCTGTTTGTAGCCTAAGGACTATTTTCTTATATTGAACTATACTATTTGTTTTCTATCAATTTATATCCCAATTTTTACCTCTTAGAATACCTATACAAAATGCTTTTATATATGACACCTCTTCTAGTCCCTATGGTAATATTCAGTTCCTTCAACTCATCCTGAATTGGCAAGGTTTGAGAGTCTCATTCTTTCTTTGCATTCATACTACACTATTTAATTATGCATCTTTTTTGCTTCTTCTTGTGTAAATATACGTCTCCACAATTGTACACTTGGCCACTGGATTTAGGACTTTTAAAAATACTGCAATTAAATTTAACCTTTACCTTTAGTTAGCCCATTGTTTCGGAAGGTCAAGCTATTTTTGGATTCTGATTCTATGATATAGATTAGCAATTCTTCACAATGTAGAGGCCTTAACAGATTTGGTCAGGAGGTAATTAATAGCTTCTTCTGAGTAAATGTGTAGAATGCTGAAGTGAAAGGACTTTTGGCATGATCCTGGCCACCTTCCTCTTGCTTTTCAAGAGTCCATGAGTTAGTCCCTTTTATGAGGCTGTTCAACCAGTTATATAGTCAAGTAACTCTCTTTCCTCAGAGTTTACATTCCTTTGTGTGGCCCAGGAGTATACTCTCACACACTTGGTCGAATTCCTTGCTGAAATGCATTTCTACTTTCTGCAGAATAGATATCAAGTAACCTTATTAAAACCAAGAGGAAATAACACGAGCTTGTAGGTAACGACACTTCACATTTTGAGTGCTCACATCCATAGTTTTAAGAATCTCTTGGGAATCATGTCTGGAATTAATGTCAAGCTCTCTGGGCTGGAGTTGCTGGAATCTACCTTCTCTATTTTGAAAATTGAGACAGTGGCTCTTTGTTCTCTGTCAACCATTCTATTCACTGTAGTATCTGTAAAGATAATTTACCATACCTACAAATGCTTTCAGTACTTTGCAGTATAATTTCTCCAAATTAGTGAAATCAAACTCATTTAGAATAATGTCCTGCTATATCTTGGGTTTTAAAATTTATAATTTTTATTTTTGTCTCACTTTTGCCAGCATGAATATTATTTTTTTATGAAACAGAATAAGAATAGAGTATTAGTATTTGAATTTCTTCATCCCCCATCAGCGAACTCTTTCTATATCTAATAAAAATGCCATTATCACCACTTTATCTAGCAATATTAACAAGAATTCAAAGAATATTCTTTTGAATTTGTAATTTTTGAAAGCTTAGCTTGTTTTATGTTTTATGACACTCTTCTCAGAGGTCTGTCACCTTTTGTACTTCTCACAATGAAGTTTATAATGTATTATGCTTGTCACTGTCAGAGATACAAGTGAAGTTTATGGCACAGTCCCTGACTTGAGGGAATTTAAAGTCTGCATGTGGAGATAAGAGAACCCACAAATAGTCTCAGAATTATACATGTAAGCACTTAACAACCAGCTTAATATTTGTGGTGCAATTTTAATAACTGCTAAACAACTTAAAAGAAGGGAGAGAATTCAGCAAGATGGAGATATTGAAGAAGGCTTTCTTATAATGGAGCACTTGTTGAAATTTTAAAACAGGACCAAGGTGTTGGACTTTTCAGGACTTGTAGGGTTTAAATACAGAGAATAGTGGAAGAGTGTTTTCTAGACAGAGGAAAGGAGCATCACAGAAAGCAGGTGAGTGGTGTGTGTGTGTGTGTGTGTGTGTGTGTGTGTGACCAAGGCATGGAAGGGGAAGGGGTAACACCAAATCTTTTTAAGCCACAGCTTTGAGGTATTCCTTTGTGGAAAATACTACTTCCCTTCCCCCTTTCTAGATTTCCTTTTCCCTTGCTAGATCTTTGAGAGGCCCACTCATCCTTTAAATCTCTACTTCTCAGAAACTTTTCCTGATCTTCCAGGTCTGAATTGAGTGTCTTCTGTTTTCCGTCAACGCCCTGTACTTCCCTATCACATTATTAAGCTCTACTACAATTGCTTGCTGAATTGTCTATTTTCCCCATTAGCCTGATACTCTGCGGGAGCAGGTATTATTTCTGTTCAGTTCTCATTTTATTCACAGACACCTAATAGAAGTGCTCCATGGATCATAAGCACTCAGTAAAAATGTGTGAGATGATATAGGCCTGCTTGGCGCAATGAGGTTATGATGGAGAATATTTATAAAAAGATTGAAGGTAAAGAGGGGTTAGATTACAAACAAGACCAGAATGGCAGGCCGACTCTGCTATATTAGGTCATGTGGAACCATTTTGTTAATTAGATCTTCATAAATCAGTTTCAAACTATCCAAGTCAGACATGCATTTCCAGACTTAACGAGGAAATTTGGCTCCGTACCTTATATCAGGTGTTTCTATTCATGAAGTTGAGAAACCCTATAACTTAAATACTGCGTGTTTTTATTAGAGAAACTTTGTTATTTTACTAATCTGTTTTTTTATGTATGCACTGAAATTGTTAGCTGCTTATTATTCACAATTTTCAACCATTTTGCCTTTGGATTGCTGCAGTATTTTGAATTGTATCTCTTAGAGACCAGGGGATAACTCTTTTACCCAGAAGGGCACCACAACCTTGTTTGCCCAATAGCAGAAGTCACTTATCATGTTACCTTCTGTCGTCCATTAAAAGCATGGTTTCTTGAACATAGATTTTTAAAGTTAACAGAAAAAGGAAACCAAAAGACCCAATATGTGAGGCATAGACAAGAAAGGTGGCTACAAGTTGGGGGCATTGCACAACTACATGGTGCTCAACAGGAAGAGGGACGTCAAAAGAAAGCAGAGAAGGTCCTAAAAAGAACGGTTTCTTCTCACTTTTGTTCCCTATTTTCCTCATGGCTAATGAAGAAATGTTCCAAGGAGGTGGAGGTGTTTAGAATTTTTTTCTCACCAGCATGTTGTGGCCTTCATTATCTATTTAAATCAAACCAGAGTAACATCGGTTTAGTTATTTTTATCCTACTATCAGGTCTGTTTTCATGCCTAGTGGAAACTGGTAGCTGCATGTTGTCACCGTCCGTTTTACACACAGTAAAACGGTGCCTGACTCTGATTCTTAACATCAGCTGTCCTTGATAAATAATCATTGGTCAGTGTTAACCATCAAGAGGTTTTGCTTCATACCATGTGCTAAAGGCCATTTTAAGTGGTGCAGGAATCATGCACTACTCATACAGGTCATCTGATGGCCTAGCTCTGCCACCCAATGTCTGGGTCATTCTCTCACTGGAATATTATGTTATAGCCACATTGTCTCCACTGTAATTTTTACCTTGATCTTTTTTGGTTTCTGATGTTAGGCTTCTTATACACTTTTTTCTAATATAGTGTTTTTCTTTTTACTTTATTATTGGGGTGACATTGGTTAATAAAATTATATAGATTTCAAGTGTACAAGTCTATAGTACATCATCTGTATTGTATTGTGTGTTCACCACCAGGAGTCAGGTCTCCCTCCATCACCATTGATGTCCCCTAGACTCTCTTCTACCTCCCCCACCAACCCTCTTTCCCTCTGGTAATTACCCAGCAGTTGTCTGTGTCTACGAGGTTTCCTTTCTTTTTATCTATTTCTATTTCTCAGTGGAAACTTCCTGTTTGTGTATGCTACCCAACTCTGCCACTGGGTTGTAGAACATATTTACCATGGTTATTTTTAGGTTCCTATCTGATAACAACATCTGGGCCATTTTTGGTTAGTTTCTATTCATTGTTTTCTCTTAACCATGGGTCACTTTTTTTCCCCTCTTCATGTGTCGTATAGGTGTCACATGGGTGTATGTGTCTTATCACACATGTATATTAGGCTGCAAGCATGGAAGAATGAGTCATGCTAAGTTATGGAGTGCCTCAGGATTCTAATCTGTCATATATCACTTCAAAGTTTGATAAACATTAACCAGTTTCTCTTGACCTCTGTCTATGGGAGATTCTGTCACTTTCTACCACTTGATCTGGGCTGAAAGTAACCATGACTCTCAGCTCTCCTAGGGCCTGTTATTTATTTATTTTGGAATCTAGATCATTTAGGTTTCTTTGAGTCCTTGACTGAGTTTTTTTTTAATGACTTGGCTAATGTATAACTTATGTACAATAAACCTCACATATGTGAAATATGCAATTGAATAAGATCTCACAGATGTATATCTCTGTGAAACCACCACCACAATCATGATAAATAACATTTCCATCACCCCTAAAAGCTTTCTTGTGTTTCTTTCCAATCAGTTCCCCCTCCTCCTCTGTCCCTAGACCAGTGGTTCTCAACTTTGCTAATGCCGTGACCCTTTAATACAGTTCCTCATGTTGTGGTGACCCCCAACCATAAAATTATTTTTGTTGCTACTTCATAACTGTAATTTTGCTACTGTTATGAATCGTAATGTAAATATCTGATATGCAGGATGTATTTTCATTGTTACAAATTGAACATAATTAAAGCATAGTGATTAATCACAAAACAATATGTAATTATATATGTGTTTTTCGATGGTCTTAGGTGACCCCTGTGAAAGGGTCGTTCGACCCCCAAAGGGGTCGCGACCCACAGGTTGGCGACCCACAGGTTAAGAACCGCTGCCCTAGACAATCATTGGTCTTCTTTCTGGACTTACAAATTTGTTTGCAGTAAACAGATTTTATTTTTTTATTTTGATTTTTTAAATCCTCACCCGAGGCTATTTTTCCATTGATTTTTAGAGAGAGTGCAAGGGAGAGGGAGAGACAGAAACACCAATGTGAGAGAGACACATCGCTGGATTGCCTCCCTCATGCCCCCGACCAGGGCCAGGAGCTTGCAACCGAGGTCTGTGCCCTTGACCTGAATCGAACCTGGGACCCTTCAGTTCACAGGCCAATGCTCTATCCACTGGGCAAAACTGGCTAGGGCTGCAGTAACCAGATTTTATATAAAAGTAATGTTACCATATACAACCTTGTTTGTGTGAACTCTCACTCAGCACAATTATCTACTCTGTTGCATGTATCTGCTGAGTAATAGTTTTTTACATATATGGCTATACAACATCATGTTTATTCATTTACATGATGAAAGACGTTTCAACAGTTTCTGGTTTTTAGCTATTACAAATAAAGTTGCCATGAACATTTACATACAAGTCTTTGTTGGAATATAGTGTTTACCTTTCTCTTGGGTAAATCCCTAGGAATGGAATAGCTAAGTGATATGATAGGATATGTTTATTATTTTAAGAAGCCACCAAACTGTTTTCCAAAGTGATTGTATTTTCTTGCAGTCCCTCCAGCAGTGTCTGAGAATTTCAGTTATTCCACATCATCGCTAACTCTTGGCATTGTCAAACTTTTAAATGTTAGGTATCCTAGTGGATTTTTGCCTCATGACTAGTAATATTGAACATCTAAAGAGTTAATTATTGGATATTCATATATCTTCTTTAGTAAAGTATCTGTTCAGATCTTTTGCCCATTTTTTAAAAATGTATCTTTAGTGTTGAAAGTATTACAGATGTCCCCTCCCCCCTGCCCCTATTGACTCCCTCCACCCCACTCCTGCTCCCCCTCCCCACTATTGTCGGGGTCCATGGATTATGCATATATGCATACAAGTTCTTTGGTTAATCTCTTCCTATCTCCCCTCCCCCCTTCCCTCTGAGATTCCTCAGTCATGATCTCACTTATATGTGGAATCTAATGAACAAAATAAACTGAAGAACAAAATAGATCCAGAGACATGGAAGCATGGAATAGACTGAGGAATCTTTTGCCCAATTTTTAATTAATTGCTTGTTTTCTTATTTAGCTGTAAAACTTTTTATAATCTGGAATTAATTATTTTGTTGATACATGTGTGGCATATGTTTTCTCCTACTGTGTGATTTGTCTCTTTGTTTACTTAATGGTATCTTTTGAAAAGTTTTCAAAACTCAAAGTTTTATAATTTTAAGTTCTGCATTTAGGTCTGTGATCCATTTGGAATTAATTTTTGTGTATGATCTGAAATATGGATCAAAGTTCATTTTTTCCCCATATGGATACTCAGGTTTTTCAACATTATTTAATGAAAAAGCTTTCTCTTCCCATTGAATTGCCTTGATACTTTTGTTGAATAATTGAATAAACAATTGTGGACCTGTTTTTAGACTCTTATATATATATATATATTGATTTCAGAGAGGAAGAGAGAGAGAGAGAGAGAGAGAGAGAGAGAGAGAGAGAGAGAGAAACGTCAATGATGAGAGAGAATCATTGATTGGCTGCTTCCTGCATGCCCCACACTGGGGATCAAGCCTACAACCCAGGCATGTGCCCGGACTGGGAATTGAACAGTGGCCTCCTGGTTCACAGGTCAACATGTTTTTGGACTCTTTGTTTCATTGATCTCTGTTACTCATTTCAAACCAATACCAAACTTTTTGATTACTGTAACTTTATAAGTTTTAAATCAGGTGTGTGCTTTTCAGTGTTTTCTTCCTTAGTATTGGTTTAGCTAGTCTATGGTTTTCATTAAATCTTAAAAAGCTGAATACTAAATAGTAAAATTCGAAGAAGCTGGCTGAGATTTTGACTGGGATTGCATTGAATGTTCAGATCATTTAGGGAAATTTGATACCTTAACAATATTGAGCCTGGTATATCTCTCTATTTGGCTTTTTAAAAATTATTTTACCAATGTTTGTAATTTGGTAGTCTTGCAAGTCTTTGGTTAGATTTATTTCTAATTATTTTATATTTGTTAACATTATTATAAAAGGATTTTTAAAAATATAATTTCTCAATTGTTAACTATCAGTACAGAAATTACAGTGGACTTTTAAAAAATTAGTTTTGTATCCTGCAACCTTGCTAAAATTACTTCTTAGTTCTAGTTGTTATTTTGTAGATTCTCTTGGAAAGTTTCACATAAATAATTATATATACATAAATGGCAGTTATACTTATCTCTTTCTAATCTTATTGCCTTCCCCCCACCCCCACCACCATGTCTACAGCCAAACTTATCCCCAGGTCCCAGGGCAGGGGGCTCAGGGCCCCTGAGCTGCGGAGCTTGCTGGGGCGGCCATCTATTGCCTTTTTCTTCTTATTTCAATGATTAGCAGCTAACTTTAGTACGATGTTGATTAGATGTGAGAGGAGGAATCCTTGCCTCGTGTTCCTCATCATAGTCAGAAAGTGTTCAGTCTTTCACTTTAAAGTATGACTTTAGCCCGGCTGGTGTGCTCAGTGGTTGAGTGTTGACCCATGAATCCCGGTTAGGGCACATGCCCTGTTTTTGGTCTCCATCCCCAGTGTGGGACGTGCTGGAGGTAGCCAATCAATGACTCTCTCTCATCATTGATGTTTCTTTCTCTCTCTGAAATCAATAAAAACATATTAAAAAATCAAGTATGACTTTAACTGTAGTTTCTCAATATATGTGCTCAGATAGATATTTTTTACCAGCATAGCTATGATCATACAGTTTATCAAGCTAGTTCTCATTATTAGGGTTAGAGTGGGAGTCTCTTATGATTTTATACAACCTAATCAGAAGTGGAAGTCTCTGTCTTTCACTTTTTTTGAGCTAACTTTGCAAACTGTGTAGTAAGTATTCTCATTTAGAAAAAGCTACCAATAAACATACATACATCAAAAGATTTCTAATCCGAAAAATCTTTCTTTCAAACTTGCTATTCCTCTTAATGTAATTAGCCTTACAGTAATCTTCACTCATTTACACTATAATATTTCCTCCATAATTTCTTACATTCTTCTTTTTTCACTCTATTATTATTGAAATTTGCCTCATAAAAGTCATATATTTACCATCTAAAAGTCAAATGATATTTTCTCCGTCTTCTTGCTATAGACTGACTTGTGCCTCACCTCCATTTCATATGTTGAATTCCAAATCCCCATTGTGATGGTATTTAGAGGCAGGGTCTTCGGGAGATAATTAGGTTTAGTTGAGGTCATTAGTAGGGACCTTTATGATGGGATTAGTGCCCTTATAAGAAGATATACCAGAGAGCTTGTCTCTTTCTCTCCCTGGCCATGTGAGGATACAGCAAGGAGGTGGCCATCTGCACATCAGGAAGATAGACCTCATAGACCTCACCAGAACTGGACCATGCTGGACCTGATCTTAGACTTCCAGCCTCCAGGACTATGGGTTATGAATGTCTGCTGTTAAAGTCACCCAGTCTCTGGCATTTTGTTATGGCAGCCTAAGCTGACTAATACACTCCCCTACCCTCTTCAGACTCTCAACATACACTCCTTTTTGAATGTGTTCTCTTCTGTTTACATTCTCATCATATTTATCTGATAGCTGCTTCTCCATGTTAGTCATAACATCTTCCTCCAGTTCTTAAATATGAATTTTTCCCAGAGTACTAAATTTGGCCATCTTCTCTCTCTACAGGTAGCCCCTTGACATTGAACAGATTGAAATAAACTGAAATAAACTCCAGACTTTAATGGATTCCTCTATGTGGAGGACCACAAATTCATATCATTAGTCTGTTAAACACTCCTTAATAAAGACTCCAATTTTCAAATGCATCGCTACCTAGATGCCCCACTAACAGTTCAAGATCCTTGTATATTAAACAAAATTCCACATTCCTTCTCTCAAGCCTACGTCTGTTGCCTCTTTCTGTTAAAGGCACCATTATCCTTCTAGACAAACCTCAGAGTCATCTTTTTCCTCAGATCTAGTCTGTTGCCACATGATGACAACGTTAATTTTATAGTATCTCCAGCACCCATTCTTTCCTGCCCCTCGCCACCACTTCCTTCATTCCTTGAATTCACTTACACCATTCTTTCTCTATGGCATGCCCTTTTGCTAATATTTTTATGCCCAAGCTGTAGACATTTAAAAAAATAAGTTCAAATTCCATACATTACAAGGAAGTTTCCCTGATCAGCCTTTTGCTGCCCCAGCCTAAAAAATGGTATTTATTATAAACATCATTAATTCTCTGTCTCTACCCGATCTCCACTTTTTATTATAGCCATTTAAGAATATATGTATACCTAATATAAATATATACATGCTAGACTTTGAAGAAAATAGAAAGGAATATCTTCATTCTCTTCAGAAGCTCAGCAAATATTGATTGAGTTATAAATGAATTTATTAATGACTCATAATTTTTTTCAGAAAGCAAAGACATTCTATGGGTTCCAAAGTAGCCTCATTTTACTTGTATTGTATAGGTGGGGTTTTTTTGTTTGTTTGTTTTTAAATATATTTTATTGATTTTTTACAGAGCAGAAGGGAGAGGGATAGAGAGCTATAAACATCGATGAGAGAGAAACATAGATCAGCTGCCTCCTGCACACCCCCCACTGGGGATGTGCCCACAACCAAGGTACATGCCCTTGACCAGAATCGAACCTGGGACCCTTGAGTCTACAGGTGGACGCTCTATCCACTGAGCCAAACCGGTTAGGGCAGGTGTGGTTTTTTTTTGCCTGTGTTTTGTCCTATGTATATTAGTAGCCTAATAGTATATTTTATTGATATTACTTAATATGTATTAAATGTCCATTAATACTGTGCTCAATGCTTCTGATAGAGAAAAGAACTATAGGAAGAATGTGTGGTTTTCCATTTAAGCTAATTTCACAGTGAAGTGGAAAAGGAGGATCGTGCATAACATAAGCATTTTTGGTTTCTTTGGCAGATATGAGTGAACTTCATAAATTTCTATGTACTAGGTGGAGTGAGATTTCTCCCTTCCAAAAAAGTTAATAAATAAATAATAAAATAGTAAAATAACTGGTAAAAATCATACAAATAGATAAATAGCTAATAAAATAATAAATGGAAAAGGGAAATATATAGGAAAACTTTTGAAACATTTTTCTTTTCAAGTTTTGTTTCAATTACGTATATGTATTTGTGTCTGCACATACGAAAATACAAGGGGGATGGGGGGGAAATTGAATAAATTTGATAACAAAGAGTAAGCTGCCTATACCTTTTCCATGTTTATACCAGATGTTTTCAAGCCAGTAGTTCTGTCTTTCACTTTCAGCATAAAATAACTACTGGAAGTCCAAAGTTGGATAAATTGTCCATCTGTATTGGCTAGTTAGATTAAGGCTGAAAACATGCCTAACTTTCAATTAAGTAGTGAAGACAGAAGAATAAGTTTCTTTAGAAAATATATTTAGAAAATTGGAAAAGGACTAAAGATAGCTTCTTGAGAACGTACCAAAAGTGATGAGAAAACCATAATAAAGAGCCTGGGGAAATATTTTAGAAATTGTAGATAGCCAAATAATTTTATAGTGTGCATTAATATTTGTGTGAAATGTAGATGAACCATAAGCCTTTAGTGGGACTAAGATGAATGATTTATGATAACTCGCAAGTGATTAAGTGTGGAACTTGAATTAAAAGTACTGTTAATTTTTTCTCAAAGCTGTAGCTGTAATTGTTGGGGATCCACAAAAGGAGGAGGGCTTCTCTGTATTTCAGTTGAGGGGGTGATCGGACTTCACTGAGGTGAACTCTGGTCTCCTGGTGAAACTTGCAAGAATCTTGTCTGACCTCTATACCTCACGAGCTTTGGGATGTGGGCCAAGTCACTAAAATCTGAACTTCTGTCATCTGCAAGTGGAAACTATTGCAATACATAATCTTATATAACTTCTAGTTCTAAACTTCTAATCTTGAAATGCCTGTGTTTTTATGTAGACTTTTATGTGAGAGATACAGAAATGAATAAGAAAATTGGTTGGGGTTTACTGTGAACAGGAATATTTCCTTTCACTTTCCCTGTTTTCAAACAATTAGAGAGGCAAGAAGGCATTAATAGAATACGGTTGTGGTTTGGGGTTTAATGGGAAAGACCTCAGCACAGCATGAACTTTGTGAGTATCCAAACATATACGCGCAAAGCACAGGTTCTGAAGCCAAAATTCATTTCTGATAATGATTTCTTCTAATTATTATGCAAAAGTCCAGATCTACTCTAGTTCCTAGAACGAGAGAGGCTCAAAGTAATATTTTGCAAAAGGGAGTCTCTTTAGAATTCACCGGGACCCTGAAAGGGTCTCTCACGCCAACCATTCCAGAATATCATGGCTTCATTCCCTCAATTGACATGCCCAGCAGTCTGACCTTCCATTTTCTTCTGTCTTCTAGTTTAGCAGATGAATTTAATCCTTATATTCCCAAATTGTTTTTATTCATAGAGGAATTTAAGTAACAAACACTATGGTGTATTAAAGACCACCCCAGAGCATTGGCTCTATAATCAGATAGGCCCAGATTTGTTTCCTGTTTCAGATTCTTCTAG
Organism: Myotis lucifugus; assembly: GCF_000147115.1. Lineage (NCBI taxonomy): Eukaryota > Metazoa > Chordata > Mammalia > Chiroptera > Vespertilionidae > Myotis > Myotis lucifugus. The sequence continues at coordinate 29,234,334 of NW_005871049.1, read as the reverse complement.
AATAAAAGGATGTTAAAACCCTGGCCAGTGTGGCTCAGTTGGTTGAGCATTGTCCAGTGTACTGAAAGGTTGCTGGTTTGATTCCCAGTCAGGGCACATGCCCAAGTTGTAGGTTTGGTCCCTGTCTCTCACATTGATCTTTCTCTCTTTCTCTCTCCCTATCCTTTCCTCTCTCTCTCCAAACCAATAAACAATGTTTTTTTAAAAAATCTTAAAACACACACACACACACACACACACACACACACACACACCTCTTTCCCCATAGGATTATTGAGAAGATTAAATGACATGTGTATGTTCTTCATAACCCTTTAAAACAGAGGTCAGCAAGCTGATTCTATAAAGGACAAGAGAGTAAATATTTAGGCTTTGCTGGCCATGTGGTCCCTGTCACAATTATTCATCTCTGCTGTTGTACTTCCACAGCAGCAGCCATAGGCCATTCATAAATAAAGGAGCTTGAGAAGGTAAAACTCCTGTTTTTCCTTTACTATCTATCAGTACTTAACTCTGACACCAAATGTGTGTGTGTGTTGTCCTCACCAAGTAATTTCCAACACCAGCTGCATGTCCTTCAACTTAGTTTCACTCTGACACTATAACCTGGAGGTAGCATCAGTTCCCACCGATGAAGGGACTCCATCCCACCAGAGTGCTCCCCCTTCACCTGACAACCACAAGTCTGGGCATCTGGTCCTTTTAAGCAGCAAGCTATACATAGAAGGTTCCCAGGACCTTCTCTTTGGGTCTCATAATAGGATGGCTCACAGAATTCAGAAAAACAGTTTACTTATTAGGTTACCAGTTCATTATGAAAAGATACAACCAGGGAACAGCCAGGTGGAAAAAATGCATAAAACAAAGTATGGAGAAAAGAACTCGGAACATTCATGTCCCCTCTGGACACACTACCCTCCCGGCACCTCCATGTGTTCAACCTCCAGCCCCTTTCTCCTCCCCAGAGATCTGGGTGAGATGGAACGTTCCAACCCTCTCATCACCTGGATGGTTCCCCTGGCAACCAGGCCCCATCCTGAAGGTATCCAGGAGCCCCCGTGCCTCCCATTATCTCATTAGCATACAGAAAGACACCTTTCACTTTGGTGGTTTCAGGGGTTTTTAGGAGCTGTGTGGCAGGAAACAAGGAACTAGGGAATGTTCCAATGAAGCTTTAGTTATGGAAATTTGAATCTCATCTAGGATTCATGTATCCTAAAATATTCTTCTTTTGATTTTTATTCAACCATTTCATTATGGAAAGGCCATTCTTAGCTCAAGGGATGGACGAAAACAGCAGCAGGTTGGATTTGGCCCACAAGCCATTGCTTTCAAGCTCTGCTTTCAAGGGTCCGGAGTGCCTGGTGTTCTCAGTGGTGGTTTAGCCTTGTCTGACCCTCCCAGTCCTGGCCCAGTGCGGGCATCTCCTCCACAGCCTGAGCCTCCCCTGACACATTTGTTCCTCTTCTCCTTGCTTTTCTCTCTGTTGGTCGCTGTGTGGCCATGCCTACTCTTCTTGATTAATTTGTTCTTGATTAGGTTGGGTAAGGTTCTATCTCCTGCATTACAGAAATACACAGTATTTATCTGAGAATAGATCGAAACAAAATGGCTTATTTATAGGGTAAAAAGGAATTCTATTTCTCCATTAACTCCTTTCATACCATCAATATAGCTCTCCCTTTACTTTGATGGGGAAAATAAGACATTTTGGTGGGGGGGGGGGGGGGCTAGCAATCTGAATCTATGCCAGTAGCCTAATGTTCATTCTTGTTAGCCTATAGTCTAGTCCCTGCCCCTTCCTTAATTATCTGGTCTTGCAAGACCTGTTTACCTAAGTACTCCCATTTTACAGAGGCCATAAACCATGAACAATACACAACCCCCCCAGAGGGGGTTATTAGCACTGGCACCAGGCCAGGCCTTTCTTTAGGTGTGGTCTCACGGCCACCATCCCAACACACGGGGCTTTTTGCAAAGCCCGAGAAAGGTCTGGAAGTCCCATCCATATTTGGGGGACAAAGAAACCAAAAGGGTATAAAGGGAAAGCTTCCTCCATATTGGTTTGCTCAGGATTTGGAGAGAAACAGTCTCCCCTGAGTCATTGTACTAGTACATGCGAAACATCTGAAAATAAATGGGTTTTTCCTGTGTCTCCAAGTACTCCTGTGCATTTTTCGGTCACCTGGTAAATTCTGTAACAACTTCTTCTGTAATAATTATATTTTCAGTAAATATAGTTTTAAATGACTAAGTCTCTGGAAGGAACTATTACAGCACTATAACTATGATGGGAATTATCGAAGTAGCTGCAGGAAATAGTTTTATAGAGTTCAGGAACAAAATATTGAAACATTTATCTGATTTCCTCATGACCTCTCATAAGTGGTAATGCTATTTAATTTGAAGAGATGCCAACTACATATATTCAAATTTTAGTGAGTATGACACTTAAACTTTAAAAACATAGATATTTAGGATTTATAGTCTTAAAGGTTTTGCTCTTGCTCTTTATAACTAAAGTTATAAAACATTCTGTAAACATTTTGAAATAAAAATTGAAAATCACAAAATGCTAATTCTTAGAGGTAAGATCTCCCTGCTATAGAGTATACTAAACTTTGTTGTTACCGCAAAGATCTCACAGAAATCGCCCCTAAGTCCAATGAAAAAGATTGTGGATCACATCCACCTTATTTTAAATGAAGAATTAATACAGTTTATTACACATAATTTGTGTCCCATACTGTAGCTTTAGTGAGGAGGTTGCCATCAGGGGAGGGGGTATTCCTGCTGTGTTGGGTCCCTGGAGGTGAGGCTGCCATCACTTTTAGAGTTAACATCTTTGTTTTAGGAGGGTTACCAGTATCCTTACAAAATTTAGGATAAACACCGTTCACTCTTCTTGAAGATAGATGGAAGTGCCTTATACTTGCATGTGTATGCAGTCCTTGGGAAGGTGAGTGCTCTATTCTGTAATGTAAATTGGAGCCTGCTTTCTCTTGTCTGAGCTTTTTAAGAGAAGAAACTGCTTTCCAAAAGGCTATTTTATCAGGAGAGTTGGAACAGGCCAACTCCTACAAGGTATTTTGTAATCCTGAAAACCCCCAATCGGATCCTAGTCATGATTTAATAACCAAAGCCATGGGAAATACATTACAGACTATTTTGATTGTTTTGCACGCCCTGAGAGCCTTCCTTTGGCTGTAGCATTGAGAAATAAAGTCAGAAGAATGTATCCTCCCTTTTCTTCAGCTAGCCAGGTCTAGTCAGTAGCCAAGTCTTGTGGAGTCCCTCCCTGAAATACTTCTGGAATTGATCTCCTTTTTTCATTCTCAGGGTCACTCCTAGTCCAACCCAGATCAGCCACCTATCCAACTCTGGCCCATTTCTCAGTCTGTATCCCAAATAACCTTTTAAAAATCCAGTCTAACCTATTCACTTTCTTACTTCTTAGTCATTTCGTTAATTGCTCTTAGAATAGAGTTTTATTTTGTCTAACATGGTTTACAGAGCCCCCCAAATCCTGACCTCTGCCTGTCTCATCTCTCACCACCACCACCGTGTTCTCCCTGACCCCGTGCTTTAGCCAGGCTGGAATTATTTCAGTTCCTAGAACATGACTAGGGCTGTCTTGGCCTCCAAGCCTGCTGTTTTCTCTGCAACTCTCGTTACCTGGCTCAGAGTCACAGTTCAGCTCAGAGTTCTCTTTCTCCTGGGCCTGGGTTTGGAGCCTTGATTTGCACTCGTAGAGCGCTTATGTGCCTGCCTTTTTCATAGCACTTGTCACACCTTGGGACTGATGTGTCTGAAATAGTTTCCCTGCTGCACTGGACACTCCATGAGGGCAGGTGATATGCTTTACTCATTGCTCTGTCCCTGCATCTAACAGTGGTTCTCAACCTTCTGGCCCTTTCAATACAGTTCCTCATGTTGTGACCCAACCATAAAATTATTTTCGTTGCTACTTCATAACTGTAATGTTGCTACTGTTATGAATCGTAATGTAAATATCTGATATGCAGGATGGTCTTAGGCGACCCCTGTGAAAGGTTCATTCGACCGCCAAAGGAGTCGCGACCCACAGGTTGAGAACCGCTAAAGAAGAATGCCTGACATATAGTAGCCACCCATAAATATTTGTTGAATAGAATGAAAAGTGAACGAACGAAGTAGGAGGCAATCCAGTGTATCAAAGGCTCTATGGGAGTGGAGATTATGAAAAGGAAGATGCAAATGGCATGAAGAGTTCAACGATTAAGAGCTCAGAGATCCTTGAGGTTTAACTTTCAGCAGCTTATTGTTGAATTCCGTAACATAGTGGACACAAAAGCCAGTTGGAGACTTAGGAATAAATGTTATTTAAGGACGTGAACACAGCACGTAACAGAAGTGTGACTATAAGGGGAGCCAAGATAATGGTAACACTAGGAAGGAGTGATGGCCTAAAGGAGTCTGTCATTTGCTTGTCTTTTTTCTTAACTTAGTACTGGAAAGACTTGGGCATTCTCACCAGTTTATCTACTGCTTTGTCCTGCTTTCCTTATATATCACAGGGGAAAGTTCTATAAATATTTCCTACTGCAAAGTGAAATGAAACACATTTTAAAAGCCTGATTTATTTAATATTTTTTCAATTTTGGAAGAATTAAAATTTTTTAGATTTTCATGTCTGCCTGAAAAGTAAGCTGTGTTCTTGACATCTGTTTATGAACATGGTTGCTATGAACATGGTTGCTATAGTTTGTACCGGAGTATGCGAACTTTATCCTTACTAAGGCCGTTTGTTTTAGTTTTCAGTTCCTTTCAGCTACTCTTAAAAATCTGGACTTTGGAATTTCATCTTAAAACACTTATATCTCTTTTTTTAATTGATTTTAGAGAGAGAAAGAAAGGAAGAGAGTGAGAGAAACATTGATTTGTTGTTACATTTACTTATGCATTAATGGGTTGATTCTTGTATGTGCCCTTTCCACTAACCAACTTAACTACCCAGCCAGGGCCTCTTACTAGTATATATCTTTAACCACAGATTTTTGCATGACTAGTTGCTAGTTCTGACATTGATCATTGGATATATGGAGATTTAGTTCTTAGGTTACACACACACACACACACACACACACACACACACCATTTCTAATTTAAGATCTGCTCTTGTAAAAAAGGCTTTGTGTGTCAGAGACTACCTGTGGGGTGTTTTCTTCGGGTCATTTTACTTGTAGAAAAAGACTTTTGTGCTTAATTAGCTCTGAGAGTTGAACTGATGAAGAGCCCCCTTACCTGAACAGTAAGGCATCTTGATTATTAATATGAGGCCAAGAGCTGGACCATTATTCTCACCACAGTAGTTAATCACTTACTAGTAAGAAGGAGAGAGCATTCAGTATATTTGGAGGCTGTTTAATCATCAACTTTGGGAATGGCAAATATTTCTCTGAATTTCTGAGAACATACAGGGCCACTGTTTGCCAAGCCTTTGCCACCAAATTTATTACTATAATTAATGTGTTTTCTCCTTAACAGGTTGTTCTCATTTTTATCATAAGCTATGTGTTAAGTTGCAAGTGACCACGTCATTTGTGAAGTTACCACTAGTGTTACATGTAAAAAACATCACTGGTTGGGTTGAGGAACCTGTTCTGTCTTCCTGGCAGGCAAACATAAGACAAACATAGGTTTCCAAGGTATCAGCACTGCGTGCATCTGTTTCATAGTGTAATTTCATCAGTTGAACAGATGAAGAATGCTAATTAGTTTGTTTATACGTTTGTGATTTAATGAGACTAAACACTTAACTGATCTTGAAGTAGGTACAACTTGTTTCCTGTTGCTGTTTTTAGTTTAATTAAAAACAGTGTTAGGCACAGTTTTCTGGAAGTTATAGAACTGTGTAATAGGGGAGAATCTCAAGGAAGGATGGGTAGTCAGTTGTATCCTGCCACAGTGAGATTGAATAGGAAGATGAGAATGAAAATATTGAGTTTCAGGGCAAGAGTTGAAATCCATTGTTAATGAGAAGATTAAGCTGATGAAAAACGTTATCATAAATGAAATTATAGCAAACTCCTAAATCCAATATTTAAGTTCTAATGTGCCCCAGAATAACTTATTTTAGGAAGTAGTTCTATACCTTCATTACATTCAACCTATAATCAGAATTCTATTTTTTATCACTTTTGCTTTTATTTGAATACCCTCAAAAAATTCTAATGATTCTTCCTCTAATGTTTTCTTCTTGTAATTGTTGTAGTTACATCAAAATATAACTTAAATCATGGCATTCAGTTACTACAGCTCTTCTTCCTGAAAACTAATACAAAATAATGGTGTTATGCTTATTATAAATCAATAATTATTTAATACCATCTACTATAATGTCTTTTGTTACTTTCACGTTGTGCAAAACTGGATCTGCAGAGGCTGTTATATTTTGGGAGATGAGGAAGTAACTTGTCCTATAGTCAAAATTATATTTGGATTAAAATGTTTCAGTTAACTTGCTCAGCTTTTCACAACCAGGGGTCAGAAAACTACAGCCTGTATAGCAAATCTACAGCCTGTTTTTGCAAATAAAGTTTTATCGAAGGACATCAATATTGATTCCTTTGTATAGCAGCTATGGCCTTCATACAAAAATGACAGAACTGGGTCAGTGATAGAGACCTACTTTCTGGCTCTTTACAGAAAGGCCTGCTGACCACAGATCTAAACCCTACATGAGGTCAGGAATTGGTAAATAGTAGTAGAGTTATGCTGATATGCATTAAAGCCCGAGAAACAAATATTTGTGAAACTGAGTCTTCCAAGGAATACAATTGAGAGCTTTAAGTTTTTAGGTCTTTCGGAATCCAAGTAACCATTGCACCTACTGCCAAATTGCCTTTGAGACACTCAGTAGCCTGCTGAGATAGCTACCTATTCTATTCTGGCAGAATATGTTTTCTGCTCCTGAATATATAGGGTCTTCCTTGTACCTTCTTAAAGATTCATAAATTACATGTAAACACAGATTTGGGGTATGACTTTAAATAATAGAGAATACTGGCAGCTTCTTCTGGCCTGTCAGCATCCATAATCTTCACCTACTCCATATCCATGAGAGCCCAAAGGTTGTCAGATGGTAATTTAGGCTTCCTATTTGTTTCAGTTCAGAAAAGGAATTGTCCATTGCTCTAAACTTATTAGATAACTTACCTGTGACAAATTAAAAGCTATTGCTTATGCATATTAAGAATATATTAAGAGCATTTAGGCGCATAGTAAAGAAAAGAAAAGAACTGAACTCCGGTTCTAAAGACGGAAGTATAAGGCTCTATCCTGGATAATTCAAATACCACCAGCCAATGAACAGGAGAATTATGTTCTTGTTGGCTCTTTAATATAAACTTCTAAGCCACTTTTAAGATAAACTAATCCTAGTTTCTAAATTAAGCCTTATTATTTAGAAACCAGTATCATTTGTGCTTGAGTTAGTAGAAAATGCATTGGCTCTGGAGTGAGATGGACCTACCTTTGAACTCAAGCTCCATCACTTTCTAGCATTTCAAACTAAAGTAAATGACCTAAACTTTCAAGCATCTGGCTCGTTGGGAATAAGAATGTTTGTGCCATATGGTTGCTATGAGGATCAAACGACTCCCGTGAGGCTTAAATGTAAGTACAGAGTTCCCAGGCATATAGAACGGGGTGAATAAACGTAGGTTCTTTTCCACTCTTTTTTGTGTGTTTTTTATTTTCCAAGAATGATGAACCCAGTTAATCACGATCATTAGAATTGTTTATAAGCTGAACTTATAACCAGACAGTGTTTCAGTTCTGAAAATATATATTCAATGTTTTAGATCTGAAAAAAATGTACTTAGGCATCAAGTATATATATTTGGGTATGTTTGAGAGACATTAGTTTTTGCTATTCTGATTTATCAGAAGTGATAGCATAGTGAGAATGTAGTAGTATGAGCACTAATAAAACTACATTTAGATTTGGCTTCTGTCTTAAAACCATATTGTTCCACCAATGTGAAATCAAACTAGCCTAAAAGGGTTATAAAAATGGACACCAGTAGTTTGTGTTAATGAGGACACTTTGGAGAAAATTATGTTCCATTTGAAAAATATTAAAATATTAAAAGCAAGTATTTTACTAGTATACCAAAATGCACACATATTATAGATCTTTTTTTTAATTGTTTTATTGCTTAAAGTATTACAAAAAGTATTACATATGTCTCCTTTTTTCCCGCCCTTGACAATCCCCTGGTCTCCCCTTCCCCCCAGTGTCTTATGTCCATTGGTTATGCTTATATGCATGCATACAAGTCCTTCAGTTGATCTCTTACCCTCCCCTCCTGCCCCCAACCCTCCCCGGCCTTCCTTCTGTAGTTTGACAGTCTGTTCGAGGTTGCTCTGCCTCTGTATCTATTTTTGTTCGTAAGTTTATAATGGTCTTTATTATCCATAAATGAGTGAGATCATGTGGTATTTTTCCTTCATTGACTGGCTTATTTCACTTAGTATAATGCTCTCCAGTTCCATCCATGCTGTTGCAATGGTAAGAATTCCTTCTTTTTTACAGCAGCATAGTTATTCCCTTGTGTAGATGTACCACAGTTTCTAATCCATTCATCTACTGATGGGCACTTAGGCTGTTTCCAGATCTTAGCTATGGTGAATTGTGCTGCTATGAACATATGGGTGCATATATCCTTTCTGATTGGTGTTTCTGTTTTCTTGGGATATATTCCTAGAAGTGGGATCACGGGGTCAAATGGGAGTTCCATTTTTAGTTTTTTGAGGAAACTCCATACTGTCTTCCATAGTGGCTGCACCAATCTGCATTCCCACCAGCAGTGCACAAGTGTTCCTTTTTCTCCACATCCTCTCCAGCACTTGTCGTTTGTTGATTTGTTGATGATAGCCATTCTGACAGGTGTGAAATGGTACCTCATTGTTGTTTTGATTTGCATCTCTCGGATGATTAGTGACTTTGAGCATGTTTTCATATGTCTCTTGGTTTTCTGAATGTCCTCTTTTGAAAAGTTTCTATTTAGGTCCTTTGCCCATTTTTTGATTGGATTGTTTATCTTCCTTTTGTTAAGATGTATGAGTTCCCTATAAATGTTGCAGATTAAACCCTTATCAGTGATAACATTGGCAAATACGTTCTCCCATGCAGTGGGCTTTCTTGTTTTGTTGATGGTTTCTTTTGCTGTGCAGAAGCTTTTTATTTTGATGTAGTCCCATTTGTTTATTTTCTCTTTAGTTTCCAATGCCCTAATATTATAGATCTTTACCAAATGTTCCATCTATTTTATAATTGGCACTAGAATCCCGTTGCAGGAGGATTCCTGCAAGAATAGGGCTTCCTCGGGCCAATCGTGCCGCCAAGCCCCTCCGCCCAGGGCTGTAGACGGGGGTCCCGCCCGCCCAGGGCTGCACACGGGGGTCCCGGCTGGGGGTGGGGCTTAGGCTGCACACGGGGGCCAGGATGGCGGCTCGCACTGGCTGCAGTATGCAAATTAGCCGCCATCTTTGTTGGCGGTTAATTTGCATATCACACTGATTAGCCAATGGGAGGCGTAGCGAAGGTATGGTCAATTACCCTGTTTGTCTATTATTAGATTAGATTCCCACCAGATTTTTTTTTTTACTTGAAAAACGCAATATGACTCTGTGGTCTTTGCTTGTTCACACCTGTCTTTTTCTGTTTTCGTAAGTGCACTAAGTCACTCGCTCTCTGTTCCAACTTTCTACTGCCCGCAGACATTCCCATCACCAGTGTCCTTGAGCTGATCGTGGCTTCCATTTGTCAGTCCCACATAAGAAGAGCAGCTCACCAGGACGAGATCCACAGCAGGCTGAGGCCACTGACACCATGTTCTGTACGAAGCTGAAGGATCTCAAGATCACAGGGGAGTGTCCTTTCTCCTTACTGGCACCAGGGGAGGCTCCAAAAGAGCCAGCAGAGGAGGTGGCGGGAAACGCAGAGAGCTGCCCAGCCACCCTGCCCATCTGTCAGGACGCCCCTGAGAAGAATGTGCAAGGAAGTCTCCCTCAAAGGAAGACCAGTCGGAGCCGCGTCTACCTTCACACTTTGGCAGAGAGCATTTGCAAACTGATTTTCCCCGAGGTGAGTGCTTGCCCTGTTCAGGATGTTACTGATATTTTGAAAATTCTAAAATAATGGTTTTCTAACGAAAACGTAAACACTTGCTTTCTCACTCTCAAGTCTCTGATAGATGTTTCCTGGAAACACAGAAAAGCATTCCTTTAAAGCAATCATCGTCTTAAATTGTGTTCCTCTTAAAATGTTTAACATCTTGAATTGTTTTCAAAAGGATCCTGACTCTGACAAGCTTTTGAGCAACTGCTTAGCCCCTTAGCATCAGCTTCCTTATCTGTAAAATGGAAACAATGACAGTCTCTCTGTTTGAGAGTGTTAATGAACATGGAGTGAAGTGATCCATACCTCTTCCCATACCATAAATGACCAGTAGTTGTCAACTGTTATTTTAAAATCAAGTTCCTTGAAGAATAACTTCTTTTCTGCCATGTTTTCTTCTTCTGAATCCAAAGAGTAAGATGTGTCCCCTGATAATTTGTTGAGGTGGGGAAATCTCCCTTTTCCTGCTGTGTCTGAGTCTGAAATCTCTGCTCAGGCCAGGCTTGACCTGGTCCTTTGTGTCAGAGTTGTTAATTCAGACACTTCTTGAAATAGCTCTGTGAGCTGCCTAGCCTAATATCATTTTGAGATATGGAGCATCTTCTGTTAATCTACCTGTGACAGAACACTGGGAATAGAGCATATACTTCATTAGGTCAAATATTTTAGGAATAGAAGAGGCATGTCGGGAGCTCCTCTCCCCCTGCAGGCTAAAGAGAAGAGCAGCTGAAAGTCTCCATGATTTCTTCTTCCCTCCATCTGTGTTCAGTTTTATAGACACTCACATAACCGATGAGATCGGAATTAGACTCCAGCTATCATAATCCACTGGTAATTTTTAATTGACTCAACACCAAAGCATTGAAGCACATCCCTAAGGACTAGGCGAGCTAAGTAACTTGACCAAAGTCACACAGCTTTCGAAGGCTAGAGCAATTTCTGCTGTCAAACAATATGGGCTCCAGTGAGTGAGAAAGAAGATACTTAAATTGAAGCTTGAATTAGAATTAGCTGAAAGTTGAAGGGACTAATTTTGAATATAATATCATCACAAAAATACTTTGGTTAACCACCTTAGAAATAGAAATATTTAATTATTCTTATCCTACTCTAGTCACTAGACAGCCAGCTTTGGCTGGGATGAGGGAAGTAGCCCTTGTCAGGGAGTTGGTTGGTTGGCATCCCAGTCTCGGGAGTGGTTGGTAGTCTCGTTTCCAAGGACAGAGTGAGGTGCCCAGAGGGGAACAGGTGGGGATGATGGGAATGATGGGGAAGCTGGAGAGCTTCCGTGCTTCTCCTGAGTCTTGTCATTGCCATGTTGGCTTCATTATTTTGTCTGATAGATTTCGAATTCCTAAAGTAGAAGTCACCCACGTGCTAAAACATTCCAAATATCAATATAAATGATATTTTACTGGATTCTTTGTCTTTGTTTAGAATAATCTCTGTTGTTTGTGAACTCATAGAAGTATTTATTAAAATTTGACAATACTGCTTGGTAGTAGATGGAAAGGCAAGACTATAAGAATTCTAAGCGGCAGAAGAGGTACAGTAGGTATTATTCACTAGAACTCCTCTCTGACAACTGAGGTCATTTGCCTTATAACAGTAAATGGTCTAATGCTGCATACATTTGGACTGAGTAATACTAATCTAGATTATTCCATCAACTGCCCAAACATCTGCATGTCTTTAATTAAATAGCATTTAAAAAATTTTTAAAGTAGACATTTAATTCTTTTACTGTTTGGATAACAATTCTATCTGTTATCCAAAGGAAGAGACTCAAAATACCATTGGACAGACTATAGTTCTCATTTTAGATAATCAGACTTTACTCTCCAATTTGTTTTTATGGCTGGAGTAAGTATTAAAATCCATGAACCTTCCAGCCTTTCTTTCATCCTGAGGCAGACATGTCTTCCCTCTCTTTATCGGACCAGTCAGAGAAGCTGTTCTACATTCTACATTTAAGTTTTCTTTTTATTTCTTTTCGGCACTTGCATTTTTTCCTAATAAATTTCAAATCTTTCCGAAGCTCTATAATGAAAGTCCCTTCCATGATTTATTTTATTAAAACAGAAGCTTGGTCTATTTTGCTGAACTCCACTGCCTCCCTTAACCAGTGGAAACTCTAAGTGAGATATAAATAGTGCTTAAGGAGAAAGGAATTTCCCAACTTGGAATAGAGCCAGAAATTTCTTCACTTTCCTCTCGTTAAACTACAGAAAGAACCAGCGGTTATGTATACCCATGTAGATACATATGATTTTTACATGCTCTGCAAAAAAAAAAAAAAATTGTCAGCTCTGTTTACCAATGCTCTCCTTCCCCTTATTAACCAGAGACAGCAAACTGTTAAGAAAGATTGAGAGTCAAGTATTTAAAAAGTATGGAGGCTGCAATATCTTGAAGTATAGGAAAATTCACGAAATCAATAAAAAAGAGTAAAATTACATGTGTTTGGTGAAGATAATTAGTTCAAAGAAAGGAAATCGGTGCAAATTAGGGGAAATCCAAGATTTGTTTCAAATCAGTGATCAACTGATTTTGGCAACAGATTGGATTTAAGGGATAAAAGAAAGGGAGACAGATAATGCCAGAGTTTTCTAGACCTGGGGCTGTAAATGATACATGAAACATAAATATGCATGTGGAGTTAAGGGCGGGGAGTCACTGGCGTGGCTGGATGTGGAATTGGTGACAGGAACAGGGGTGGGCTTGGCTTGAGCCACACGGACATTGACGTATTGGTAGCACATCCAAAGGGGTTTCCCGACCCAGAGGGAGTGATGCCCAGAATTCCTTCATGGAAGACCGGACTTTGCCAAACTGGAGTCTTCTATTTGTATTCCCACTCACCTTGACCTTGGTCCGTGGCTGTCAGGACGACCACCCGCCACTGGTAAAGCCTGAGGCCCACAAACCCACATCCAAACTCAAATTAGTCTGAGCTCATGGTTTCTTCCCAAGTTTGAAAAACCCATGGAAAACCAGTCTCACTTTCCAAAGTGTAAATTCATGACACTTATCATTACAGTGATAACATAGCCGCTTCTTCGCAAGAAACTTTCAGGGAGAAGGATTAAAATGTATCTTCGAGTCAATTATTTAAGGGAATGTTTACAACTTTTCTTTTCGATTTTCAGTTTGAGCGGCTGAACTTTGCACTTCAGCGGACACTGGCAAAACACAAAATCAAAGAAAGCAGGTAAATTGAGCTGTTTTATTTGTGTGAACTTCTTATTACCATCTCTGCGGCCACTACTAATAGCCAACACTTGCTGAAAGTATCCACATATTTTGAATCACTATGCTATGCCAAAAACTGGACTGTTTTAGCTGCTACTAATCCGAAAATAAGTGCATTTTCGAATGTTATGCATCCCTAAGCTCCAAGTTTATGTAAAATGTTTAGGATTTTCTAGGGGTTTAGGAAAAGGCAGAACTGAGTTTCCAAGCTGGGTTTTTCAGAGCCCATGATTTCAACATTGTTGCCATATACTGCTGCTTTGAACAAGCTCCCATAGGCCTCTTCTCTCAGACTAAGGGTGATTTCTAAAATACTTAACAGGTCAGGCATGGATGCCCACCCTCAGTGCACAGTCCTTGGCTGATGAATACTGCTAAAAGGTTGAAGCAGGGTTCCTGTGCCCGCTCTTCCCCACTTCTCCCTCCCCCCAAATTAGACTTTAGGTGCTGCATCAGGAGGAAATGAAATGGAAGAAGGATGGGGGGTGGGGAATTCGGGGGCCTTGGGACAGCAGCTATTAATCCTTAGGGAAATTTTCAGTATTTTTTATAACCGGTATGGTTATTCTGGTGTGCACTGGCTAAATATCAGTTCTGTTTATACTTTTTTTTTTCTTGTACTGTGTCTTTGAAATTTTATTTAAGCTAGCTTTCTGTAGAGGCTTAATCTATAATAAGCTAGCTTTCTGTAGAGGCTTAATAGATAAGGTGATTTAAAAAAATAATCTGATTTCTATAGTTCATTTTTCAACTATATCTTGGCGCAGTCACTGCTGGTGGGTAATTTGACTTGGCCTTGTTTTCGATCCCCTGAAATGCCAAGGATTATTCAATCTGCCAATGATAGAATAAATACTTGAGCTCAAATTTACAGAGATGAACATTGACGTTCTGCAAACCAATACCATTGTCAGAGATATTTTATAAATTCATTCATCTCCCTGCTACTCATGAGTGAATAATCTGTTCTGTGGATTATCTGCGCTTAATTTTCCTTGCTGACTAACTGGTCCCGGACTGCAGGCAGCAGGCTGCCAAGAGGAGTCCCAGACGGGTCCAGAGAGAGAGAGTGAACCCGTGTGTCTGACAGAAGCTTTGTTTACAGGAGCGATATGCAAAGTATTCCAGAGCCCCCGACCTTGATTCTCAGTCAGGCTGATAAGATAGCCACAAGTCATCCTAGCTGTGCTACTGTGTCTGTCTGCCTAAGTCCTTGGCAGCCAGTTCACACAAAATTTATTCTCAGTGCTTTGTGTTCTGAATGTTCCTAAGCTAGAGGCAGACATTCCTTCAGGATGTGTTCCCAGCAGCGTATCTCTTTTAAAGATCTCAAAACTAAAAAAAATAAAATAAATAAATAAAAATAAATATTTTATTTGCAAATCTTGAAACATCTTTAACCACTTGCCTGACTTTTTATAGAGCGGATCATACTTTTAAATTGTCCTCGTGGTGATTATTCAGTTGTTGAAATAAGATGAGCCCCCCCCCCTTTTTTTTTTAATAAGAGTGCCTGTTGATATGCCAAATGCCTTCTCTCTGCTTTGCCTTTTAAAATTGTTGCGTATGCTCTTTGTGTCTGGGTCTCCCACCAGCACCACCATCTTTTTGACAAGGCAACTGCTGTTTCTGCTGCTCTCATTTTGCCAACTGCTGAACACACCTGGCTCCCTTTTGCAGACTGCTTCTTCTCTTATGTTTTCTTGAAAAGCAAAACACCAATATATTAAATAATAAACTGTCCCTCAATGGAGTACTGGAGCTCCCTACGCACCACCATCTATTTTTTAAGTAAATGAGTTTTAGTAGAACCATTCTGATAGCTCCCTGGAGTGGTTGCACATACAGCTTTTGTTTTGTTAATTTCTCTAGGATCTGTTGCTCACATCATCATATGTATGAACTCCTGGCTGATGTGTGTGTGTGTAGCACACATTCAAGCTTCTACCTCCTTTTTGAAGATAAAGAGAGGGGGCTTATTTTGAATTGCACTATCTGCTGTTTGGACTCACTTTGCTCATATCTCATATGATGGGTGCTGGGGATTGGCAGCATTATAGTTCTCTGAGCAGATTTGCTCTCATTCTCTAGAAAAAAAAAGAAGTTGCTTAAATGACAAAAAAGGAGCCAATTAAAGGCTGATTAATACAAAACAATATATATCAAGGGGTTTGATGATAAAAGACTAGTCTTTGGGTGGTGAGCACACAATAGAGTATACAGATGTTGTATTATAAAGGAGTACTATATATCAAAGTGTTTGGGGGTCTCTAAAGTCGAACTAGATAATACCAGTTAGTGTTCTTCAACCAGTTAAAATAAGAAAATATTTCCACCTAGTATTCTAAATAATTATAAACAACATACCCTTATGTGACAAAATAGTGGACTGAGCAATTTTCCTTCTTGAAAAATATTCCCTTTTGAAACTTCTCTACATGTGTCATGTTCTTTGAAATCTATTAAACAATTTTAGATTCATGCCTGTTTGTAAACTTGGCTTGTCTAATGGCATACTGAACCACAATCAGAACTTGGGTGCCTTTAAATATGCTTCTGTAGTTTGGCAAATTTGCTCATGATCAGTCATCACTATCAGAAATCATCAACAAAAAAATTAGGTAGACATGAATCAGCAAGTTGTCCAGTTGAAATCATTAATCAGAATGTGTGTGCCATTATCAACTTCTATGCTACAGAAACCAGTGCAGTAATTGAATAAAGAATAGATTAGTTACTCATTTTTATACAAGATCAAGGATAACACTTAATGTAAAGATGTCTGAGAGTTAAATATACAAGCTTTACTGTATGTTTATAAAGTAAATGTACAGAATCTACTGTATATTCACTTTAGAAAAATATTGTGATACTTAAAAATGAAATCCATCAGTATGTAGGTTTTTCTTCTTGTGGGTCATTTCATACTCCTGGTTCCCTGCCAGTGTAGGCCTCTATAGTATTAGCTTAAGTGAAGTTCAGTTAAAAGGCAAGTACTTCATAAAAAATGATGAAGTACTCCGTATTCAGATATATCTGGGGGTTTTCAACATTGCTTTGGGTTGTACATGTAACTGCTCCTTTTCTGTAAACTTGATAGTCAAGACTTGCCTCTCCAGAAAAAGTTACTGAAATTATTTGTCATGATTTCTGTCTGTTATTATCTGAACTTTTGAACATTCACAAGTCAGTTTATAATTTAAGATATTAAAATATTTTCAGAAAATCTGTGGAAAGAGAAGACTTTGAAAAAATAATTGCAGATGAAGCGCTTGCAGCAGGTAATAAAATTGTTTCATGTTAATTGTCTAGTATATGTAATTAGGAATTAATTATGCTTATAGAACTAATGTTTTATTTGCAAACTAATGTTTTCTATTAGTAAAAAAATATTTACCTGTAGAACTAACATTTTCTTTTAAAATATTTATTTTTATTAGCTGGTGAATTCCAGTGTGAATTGTTCAATCTATGTATTGTATTAACATAAAGAATAACTCTTTGTCATATATATTTTTGTTTGACCTTAAACATTTCCTCTTCTTTTATTTAAATTTATCTTTATTATTGAAAGTATTATATATATCCTCCTTTTCCCCCCATTGACCCCCTCCACCTCCAACCTCCCACCCTCACACCCCCAGGACTCATTTCCTCTTTGTACAATGTTCATTTGCTGAGAACTAGATAAGGCTGCATGGGAAGCTGACTCATATACAAGTATATGCTTTGGTCTTAAAGTTAACTACGTGTTCCTTATTTATGCATAAAAATCCTACTCCACAAAGTAAAACAAAGAATTTTAAAAAGGTTTGAAGCAATCATGGGGAAAGGTGCTAACAGTGTTGTCATATTAATAATTAGTTTAGAAAAACAAGTAGCTGAGTAACTTTGTCCTACTACCCTTTTCAAAGTTTGAGTACATGGACCAACAAGTTAAATTTTTCTGAACATACAAGATATTAAGATTTTAATAATAATAATGATGATGGTGGTGATTGTGGCTGACTTATTATAATGAATCCTTCTTAGAAGCCAGGGACTATTCTAAATGCCATCCCCACACATCGTGACAGTGGCATAAAGAGGGCACCATTGCTCTTCCTGAGTTACAGGTGGAACGGAACGTGGTACACAGAGTTGAAAGAATAAAGGAAGTTCTGGAAGAAGTAGGAAGTGACTAATATATTCCAAACACATATTTATTAGAGTAACACTAACAAGAATGCTATTATACCCAGAAAAAAAAGTACTTTATATCATCTCTAAAGAAAAATGACAACATTTAGTTTTATAGCCAGTGATTTCAAATTAATTCCTGTGTCTGAAGCTAACACTCCTGGAGGCCCTGCAAGGGGGACAATACCTTTCATCAGGATGGTCAGGTTTTTTTGTTACCAGGGTGGGACAGCTTTTTCCAAAATGGACCTGCTCCTGCAATTCCTATTGCCCTTTTCTAGCTAAGTTTAGGGGGATAAAATGTTGTACATTATATTCAGTTGATCATTCTTTTTTGAAAAAAATTTTTTTTATTGATTTCAAAGAGGAAGGGAGAGGGGGAGAGAGACAGAAACATCAATCAATGATGGAAGAGAATCATTGATCAGCTGCCTCCTGCACTCCCCCTACTGGGGATCGAGGCTGCAACCTGGGTATGTGCCCTGACCAGGAATCAAACCATGGCCACCCATGTTCATAGGTCAAGGCTCAGCCACTGAGCTATGCCGGCCGGGTGATCATTCTTTTTTAAAGAAGTGATTTGGGATTTCTAGTCAGCATTACCAGAATTTTAGTAACTCATCTATATCGATAATTAGAATATAGATGGTTAATTTGGGTTGGCATTCTTACTACCAGATATAAAAGGAATGAAATCATCAAATAAAACAATGTCTACCATAGTTGTAACAGCACAGTTCTCCCACACTGGCCTATTTGACATGGCAGGACATGTGTTATCTGCTTTCAGGAGTTCCGGTGGAGAGCATCAGAGCATCTCTCGGTGAAGAGATTTTTAAAATATGTTATGAGGAAGATGAACACATCCTGGGTGTGGTGGGAGGAACCCTCAAAGATTTCCTAAATAGCTTCAGCACCCTCCTGAAGCAGAGCAGCCACTGCCAAGAAGCAGAGAAGAAAGGCAGGCGGGAGGCTGCCTCCATTCTCTGTCTGGATAAGGACCACGATTTCTTAAACGTTTACTATTTCTTTCCGAAGAAGATCACGTCCCTGATTCTTCCGGGCATCATTAAGGCAGCTGCTCACATCCTGTACGAAACCGAAGTGGAAGTGTCATTAATGCCTTCCTGCTTCCACAACGATGGCAGTGAGTTTGTTAATCAGCCCTATTTGTTGTACTCCGTTCATGTCACAAGCACCAAACCATCCCTGTCCCCGGGCAAACCCCAGTCCTCACTGGTCATTCCTGCTTCTCTCTTCTGTAAGACATTCCCGTTCCATTTCATGTTTGACAAAGACATGACAATTCTGCAATTTGGCAATGGCATCAGGAGGCTGATGAACAGGCGAGACTTTCAAGGAAAGCCTAATTTTGAAGAGTACTTTGATATTCTCACTCCAAAAGTCAACCAAACGTTTAGCGGAATCATGACTATGTTGAATTTGCAATTTGTGGTCCGAGTGAGGAGATGGGACAACTCTGTGAAGAAATCTTCAAGGGTAAGAGAAACATAATAGCATTTTGATTATGAAATCAATTATTTCATATTTAAGGACCAGAAACAAAAAAAAATGGTACAAATGCAAATGCATCACTTCAAATGTTTTCTTAAAACATTTATATTTAAAAATAATTCTAAAATACTTTTAAGGCTGAAATAAATTTAAAATAAGGTCCTTTCTGCATGTATTTCTTCTCTACTTGACCCTTACTTCACAAATATTCATTGAATGTAATCTACCCTTTAACATCTTTATGAAATATTTTACAACTGAATTATAAAAATATTTATATAAAATATGCTTGCAATCATCATCAGTTGACTTAATTTGGAATAAGAGGTCTTTTTCTATAACAAACAAACAAAACTACTGTTTTTTTCTTATAGGAGCCAACTAAGTAAATTTTTTTACTCAATATTCAATAAATGGAAAAATCAATACCTTTTGATTAATTGTTAGAGGATGTGGGGAGAAATGTTCTGTCTCCTCCTGGTAGAGAACTTTGGTAATTATTTACTCTTAGCTTACAAAGTTTGCTAAGTCATAGTCAATAGTACAGCTAAGCTAATAGAGAGGCTTATGGTGCATATCAATTTTAGTCATGTATAACCCCAGCAGACACACTGTTTCCCCAAAATTAAAACAGCTTTATTGCTTTTTATCATAAAAATTGTATAACTAAATATTTAAAAACTTGGTAATAATGAAAGATGTCCATTGTAGCAACAATAACAAAAACTCAATGACATTAGTTATCAAGCATGCTGTAATTCAGAGTGTGCTTATACAGGGAAAAATTTTGAGCCTGTAAAAATAAAGAAACGTGAGGATTATACATTTTTGTTTAAAACAAAAATAATACTATTTATAACTTCCTTTTTTCACTAAACAATCTATTTTGGCCATCCTTCCATGTCATTAGATATAGGGCTGTTTCACTTTTCAAAAGCTGTGTAGTATTCATTATAAGGTTGTCCTCCATGTAATCATCTGCTCTGAAAAGGACATTTGGATTGCTTTTGGCTCTGCCGCAGTGAGCAACACACATGTACATATTTGTCCACACTCATCCCAGTAAATCTTGTGATCCAGGATGATCACTTGAAGCCTCACCTCCCTGAAGGCTCCCTTGGCGCAATGGTTTCTGCTGGCTGCTCCTATCAAAAGGAAGTAGTCACATGCCACTTACTGAGGAAGCCTTATAGGAAGCATTGTTTGCACTGCTTATTGAAAAGTATGATCTATGTGTAAAGTATACTTTTCAAATACCTGCATACATTTTTAGAACTCACAGTAAATTGGAACTATATGAAAATATATTGTTCTTGGTCAGCAGGTAGAAAAAAAAGTCAAGTACAATACAAAGGGATGATCACTATATCTACTTCCTCTCCTTTTGTCTCCAAAAATGTTGGAAACTTGAATTGGTCACAGCAATTGGTTCTCCTTTGCTTCACAGGTTATGGACCTCAAAGGCCAAATGATCTACATCATTGAATCCAATGCGATCTTGTTCTTGGGGTCACCCTGCGTGGACAGATTAGAAGATTTTACAGGACGAGGGCTCTACCTCTCAGACATCCCAATTCACAATGCGCTGAGGGATGTGGTCTTGATTGGAGAACAGGCCAGAGCTCAAGATGGCCTGAAGAAGAGGCTGGGAAAACTGAAGGCCACGCTGGAGCAAGCCCACCAAGCCCTGGAGGAGGAGAAGAAGAAGACAGTTGATCTCCTGTGCTCTATATTTCCCTCCGAGGTGGCGCAGCAGCTGTGGCAAGGGCAGGTTGTGCAAGCCAAGAAGTTCAATAACGTCACCATGCTGTTCTCAGACATTGTTGGGTTCACTGCCATCTGCTCCCAGTGCTCGCCGCTGCAGGTCATCACCATGCTCAATGCGCTCTACACCCGGTTTGACCAGCAGTGCGGAGAGCTGGATGTCTACAAGGTAGGGGTGGAGCAGGACGGGGCCCATTTTCCAGGCAAAAGTCACTGAGAAAAAGCACTGTAACTAGGATCTGAGTTATAAAGCAAACGAAAGGCCATCCTGGGAGCCACATCCTGGGAGTAGGCATTGTGCATTAATCACCTGGGTGTTCGGCAGCCAGAAATAGCTCTGAATTTGCTCAGAAAAGGAGAGGATTCCATGAGAAGCCTGCCACATTGTCTTCTTAAGGAATAAGCATAGAATGGGGAATGATAGACGGAGTGGAGGATGGGGTGCAGGACCCATGAGCAAGTGAAGTTTAGAAGTCAATGAACATGACACTTGACTGTGGGAACTGAGTGGAGTTGCTAAGCATGGTATAATTCAGAGTATCTCTTGTACAGGGAAAGTTTATCCTTTGTCCCTGTAAAAGTAAAGAAACCTGAGGATTATACAACTCCTATTTAAATAGATTAATTCAATTCAGAGTTAACATGATACTTTTTATGGCCAGTTAGCAGAAACTCAAATTACCTACTTACGGCTTTATTGTAGAGCAGCCGAGGGCAGAGATACCTAAATAAGAGAGACCTGTCTTCAAATCTTGTCTCTACCTGATGTGTTTCATTTGTGAAAGAGAAAATATTATCTACCCAAAGGGTTTATATGAATAAACCTACATATGTCCTGTAAGCTTTATGAGCGGGATTGTTATAAATATTATGGTAAATAATATCTGTTATTCATCAGGCAGCAGGATTTTTGGGGTGCTCAGGATGTACCAGCATCATTCTAGGCACTGGGGACGCACAGTGATTGTCCCCAACATGTAATCAGCCACTTTTAAAATGTAACTGTTGTCAAAAGAAAGAACTAATGAAGAGATTTCATGTTCTGCCTTTAGAAGTAAAATTATATATATATATTTTTTACTGATATAACATATTTTGCCTTGTTTTAGACATTATCATTAAGCACAAAGCATGCCTCTCATTTGCGTGGCTTAAAATCAACTCTTAATTTGCCACATAACAATCTGGCATTTCAGAACTTAACCCAATACAAAATGATTAAGGAGAAACAAAAATTATTTATGGGAATATACAAGACCCTGCTTTTTTTTTCAATTTAGATGCTAGAAGTAAAAACAAAATGAGAAAATAAAAAAAACTTCCTTTAAAAACTCTAACAGGAAATTCCAGACAGAGCTATGATCCCTTGGGACAAAAATAGGCTCATGGATAATTACAGATAAAATAATTGGCTTTGGTTAGGTTAAGCTTGATGGCCTCTTGTGGAATCCGCTGTATTTTTTTGTAGACAGTTTCTATCTTGAGAATGTCTCCTCTCTCAGCAGAGTTGTGAGAAGGAAGGCTTGCTGTTCTTGGCAAACTACTGAGATTGATGTCAGAAGAAGTAGTCCTCTTCTTCAACTTGTTGAAACTTGACAAAATTGGTTATTTTGTCAAGTATTTAGAATCTATCCTCCTTACTACCAGGATGGTAGCCATAGAGTTCCCTGACTCACCCAACTGCAGCCTAAGCTCGTCAATCACCTTCTTTCCTGTCCTTATGCCCACCTTCTCTCCACTCTGATTTCTCATGAAAATACATAGAGGTAGCTGTAAATAAGTAAGGAGGGTCTTAATGACTAAATAAATTTCAGATACACAGAATGTATAATCATAGGCCGACCTATGAGTGTCATGGCTTCCAAGGAATAGTCAAGTTTATTTATTCAGGGACCTGATCATGCCAGGACTTTATTTAACTTCATTTTCCAGCATTTCATCTTTTGGTCATCTTTTTGTGTTAGTATTTATTTATCTATTGTTTTAGCAAATATCTACTGCTTATCCAGCATTTTCCAGCATGGGTGGGCAAAATCCCTGTGAGAAGAGTTGACATGTGTGTGTATGTGTGGAGGGGTGGGAGGTACTGGCAAATACTAGGTTTCCATATGACCTACTAAGCCCAATTTCACACAAGTCTGGACCAGGTGCTATAATAGCACAGAGAATGGGCACAAGTAGGGGTGAGGGTTCTCCTTCTAATTAGTAACACTTTTTTGAGCACTTGTGATATGTTAGCCTTTCAGTTAAGCACTTCATATATATTCACTGCTGAGCCAAAGCTTATGGGAGGCATTGCTGCCTGGTTCATTCATTGGTGAACATACTGGGCACTGATAGGAATTAGTAAAATAGACAAACTCAGAGAGCTTACATTCTACTGGGGCGGGGGTAAGACAATAAACAGATGAGTAAATATATAGTATTTCATGTCGTGTAATATTCTGGAAGAAAAATAAAGCAGGTTAAGGGTGAGAAGTGATTGCTGTTTCATAGAGGGTAACCTTTCTCATAAGGAGATGTTTTGGAGGGGCTGAAGGAAATGAGGGACAAACCAAATGGTTATCTGCAGAAAGGTTATTCCAGGCAAAGGGATAGCAAGTAGGAGCCTGTTTGGTATATTTGAGAGAAAACAGGAGAAGCCAGTGGTATTGAGACAAAGTGAGCAACAGGGAGTGTCAGGAATTAGCAGAAAAGCTGGTCAAGAAGAAACTTGGCACCTTATAAGGGTTTCAGCATTTATTCTGAGTAAACGTTTACATCTCTTTTTCCTTTTCTCACCTCCATTTCTCCACACTGGAAGCTGTGGATAAGAAGAATGAGATGATTTGATAAGTTACAATAAATATTTAGAAAAGAAAAATGTGATTATTACAATTTGGTGGATTTAAATTAATTGTTAGCTTTTTATAGCCAGTATCATAGACAAAGAACACTGAGATTGTTACTATATGATCCTTAATTTCTGCTGTAAATTATATGCTATAATTCTTCCTGAGCTTTTTATTTGTAATGTGGAAAATCTGTTATGCGCAGGTGGAGACCATTGGCGATGCATATTGTGTGGCTGGGGGATTACACAAAGAAAGTGATACCCATGCTGTTCAGATAGCACTGATGGCCCTCAAGATGATGGAGCTCTCTGATGAAGTCATGTCTCCCCATGGAGAACCTATCAAGGTAAACTAGATCATATATTGTCCAGGAAATGAGAATAAATGCTTAGTTAGTTATCAAAAGAATGGTGTGCCTGGCCTGTGTGGCTCAGTGTTTGAGCGTCAACCTATGAACCAGGAGGTCATGGTTCAATTCCCGTTTAGGACACATGCCCAGGTTGCAGGGAGCATGCAGTAGGGGGCATGCAGGAGGCAGCTGATCAATGATTCTCTCTCATCATTGATGTTTCCATCTCTCTCTCCCGCTCCCTTCCTCTCTTTAAAGAATGGTGTATCAGTCGGGGTTTAGTTGCAGAGAGCAAACTCTCACTTGTTGAAGCAGGGGAACATTTACCACCTGGTATGGAATGGTTCCCAGAATCATTGGGAGGACCAAAGAAGCCATCTATAAGTTAAGCTTTTTAAAAATGGGTCCTAAAGCCACATTTCAGCGCCACTGCTTTTTCCTCTGTCGGGAAGCTGGCTCCAGAACTATACCACCGTAGCCAGTCAGGAAAAGGTTGTGTTCTGAAAGCTGCTGCCTCTGCTGCTGGCTACAGAACACAACTACACGCACCTCCTCTAATCTGGATCAGCGACGTGAATTCCTGCATCCTGACCCTCACAAAATGAGCGCCTGGGAACTGGGCTCTCCACTAAGCACCCACAGAAAACCCAAAGCTTCCCTACTTGTAAGCATCCCAAGTGCAGTCCCAGCAGAAATCGTGGCTCCCAAATCTCATGCACGTGGCTCTGAGTCACTGGACCTAAATGCATCTAGGTGCTGCCAGGGAGTTTGGAATATGTAGTTTTTAGTGTTCCAGTAACTGCAGGGGAGGACATCACAGTAGAATGAATGTGACTGTTAATCCACCAGTATTTTCCAGGACACATAAAATTCTAAAATGTCTAGATCAGTCAGACTCCAGAATAATATTTCATTGCACATGAAAAATAAAATTAACACACTAGGCATTGGTTCAATAGACAGAACATGAGCAGGTTATGTTTATTTGTAGCACTGTAGTCAATCTGGCACTCCATTTTTATCAAATAGGCCTCAATTGATGATTCAGAAGTGGGCCTTTTTGAAGGGAATAGAATCCTACCTGGTATGCTCTAGATATAGGGAGAAGGAAGAAAAAAACAAAAACTATACTATTTAGAAGTTTAGTCTTGGCCCTCGTCATGATTAGTAGACACCATACATGCAAGTCATCATGTTGGTTTTACAAGTCGACTGTCTTTCCAGTTACATGTTACAGTGTGACACATTTTGTATATTTAGTTCTGTAAAAATACAAACCTTTTATTACGCATGGATTCTGTGCATCGGAAATTAGATGACGCATAACAGGGGTACCACACCTCAGCCCACAGTCTCTGGTTCCTCAGCTGGGAACACTCAAAGGGCTGAGGGCAATTAGAAGAGCTGGATGTACCACTTGAAGCTGGAGGATCCATTCTGACGTGGCTGCTTCACTTACATGCCTGGTTCCTTGCTCACTGGCGATGGCTGAAAGGTTGGGCTCAGCTAGGACTGTCAGTCCATGTGCTTACGTGGTGTAGACTCAGAGTAGTTACACTTCTTACATGGTGGCTTATGTCCCAGGGAACTTGATTGGTGGCAGCATGGCCTTTTATGACCTAACCTTAGGAGACACACAGTGATGCTTCCATTCTATTCTGTTGGTCAAAGCAATCATAAGCCTGCCCAGAGGGGAGGAGATAGAGCTCATGTCTTAATGGGGAGAGTGTGAGATAAATTGTGGCTGTTTTAAAAGCATCACAGCAGACCTAGCCGGTTTGGCTCTGTGGTTAGAGCGTCAGCCCTCAGACTGAAGGGATTGAAGGGCGTGAAGGGTCTCGGGTTCCATTCTTGTCAAGGGCACATGCCTCGGTTGCAGGCTAATCCCCGGCCCAGTTGGAGTGCGTGCAGGAGGCAATCAATCAAACTGTCTCTCTCACATCTATGTCTGTCTCTCTCTCTCTCTCTCTCTCTCTCTCTCTCCTTCCCTTCCACTCTCTCTAAAAATAAATGGAAAAAATATCCTTGGGTGAGGATTAACAAATAAAAAATAATAATAAAATCATCACAGCATCTTACTTTTAATTCTCTCTCTCTCTCTCTCTCTCTCTCTCTCTCTCTCTCTCTCGTTTTGATGAGGAAAATCATAGTATCAAAGTAAATGCTCAAAATATCCACATTAACAATAAAATCAGTGGTTTCCACATAAATGGATTTTGTAATTAAAATGTGTATGTTTGAGCCAGGGGGATTTTTGTTATTTGTAGAAATGTATTTTTAGAGTTTTGCAACTGGAGGAATTATTTATAGCTAGTTTCAAAGACAATTAGCTGAGTAATAAGAGACTAGCTTTAATGACCTGTAAAGTGAGATGTTAAGCATACCTTTTATTTGTTCTAACCTGCAGTCCTCGGGACTATCTGATGGCTTTAGGAGCTGCCTACGAAACATCACAGAGGCAGAAGGGAAGAGCATTTTCAGTAGAGAGAGAAACCTTATTGTGTACTGGGGGCAGGGGAGCATATTGTGACAAACATCATCTCATTTAATATTTACAACAACATTATAGAGGAAACTACAATTCACTGGTGTACAAAAGTGGTCAAGTCTCCCATGCATCTGGATTTGGAGTTATGTCTATCTGGCTTCAAAGCCCAGGCTTACCCTGGCTGATAGCTCAGTTGTGGTTCTATCCCCCATCAGGGCATGTACAAGAATCAACCAATGAATATATAAATAAGTGGAACAACAAATGGATGTTTTTCTCTCTCTGCGCCCCCCCCTGCCCCCCGCCTCTAATCTGGGTCTCAGCAACCACTTCCTGCTTCCTGTGTTATTTTTTACTTAAATATTGCAATTCCCTTTCTCTAGTTGTTAGTCATTTGAATAGTGGAGTAATGTTTGGCATAAAGTTATTTTCCTCAGAATGTACACTTTATATAGTGAGAGCTAGCAACTTTTGCTCCTCTCTGACTGTGTTTTGGAAAACAACTGTAATCCAGAAGTTATGTCTATCTCACTTGATAGAGCAGTTTCACATAAACAACCCATAGACACTGTCTTGTCACGGTGGTGACAGCGATAGGTATGCGTGGAAATCTGTCTCAGATACTGAAGAGAGGTGAAATAAGAGTGCTTTGTGCAATAAACCTAAGGGCATAAGTAGAGAAGAGTTAAGAGGTGTAGCTGATTCTTCTCCGATGATTTTTAATCAACTGTGAGTAGAGGGAAGTTGGCTGAGGTTTGAGGAAGGAGGGAGTGGTGTGGTTAAGAGCAATTGTTACAATACTTTAGACAGGGCATTCAAACAACACTGACAAGTGGGAAGAATTTTAACCCATGACCAGGAACATTGTGGTACGTTTTTTGATTTCAGATGCGAATTGGACTGCATTCTGGGTCGGTTTTTGCTGGAGTTGTTGGAGTTAAGATGCCCCGTTACTGTCTTTTTGGAAACAATGTCACCTTGGCTAACAAATTTGAGTCCTGCAGTGTACCACGGAAAATCAACGTCAGCCCAACAACCTACAGGTACTGATTGCACTGACCACCTAAACTCTATTCTTTTACTATTTCATTGGGGGAAATGGTAACTGGTTCAAGAGGGAGTAAAGTACATCTTCTAACTCATGTGGACATCTGCCCTGGGCCTGTGGCTGCGATTCTTGAATCTTTCTGCTATCAAGAATTCATTAAATGGTTTTATTTTTCCAATCTATTTTTCTTACAAATTTTGAACTTTTTTTGAAGATGATCTAATGAACATGTCTTATGAGAAATGAGTGTCATTTCTCATTTGACATTTTGTGTTTATCTGTAAGTTTATTTCAAAAGCCTGGGATTTGTATTCAGAAGACGTGTCTTACAAGTTCCAAATACCAGATGTGAGATCTTGAGCAAAGCACTTAACAAATTCAAGTGATATAAAGGTTATGATTATAATTACCTTACTAATAGGAGATGTTGGGCTAATATGGACATAAAAATGTTTTTTTAATTTACCAATCACCTATAGTTTTATACATTTTTATTTATTAAACCCTTATAGTTATATTCATTTTTATAGTTAATTTGTAAATATTTCAAACATACAGAAAAAATTTAAAGAACATGATACCGTGTAACCAATACTAATATTTAACAAATGTCAACATTTTGCCATATTTGTTTCAGAACCCTGTTTTATGAAAGAAACAAAATATCACAGGCTCCTGGCCCCCATTTTCTCTCTGATATGCTGGACTTTATATCCCTTAAGGTTTGTAGGAACATCTGAGAACGTGTACTTCCTGAAGACAGGCAGGCTCCTAAAGAGAGAGGCTAGAAGGCACCGAATAGAGAAATAGCTCATGTTGCTCTGTTTACCAGGAAGGAAAATGGGCAGAAAGAGGCCAGAAGTGTAACTCTTTTCATTTAAGTTCCTCCAGATTAAAAAAAAATATAAAGTCAGAGAAAAGTAAATTTCCACTGGCCCTGTTCATATTCTTTTACAACTTGCCTTGAACCTACTCAACATATTTGGAGATTTTTTTTTCTTGATGAAATGTAAATCTAGGTCCTATAAATCTAGTTCATTTATTAAGGCTATTTCTAATGCAGGGGTGTACTGGTAAACCAGCTTTGGGAAGTAAAGTGGAGAATCCCTGATTTCTAGAATTTACCAATTTCTATGGTGTAAATACTCCTACCATGGCAGGTTTTAGGCGACTGATAGTTTGCAAAATTCTTGAATGTTAAAAGTTCACTCTCATGAGCCAGGACAAGCCAAATCAAGTATGTTGCTATGTCACTATATGTGCAGGTGATATAATATGTATTCTAGAGTATGAATAAGCAAGAATCTATCTTCTCCCCAAGGTTAATTAGAGTATATCAGGTTTTCATTATTATAAAAGTGACTTGATATTCTTACACATATATCTCTAGATATTATACCTATACATGGTATTCCCAGATCATAGGCTGTACTGTTTCAACTTTACTAAAAATCAATTAGCTGCCCAAATTGCTTCTACCAATTTGTATTCCACCAACAATGTATGAAGGTTTGTTTCTCTTCTCCAAAGCTTGATATTATCAGACTAATTAATTGTTACCAATATGATGAATGTTAGGTGATATCTAATTGATGTTTAATCAGTCTTTTGTAATTGAGTTATTTAATTTTCACAACTATCCCCATTTTCCAAAGTTAGAAAACTGACATCTTTGTTGCTATTCAACAACAGAGTTTGAAGCTTATACTTTGGAATTCTGTAACTTTTTTTATATATCACCAAATATTATGCCTTATAAATAATAGGCCAAAAACATTTATGAATTCATGACTAAAACATCAGTAGAAGGCCATGGTCTAGTTGGGTAGATGTGATGAGTAATCTAATCTTCTGTAGGAGTTGGTTTTGATTCCAGAATTATTCAACATTTTTCATCCATGGCCTAAATAATAGATTAGAGAGATGCTTATTAAGTTTGCATTTGACAGAAAGCTAGGGAAGCAAATAGAAAGATGAGTAACTTAACCAGTGGGATTGTAATTAAAATGAGTTTAGCATAATGAAGAAGTAGTAGCAAATAAAAAAAATTGGGTATCAGTATGTACAATTAAATCTCATTTTAGTCCTATTAACCTTGGATTTGTAAAAATTCTATTGAGAGATCAAAAGCTCTTCTTACAGTATTTTATACATATGCATAAAGCTTATGTAGAACTTTTCCTTTATAACTTCTTGCCCATGAGTACTTCTCAGTAATATTTACAAAATAAATGAATTGATAAATGGCAATGTTTTAACTCTTTCAACTTAGGAAGACTTATTCTATAACATTATATTTATGGGGTGTTGTTTTTTTTGCTATTGTTAGACCTTTGGATTATTTGGGGGTTTCCCCCATTACTGTGAATTATACTGTTATTGAGATTATAGATTATATCTTTGCAAAATATTTTAAAATTAATTTTTCGAATATGAGTGAAATGCATTATTTGGGTAGAATTTTCTTGTGGTTGTGAATTGTTTTGCCATTGTACTTCTTCTGTGAAGATGTTTGTTAACATCATTAGGAGCTTTATGTCAATCACAGCGAACACGGTTTATTAATATTTTGAGGAATATTCATTTATTTATGTTGTCTTTTCTTGCATATAGGGTAATACTTTTATTTTACTCTTTCAGATTACTCAAGGACTGTCCAGGTTTTGTCTTTACCCCTCGATCAAGGGAGGAACTTCCACCAAACTTCCCCAGTGAAATTCCGGGAATCTGTCATTTTCTGGAAGCTTATCAACAAGGAACAAATTCAAAACCATGGTTCCAAAAGAGAAATGTTGAAGATGGCAATGCCAATTTTTTAGGCAAAGCATCAGGAATAGATTAGCAAAATATGTCCTTGATTATTAGTCTTTGGGGTTTGATTCCTTCGAGCATGTGTGGAATCTCTGAGAGCACTTTAGGATGCAGATGGATAAAAACAGTATTAAAATTTCAGGAGCTCACGATCTACTTATTCTTCCACTTAACATGACAAACATGTATTCACTTCAATACTTCAGCTCTCCAGTGAAAATAAAAAAAAGAAACCTCGAAAAGTGACCTTTGGGGGAGATTTCTGTTATATATCACTTATTATCTGTACTCAAAATTTAGCACATTGTACATATATCAGGTAATTGTAGCAACCTATACAATGTGATGGAGTCACTTGCAATCTTGTGTCCTGGTGGAATGCTATGGTTATTAGAGTGTGTTTGTGATAGCATTGCCTTACAAAAGCTTTTGAACAGAAATTATAGTCTTCAATACCATAAGCTCTTGGAACTTTTCAACTCTGAATTTTATTACATTTTCTCATTTAATTTTTAGCTTATATAACAAAATAGATTGAGGTTTTTCTCTGTTGCACTTTTCTTTTTTTATTTTTAAGGAAATAAGGAATTCTGGGTTAGATGCAATATGAATATAAAATAGGTCTTCTGTAAATATCAAAGATTATTTTATAAAAATATTCTCCACCACATAATGTGTCATTAACAATAAATGTTTCCTTTTGTTTGACATTTTTTATTCCATATATGGTAAAGGCTATTTTAATTCATATTAGCATTTTCATTCTTATTCATTCATTTCTATTTTACAGTATTCAGTATAAAAGAGGCTTATAGCCTATATTGAAATGCAATATCATTCTGATTTAATTTAACCAGAAGCAACATGGGAGTAAAGTAAGCATTTAGGGAACAAACTATAAAATACAGAAACAAGATATTTACAACATGCATACATTCACCCCACCCCACCTCACAACACACAGAGGAATTGGGCTCTATTTCAGCAGGCATGCTCTATTGCCATGCTGAGCCATATAAAGTTCCAATAAGAAAATCTAAGTTCACAAGTGGGAAATAAGACTTGTTCTTTTTCTGACTGTATTTTTAAATACTTGTGTTGAATAATTTAGTGTGTGTATATTTCCTAAGAATCATGAGGGGTTTTTTTGTTTTGTTTTGTGTGGGTTTTTTTGGTCTCATTAAGTACACATCTGTGAATGTTTTATTCTAGTTGAAATATCTCAATGATATTCTTTAAATAGAATGTTAGTGTTGATGAAGAAAATTATGCTGTGATTTTATTATGGAAAATTTTAAACATTTTTTTCTGGAGCTTGAACTTTAATTTTTAATGATGTTAGTCTAAGATCTCTGGTGAACTAAACCTAAATAGGGCTTTGATTTTAAAAGAGCTCAACTTCAAAGCAAGAGAAAAATGATCATTATCATTTTTAAATCACCATTAGCAGAGCCATAGATACACTGAACTCTTATTTGGGGTTCTAAAAAATAATTCAATTTAAAAATTATTTAATTATTTTCACTAGTTCCCAGGCTACCCCATAGTAACCTCAGGAATAAAAAGTAATTACTGATTGGCCTTTAGTATCCCATGTGTACCACTATAGATATTACAATGATTATTATTTACTGATTCCCCAATATTTTAAAGGACTTAATGTGTCTCATTAAATACCAATCTTATTGTATAGGTGTTGGGAAAATATAGTTACAATCTTACAATGATATGAAGTTAATAAAAATACGTAAAAGGGAAATAAAGACAAATACATTTTTCCATCTGTAATGCAACCCTCAGTATAGGGAAAATAATAGGAATTAAAGGAAATTTAAAGGCATACAATAAAATGTCACCTTTATAAAAATATTTAAGCAGACCCCAATTTGTTAATTTGTTTTCTTAAGTTTTTAAGCTAATTAGAATTCACAAATATTTTTTTCTGTGTGTGTTTCTAATGTGTGTGAGTTCACCCCAAAACCCATAGAGGAAAATATAATCTGAGTAAAAGCTATCTGAGAATTCCTTGTACTAGTCCTACAACCTTTCTATAAGTTTGACATTTTATCTAAATAAAAAAGTCAGCAAACATGTATTTTCCCAGACAAATGAAATAATCTGTGATAGGTTCCCCAGGCCAGCCTATAAAGGCTCATTAATTATGGAATACTTTGTGGACCTTAAGCAAGATGAAAATACAACATTCCCATGATAGAATGCATTCAAAGTCCATAACGGGGTGCTAAAAACTTGAAGGAATTTCCTTTCCCTTTCTATTCAATTTGGAGGATAGAGGTTATGGATACATTTCCAGATCCAGACCACTGACGGTAGCCAGGAGCAGAGAATCTGGAAGGTATGTTCTCAAGGAAACAGGGACCAAAATAGGAGCTCTGTTTCAGGAGTGGAATTGAGGATGGAGAAAAGAATGGACAGAGAGGGCCTATGACAGGGTGGGGGGCTAAGAGTTCGGAATCTTTTTTTAAAAATATATATTTTATTGATTTTTTACAGAGAGGAAGGGAGAGGGATAGAGAGTTAGAAACATCGATCAGCTGCCTCCTGCACACCCTCTACTGGGGATGTGCCCATAACCAAGGTACATGCCCTTGACTGGAATCAAACCTGAGACCCTTCAGTCTTCAGGCTGATGCTCTATCCACTGAGCCAAACCAGTTAGGGCAAGAGTTCTGAATCTTGTTGCCAGAATAACTATCCTAAAAAATAATGTGGGTCTAGTCCCCATTGGTTTAGCTCAGTAGGTAGAGCGTTGGCCCTTGTTGAGGTGGGTGCAGGAGGCAGACAATTGATGTGTCTCTGTCACATCAATGTTTCTCTCTGTCTCTCCCACTTTCTTCCATTCTCTCTAAAAATCAATAGAAAAATATCCTCAGGTGAAGACTTTAAAAATAATAAGAATAATGTGGGGTCCCAAGACTACTTTTCTTTTTTAAAAATATATTTTATTGATTTTTTACAGAGAGGAATGGAGAGGAATAGAGAGTCAGAAACATCGATGAGAGAGAAACATCAATCAGCTGCCTCCTGCACACTCCCCACTGGGTATGTGCCCGAAACCAAGGCACATGCCCTTGACCGGATTCAAACCTGGGACCCTTGAGTCCGCAGGCCGACGCTCTATCCACTGAGCCAAACTGGTTAGGGCCCAAGACTACTTTTCAATCAGATGGTTTTTCCTGAGAATTCCACTAGCTGTTTCATTTGTCCTGATTTTTTTATTTTATTTTCACTCACAGCTTCTTGCCCAATTATTAAATGTCCAGTACACAAAATAAATTTGCCTTTATACCTATTTCTTAAGCAAACATAGAGTTCTGTGGTTGTTTTCTAAAGATGTCTGCATCAAGAAGCAAAAAGAGAGTTAAAAAGTGTCTTCCCATTTTTTCTCATCTTTTTATTTCTATCTAGATTTTGTAAGAAAAGGCAAAGTTTGAACCTAAATATGAATAGGTTCACTTACTCATTTTCATTTATTTAATTATCAGTTCTTGAATAACTACCATGTGCCAGGAATAATGCTGTTTTTGGAATTCAAAGATAAGGCATGACCTATTCTATCAAGAAAAGAAAATAAAAAATGAACATAAGATAAATAATTTCAAAATTCTTAGTGCTTGGAGAAGTGTCTTGGTCTTAGAGGAGTTCATCCAGCAGAGGGGGAAGGACATAACCAAGCAAGTAAACCAGCACACACAAAGAAATGGAGTCTTGGGGGTGCATAGCCTGTCCTAGGTGGCAAGTTTCCCGGGATGAGGTGGAGGGGATAAGGACAGAAAGATCACTTAGCTACAGATCATGAAGAGGGCTCTTTTTCATGATAAGATGTGTGATTTTGATGATGGTGATGGTAATCATCATCATCATTATTCATTTCCATAGAATCCTTTGTTCAAAACAAATCTTACAAATGGAAAAAAAGTGCAAAATAGAAAAAAGCAGACCATTAGCTTCCACTTCCTTCCCCAACACTTTTTAAACCAGTAGGCAAAGGAGACACCAAAGGCTAAAGGAAGAAATGGTCTGATCATGTGTGTGTGTTTGAAAGGCAGTGTCAGAAACAGCATGGATAAGGGTTGATGTTTATTTGCATAGATGACCAAGTGAACATTCTTCTGTGTCTCAGAAGACAACGGTTTGTGCTACATCCTGGGTATTTTACCCAAAGTACGAACATAAAGCTGGGTGTCTGGCATAGGAATTTCATATCACTTCCAAGGCCACTAGTCCTTCACATCCTTTGGTAGGAAGGAAGGAAGAGTTGCTTCAGCATTTTACTAACCTTTCCTTCAAATTCTTCTCTGTGATATTACCAGTCACACAAGGCAGACCCTTCCAGGCCTGTCCTGTGGTTAGGTTAGCAGCTGTCCTAGGATGGAGCACAGTGTTCTATGGAGGGCCTAGCCAGTGAAAGAGACTGCCTATTTCACATAGTTCTGGGGATGGACTTGGCCCCCTGACATTTCTCAACCCGGAAAGTGCCCAAATGGAGCTTTACATACAAAGCCTGAAGGAAGTCTAGGGCTATCTAATGGTTTGAAAGCCACATGCAAATCCCTGTTAAAGCAACAGTTAATAACCTCAAAGAGAATGTGTTAATGAATTGTTGTAGTAGTTTAAAGTGTATGGATCTTACCTGGAGAAATAAGTATTAATCAGTGAAACGGAATCTCTTTGATACATATTGTTAGGGTGGCTTGCTAGGTCAGTACCTTTCACTGAACAATAAAACATAAAGAGTTTGCTTTGCCTGATTGTGCCTTTTGATGCTGTGTCACTCTTAAATGGCTGTTCTTGAAAAGTTAAACGAAGGCAGATTTGAAGGGTAGAAGGATGGGGGGGATATGAGGATACAGGTGGGCAGCCAGTCACTAGAGGAGGCTACACCAGAGGTGTTACAATTCCTGTAAATAAAGATTAATCTCATGCAAAACAAAAATTCAGTGCTGCAGAGATGATAGAAAAATGCAATTCCCTTGTCTAATCACAGGCTAAAAGCAGGGACAGCTTGCTTTATGAAGCAGAGAACACACAAATGTAATTTTAAACCGAGGTATACAGTGTTGTAATGTATGCTCTTTGTTGGGTTTCTTCACAAATCCTGAGAAATCTTGGTATCTCGTAGTGAGAAGTGGAAGAATCCTGCTGAGAAGCCAGGAGTTTGGGAAGTATTCAAGTCTGTTGTAGTCTTTGTTGTCTTGAATTTTCTTCTCTGCAAGTTTTTGCTTTCAGATGTTCTGTACAGTGTGAGTCCCTTGTAAAGACTTCTTCTATTATGTTGATGGTGTGCACTCCTTTCATATTCTTACTTTCAGCCACTTCAAACATTTTACATTTTATTGCCATCACTATTTCTCTTTAAGTAGCTTTCCTCTTAACCTATCACACCTGTGTCTGTTTTGACACAGTCACACAATCCACACACTTTTTCATCCAAAATTATTCCATTACTTTCTTCTGTATGCCCTCTTTTCCCCATATTCAGTGCATGCAAAAAAAGGAAAAGCTTCATAAATACATAGATTTAAGTTTTTTAAATAGCACAAGGTGAAAAAAGTGATATTCTAAAATCTAGACTTCTTTTAGCATCAGTGTATTTTTTTTCATCATAAAATACTTAGTTTCAGGAAAATGTTAATATTTTAGACTTAAACATTGGGATAGAAACCAGAACAAAATGTTAAATGGCAGATCTAAGAGTTAATATCAGACATTTCTGGTACAAGATTTTAGATAAGTTTGAGCTGCCTTTCAATAATTTTAGTGTTTAATGTCACAATATTAAATTGCCAGTAAACCTTACCATTTGTGGAGAAAGCTGCTTGTCAGAAAAGGACTTTGCACAATGCCCAAATCTTAAATTATCTGCCAAGATATTCATTTAGTCTGAAATGTTGCCGAACCCATCTGTGTTGATTGAAGAACTATGAATTGGCTTCACAGAAAACTAAAACAAAATGAGGAGAAACAAAAAATGCTGTTATGGAGGTTGAACAATCCCAAATATTCTACAGTAGCAAACTGAAGCCTTTTGGAAAATTGTAATGACAATGGTCATGGAATTCTGGGAAATAGAGATGCTCACAATGACTCAGGACTGTGGAGCCTGCAGGCACTATTCCCTCACAATGAGCTGCCTTCTTCCCCAAATAACTTGTATCTTGCAAAATTGAAGCAAATAAAAATATATCAGTATTTGAGAATTTACTGCCCCTTCACTTCTTGCCCCTTGTAAATTAAAGACACACTGTAAAATCTTATTACAGAAATGATATTCACCAATCTGAAGTGGTGTTCTCCAGCTTTTTGGATTCCTGCACACTATGAGTAAACTATTTTAGTACACCGACAATATATTATAAATATCAAAAGTAAGTATTTATAATATAAATATTAGTAATACTTATGATAAATAGACTTAATACGCTGCTTTCAAGCCTATGTACTATGATATCGTAGTAAAGCTTATTTTATTTATGAACATGAAGGTAAATAGAAATTTTAGTATTTTCTTCTCTTACCCTAGTATAGCATCTTTATATTTTACTTTGGAAACTGCTCCAATTGCCAGTGGGTTTCACTTTCATTGAGTCATATCACTTTGAGAACTGGATAAAACATAAAAGATATAGACCATCACCCCGTCCAAATGTGCAGATGAACTTCTAACTCAAGACTTACATATACTTCAGAGGTTTGGGAACTTTCTTAAGTTTACTCCTAGGTCATCCCACGGAGACAGCATAGACTCTCAAACTAAGAACATGTTCTTTAGAGGGGGAAAGAGTAAATAATGTTCAAAATAAGAAGAGAATGAATAACTGAGAAAAATCTGTGCTTTTGGTTTAGAAGAGACCACTATTGATTTTTGAGAAATAAAGGAACTATGTGGTGTTTTTTGTTTGTTTGTTTGTAAAATGATTCTTGGGTATTCACATATAGTCAAGTAAAGTTTGTTTGTTTATTTTCAGCAAATAGTTAACATCTCTCTCAACATTTTTTTCTCTAGCTTTTGGTAAATGTGTATTGCTATTGGTGCCCTTGTTTTCTTCTACTTCTTCTAATTTTGGTAATTTATTTTTTCTCTTTGCGAAAGAGGATAGTTATTGGACCTTGCATTGAAAACCTTCTTGATACTAACAACACTCCTTTTATTATAACTTTCATAGCTGCTTTAAATAACATGTTTAGTTTGAGTTCTGCTTCTGGCAGAGTTGCAAAGTCTATCAAAAAGTTATCCTGTGTCTCAGAAGCTTGTTAGATATTGCTGCCACATAAATATTATAATAAAAGTGCTAAAGTGAGTTCTATTTAGAAGAAAAATAATCCACTGAATAAAATAAAAACTATTCTTCCAAGACATACAAATACATTCTTTCTGGTGTAAGTCTTGCTGCTGCAGAGAGAGGAATCCTCCAACATAACACAACATAATGGCATGGAAACCCAGGACCAACAACCACCATCATTTCAGGCTTTTGCTATGCCTGAAATGCATAGCAAATGCATTTGGTTACAATGTATAACCAAAATCCGTTTTCAAAAAAACTATTTTTAAACAAGGTACTAATATAACTAAAGTAAATTTTTTTTAGGCATGTAAAGCTTCAATTTCTAACAGAACTTGTTCTGGTTTTTCAAATAACATAAAATAAAAATAGAAAAAATACCCTAAATTTAATAAAACTGTACTCAGTGTATCCAACTGTAATTGTTAGTAGCACAAGCTTCGGGGTCAATCTGTCTCCATCACAGTCTGTTGGGAGAAAATATTCTATCACTTGCATTTCTGTAGAGAAACAGGAGTACTGACTGCCTTTGTTCTACTCTGTATTTTAAATGATGTTTGTAGAGGAAATAATCTTAGAGAATAATGTCCCCCTGAAGATCAAAGGGCAGGCATGCTTACTACCCATTGTGTTCCTAAATCAGTGGTTCTCAACCTTCCTAATGTCGCGACCCTTTAATACAGTTCCTCATGTTGTGGTGACCCCCAATTTCATTGTTACAAATTGAACATCATTAAAGCATAGTGATTAATCACAAAAACAATATGTAATTATATATGTGTTTTCTGATGGTCTTAGGTGACCCCTGTGAAAGGGTCGTTCGACCCCCAAATGTAGGGCTTCTCTCCTCTAAAGAAACCTACTGTGTGTGCAGGATCACTTGGCTTTCTTCACATTGTCCTGTGAAAATTGCGGCGAGGGAACCAGTGTAAGATATGGCTGCTATAGTTGTGAGTAATAAAGTCTTTTGTCTCTAACCCGGGAAGCTTGCGTCTTCTGCCAGCACCTATGAAACTGTGACAGTTTTACTGGTTAACTTGCATGTAGAGTAAAATCTCAGACCCTTCAAAGTCATTCACAGTTATTGACAGTTTTGGCAATGAGGATAGGATGCCTATGGAAACACGGTTTCCAGAAAGAGCAAGTATGGAAGTCTTGTGGGCTGATGTAGAGTCCAAGGGAATCAATAGCAAACACAGTGACTAAATTGCATGTTCAATAGGGTAATAATGCTCCACCATTTTGTTATGTGTCAGTGAGGAAGAATTAGGGAGGGAGCAGCATGCCAACTATCAGAAATGAGGCTCAAAGTCACTGCCTGAACAGTGGCTTGGTTGTTGCTAGCATTTCTTTGGGCTAAAAGACTTTCTTCCCACTCAAGCTACCAGTATCAAGTCTACCTCATTGCCATAACTCATACAAAGAACAGTCCTGGGATAGAGGAAGATTCTGACCCTCTTCAGACAAGAGTTACAGAGATAAATGTTTACCCTCAATGCAATGGAAACCTGCATGCCCTCTGAGCAGAAACCAGGTGAATTATGAGAACACTGGCTTGTCCACTTGGGAGATGGGCATGCCAAATGCATAATGCTTGTTAAGAAAGAATTGCAACAGCTGGGCAGTGTTAAGGCTTAGCCCTTCCTATAGTCTTTCATGTCAACCTTAGATCTTTTTAGAGATGACAGTCTTGGAATTTCTTTAGTAGTCTTTGCTGCAATAAGGGAATTTGGCTCTTTTCCAGAGATTTCCCTGATTCAGGCAAATTTCCATGGAAACCATAGATAAGACATTGCTGTGGCTAAAATTGTGTCACCTCAAAACTCATATGTTAAAGTCCTAGTCCCCAGTGCCTCAGAATGTGACCTTATTTGGAAATAGGATTATAGCACATGCAATTATTTAAGGTAAGGTCATACTAAAGTAGATAAACCCCTAATCGAATATAACTGGTGTCCTTATTTTTAAAAAGGGAATTTTGGACATAGAAACACACAGGGAGAATGCTATGTGAAGATGAAGGTGGAGATTGAGGTGGTGCTTCTGCAAGTCAGACATTATGAATTATTGCCAAGAAACAACCAGAATCTAGGTGAGAGGCATGGGACAGATTCTCCTCTCAGCCTCAGAAGTTAACCTACATGACACCTTGATCTTGGGTTTCAAGTCTCCTGTAATGGAAGACAATAGATTGCTGTAGTCTGAGCTACCCAAATACTTTGTTTCATCATACAAAAGAGGCAAACATTTTGACTTCCTTCTCTCTCCCCACAACCCCTCCCCCACCCCCATATAAAGATAGGTGCTTAAGACCTTTGATTTCCTCTGAGGGCAAAGAGAACTTGGCCAGCTTTCTTGGCTTATAGATAGGTAACTTCTGGCTGTGTCCTCACATAGCAGTCTCTTTGTCTTCTTATAAGGACACGAAACCCATCCTAGGCACCCTACCCTCTATCACATCTAAACCTAATTACCTCCCAATGGCTCTAGTTCCTTCTAATACTATCACATTGAAGATTTGATAGAGCTTCAGCACATGAATTTAGAGGACGCATACATTTAGTCCCTATCGAGGTTTCTGAGAGATCTCAGAATTTGATTCAGAAAAGATACTCAGCCCATAGTATTAGTATCCTATTGTTGCCATAACAAATTACCAGAAACAGAGGCTTAAAAGAACACAAATTTATTACCTTCTACTTCTAGAGGTCAGAAGTCCTAAAATCCAGGTCAGCAGGGCTGCATTCCTTCTGGAGGCTCTAGGAAGAATCCTTTTTCTTGCCCTTCCCAGCATCTACAGGCCTTCTGCATTCCTTGGCTCATGATGCCTTCCTTATACCTCTCCCACCTTTGCTTCTAATATGACACCTTCTCTGACTTTGACACTCCTGCCTCTCTCTTATAATCTCCTTCCTGATTACCAGAAAATCCAGGATGCTCAGCCCATATCTTTGGCTTAATCACATGTACAAAATCCCTTTTGCCAAGTAAGGTAACATATTCACAGGTTCTGGGGATTAGGACATGGACACCTTGGGCTGGGGAGAAGACTTATTCTGTCTACCAAAGCATACCTCATGTTACATATGTGAGAAGATCCACATCACAGCTCAGGACTTTTTAACTCAATTCACTCTACTGTACCATTTTTTTTTTTCATGTGAGAAAACTCTTGGTTAGACCGGAAAAAACCACAGATTTCCATGCCAGACCCAAAATGTAGGTCTGAGTAGCCTTGGGAATTATGGCCAATTATTTGTGGTGTTTTTTATTGGTTTCTTGCCAGGGATGAAAATGAAAGCAACAGAGTACAAAGAAGAAAGAAATAAGAGCAGTTCAGTCAAATGAATGTGCATTACTTTGGTAGGTAGAACAGAAAAACATAACCCAGGGTGGTTTGATTTTCATTCACTTAGGATAATAGAATGGAGCAAATCAAGGGATGCTTCATTCTGCTGACTTTGGCTCCAACCTGTGGGTCTGGACTGATAATAAAGGAAGGAATTGGGAAACCATGGCTTATATTCTCTGCATTGTCAGTATGGGGGTTAAGCATTATCTTAACTCAAACTCAGCACCTATGAAATGGATTGTTTACCTTATTATAGACACATTTCTTAAATGGATTATCAAGTTCACATCGGTGAGCAGTTACCATGTGTCAAGCACTGTAATACATCATTGACGTATATCATCATATTTCATCTTCACGATTGCCTTATTTTCAGAGGTTTAGATGAGCTCAGTAACTTGTCCACTGTAGGACCAAAGACCAGAAGTCTTATGAATTGCATTTTCTCCTCTCCCTCATGGTATTTTCTCACATGAAGAATATTAAAAATTTATATAATTCAGACAGAGAGTCATATAATAAATATAGTAAAACCAATGTGCATTAAATTGTATTCTATATAAAATACATACATATATGTTAACTCATTTGATCCTTACCAAAATCCTATAGAAGCTATAAAAGTTACTATTTGTAATGTACCCGTTTTACAGGAGGTATAAAAATTACTATTTATATTTGTTTTATGGATAGGAAAGTGAAATTTAGGGAAATCATGTGTTCCCCCGATCCCCAATTTATATAGTTATCAAGTTGTAGATAACTATTCTTTTGACTTTTGTATACTCTATTTGGCATTAAACACCAACTGTCAGACACATAAAGAGAAATAATTATATTTAAGGAAAGAGTTATGGGTTTGGGATCAAAGATCTGCAATAGGGTCAACGAGTCAAAGGATGGCCCTTAGTAATGTGTGAGGAATCCCTCACTCCTCTGGGCCTCAGGCCCTCACATCCAAGATGAGCAAAACACTATCTCCCTCATAACCAATGAGATAATGAAAAGGGGACAAAGTGTGTGAAAGTACTTGGTAAGTTGCAAATGTTATTTAGAAATAAGGCATTAAAACCCCCACTAAATAGCATTAGAATTATTCCAATGGAGTGAATATTGTTTTACCCTCTAATCTTTTCAATACGGTATTGATGATTCTCAAGTGAAGCATCATTAAAGGCTCACTGAATCTGGTTAAACCAGTTTAGGTCTTTTTGTTTTTGTATGTCAGTTTGATGCTCTTTGTCATGTGGGAGAACTATCATATAGAGACAACGGAAATCATAGTTAAAGGTCCATCAAAATGCATTCTAAATTAGATCTTATTAAATATGTATTTAATACTTAAACCGCGCAACTAATTTATTTTAATATGTTTTTATTGATTTCAGAGAGAGAAAGGTTGAGGGAGAGAGAAATAGAAACATCAATGATAAGAGAGAACTATCGATGGCCTGCCTTCTGCACACCCCCCACTGGGGATCGAACCCGAGTATGTACCCTGACCAGAAAGAAACATGACCTCCTGGTTCATGGGTCGATGCTGAACCACTGAACCACACCGGCCAGGCTACTAATTTATTTTTATTAGCTGAAAATGTGAGTCATTTCAGCGGACATTTCTGAAAGCCATGTATGCCTTTTGATTTATTTAATTTTTATGCATTGGACTGGTTTTCAAATAGTTAGGGTTGACACTATGGCTGGCTAAGCCATCCCCTAGGCTTCTCCTTTTCCTCCCTGATTCTCTTCAGCTTGGGTCATACAGAGAAAAGGGAAATTTATTGTTTCTGAAAATATGGCATAACCTACTTATGACCTGATTTCTATGCTTCATTGTCAGCAGTAGGGACCATGGGTAGGGCGTTTACAGAAGCATAGTGACCTGTTTTGGGTTCTTCCATGGCTGGTGGCCTACCTCTCTCCCTGATCGGCAAATCCTTTGTAGTATCTTGTGGGCCAAACAAAAATTGGCAAAGTTTTAGTGAATAGACCTTCCTTGAGATTCTGAGTGAATATAAGACAGTTAGAAAAAACACACACAGTGTAACATCTTTACAAATGCATGTAGGTGTTGGACAAAAGGGCGATATGCTCAAAGAGTTACTGGTCAAAAAAGAACAGTGATGGTAGAAGTTAGAACTTCAGAGATAGAAAAAAAGTTGGCAGGGTGCTCATTCTTCATTTTTGCTCTCATCTTTCTCAAGGTGAACTTCCTTCATTTTCATCACTAGAGAGCAATTATTTTCCCTGTTTTTACCTATCAAGAGTCTAAAGTTCAGGACACCACAGCTCACTCTACTGCTGTTCAAAGGAAGACAGGTCGAGAAATGAGAAAAAGTCTTTTTAACAAGTTAAAAAAATTATTACCTGTGAATAGAAAACAATCAAAAGATACAGAAGGTCATAATGCAAAAAGTAAAAGCCTTGGTCCCTTCAGCCACTGT
This sequence comes from Myotis lucifugus, assembly GCF_000147115.1. Lineage (NCBI taxonomy): Eukaryota > Metazoa > Chordata > Mammalia > Chiroptera > Vespertilionidae > Myotis > Myotis lucifugus. The sequence goes on along the minus strand of NW_005871049.1, from coordinate 29,190,826 downwards.
TTTTTATTTTATTTTATATATTTTTACTTTATTCAGAGAAAAGAATGGAGAGGAAGAGAGAGATAGAAACATCAATGATGCAAGAGAATCATTGATCAGCTGCCTCCTGCACGCCCCCTACTGGGGATCGAGCCTGCAACCTGGGCATGTGCCCTTGACCAGAATCAAACCCAGGCTGATGGTCTATCCACTGAGTCAAACCAACTAGGGCAACCACTGGTTTTAATTACAAACAACAGAGATAAAAAAATTTCCTATGCATTTTTATAGCAATGTGTACGTATATGTGTTCTTGTTATCCAAATGACACCTTATTCTGTATAACCATTAAAAAATTGAGGGTTGCCCTGACTGCTGTGACTCATTTGGTTGAAGTGTCTCTCATACACTGAAAGGTAATGGACTCAATTCCCTGACAGGGCACATACCTAGGCTGTAGGTATGAGAGACAACCAATCAATGTTTCTCCTGTCAGTTTCTCTTTCTGTATCATTTTGTATCTAGTGTTTTTATGGCTCTATAGAGCAATGGGCTATTTTAATAATTAAAATTAACAGCTAATATTCATAATGGTTTAATATTTTAATATTTGTACAAAGTAAAGTGTTCCATGGTATGAAAGATTCTAATTTATTTTATAATTTCACCATTGATAGTTTTATTATTTGTCATTGTAAATTTATAATTTACTATTCAACATTAGTACTTTTATTATTTGTCACTGTTTTATTTGTTTCCTATGTAATTATTTCTGAACCAATTATGCCTCAAGATAGGTCCCTGGGTATGGATGCTAGCAGTTTTATAGGTTTGACCTTTTCTCTCACCATGTTGAAACTGTTCTCACAGCAAACTACTCATATCATAGAATATCATCTTGGCTTCTCAGGTCCACTCGACCCTTGTGATCTGGAAGCAATGCTTGCCTTCCCTTCCTCACTTTTCACCTCACCCTCGTCAATCGAGTCCATGTGCCCCAAGCACAGAGTTTTAATCATCAGACAGTTCCTTCTTATCCCTGTGGTGAGGCTCAGAGCATTAACTAGTTCAAATGCCTCGTAGATTATAGACTGGGGTTAGATTAATTAAAAGTCTACTCATTGTGTACTGGGCCTTTTACATTTCATCACTTAGCTCTGAGAAACAACAACAGAGACCAAATTCTGGACAGTTAAAAACTTTGGATTCATGGTTCCTGGCCATGATATGGGATCAGGCATCCCACCAGGAGCAAGCACAGATCATTACTGGATCTGTAGAGAAGTTTAGTAACGGGCAGAGTTTCTTTTGACACCACACTCAGTAAGCTACATTGCTGAAAATTTTAGCTAACTCACCCAACTAGTCCCATTGACTGAAAGCAAAATGTGTGAAGCTCAGTATTATTAGCTTCCAGTGTACCATAGACTGTTGCAGGACCAAGCCACAAAGGAAATATTTATCTGCAAGATGACATTAAACAAGAAGGATGCTGACCACGAGGGCTTATTCCTTTTAAGGCTTGTGCATGGCAAGATAAACACACACACACACACACACACACACACACACACACCCCTCTACTCAGTTTTTGCTACCTCTGCGGGTAGATCTTTGGATAAGAATATATTTGGGGGGACTACAATAGTTGCATTCTTCCTGCCCCAAAATTCATGCAAGGAGCAAAACTGGAGCTTCTCCATCGTCATTGTTGTGGCCTCGAATGAAAGCCTTGTCGCTAGGGCGGGGGCGGGAAGACCTGGAGCGCAGCAGTAGTGACAGCATCTGAATTCCCTCCTCTGCCGTCGATTGGTTGAAAACTAGGAGGCAGCGGCCAGCCCCCTGCGGCTCGACTCGCTATTGGCCGGGAAGAGGTGGCAATCAAGGCGGACCGAGACCACTGCGCTCATTCCAGTTCTATGCTGCCGCTGGGGTCCTGTTGCGCTGTCGCCTCCGTCGCCTGGGTCCCTACGGCCGTGACTCTCCGCGGGGGCATCCTCCCCCACCCCGGGCGCAGACACCATGGTGAGTGCTCTCAGCCGGCTCAGGCCGAACCCACAAACGGCAGCTGGACCGGGCCTGGAAGCCCAAGCGAACCGACCGCGCCGCCGGAGCTTGGCGCTGGGGCCCGGGGAGCGCACCGCTTGTCGCGGGAGCAGCCTCGCAGTTTGCCCGCGTCCGGAGCAGAGGAGATGGGAACGCCGGCGGCGGCGCGGGGGGCGGGGGGGGATCGCGGCGGGGGCCATGGGTGCCTTTGCTTCCAAGGGGGTCCGCCGTGCTTTCCCGAGCCCGGGAAGGGGCCGTGCAGCCGAGACGCGGCGCTTTCCCGGCTCAGGCGGGCCCTGCGGGTGAGGGAGGCTGAGAGCCGTGGTGTGGGGGGGTGCAGGGCTCCGTCCCCTCTGCCATGCTTCCCCGCTGCCCAGCCTGCCTCCTGGCCGTGACAGGTGAGCGGCGGTAAGGAGGTGGCACGGGTGTGGGGTGGGCGGTGATGGAGAGGATCTGCCCCCTATTGGTGGCGTGGGTGGCGACCCAGAGGCACCCCTCTTTAGCGGCGAGCACCCCGAATAGGTTGGACCCAAAGTTAAAGCAGCCGGGAGGCAGTCAAGGCAGCCTCGCCCTCGCGCCTCTTCCATCGGCAGCCGGTCCCTGACGCGCAGGCTTCCCTCTGTCCCCACAGTACGGGTTTGTGAACCACGCGCTGGAGCTGCTGGTGATCCGCAATTACGGCCCGGAGGTGTGGGAGGACATCAAGTAAGTGACTGGCTCCTGGAGCTCG
>NW_005871049.1:29126344-29187893 GCF_000147115.1 Myotis lucifugus | reverse complement strand
CCCGGGCTGGGAGGAGTCTGGAAGGGAGACCAAGGGAGGAGGGAGAGAACCTCCGGTCGGCACGGCTTCGGGACCCGCCAGAGCGTGGGAACGCGCTGCCCGCGCCGGGCGCTCCCAGGCTCTGCAGGCCCCGCGGCTCCCACGCGGAGAAGGGCCCCGGGGACCACACAGGCCTCCGCCACGTTCCAGTTCCCAGAGGCCTTAGACACAAACGGGAGACCCGGCTCCTTGCACATGTACACACCTCGCAGACATAAGCAGAGTGACGCCTTTTCACGAGGCTAAAACTTGAGACTATTTCCTGAGCAACTGTGAATATCACCTGCATCTATTCATTTTGAAATAAAGTGGAATTGGAATGTTTGCCCTTTCATTTTCCCCAAATTACACCCCCACCCCCCCTACACACACACACACACACACACACACACACACACACACCCTTTCTGCTTGGACTATGGTGGAGGCTGTCAGTTGCGGGAGGGCATCCTAGTTTCAGGCTGGAACTCTGAGCCCAGGACTCCTGATGGGACGGAAACACCACAGGCACCTGAGAGTTTACTAGTAAACCTGCTGAAACGATGGATCGTCTCTGTGGCTATATTGAGCATTTCAATTTAACAGAGGCCTTTCCCTTTGTTCTAGTGAAATATGAATTTAACTTATTGCATAGATGACCCAAACCAACTAGCTACAACAAAATCGTATTTATGGATTTTCATATTGGAACAGCAATCTAATCTGTCGCATTAAATGGAGGCGGAGGGCGTGGTTACCTGGGTGGGCAAAGGAGAACACATTGCTATTCTATACTCGTATTTTCTGTCCTCCCTGATTTTAGTATATCAAGTAGGTGATGCTTTCATGCTATTCTCCCCCCCCCCAATACATTATAGTTATTAGTATTAGGCTTATTATACAGTTACACGATAGGGGATTTTTTTTATAAATAGTTTCCATGGAAATGACCAGGGTTAAATATGAAATACTAAAATGCAACTTTTCCTTCTCTTGGGCCTGTATCAATGAGCATCGTTTCACTATCCATAAGCCATATTTATGTTACCCAGAGAGCACACCTACATATTATAAACGAAGTGGAGGTTTGGCAATTATGCAGTTAAATCAAATGAGAATGTTGACACTAAAGCTTACTTTGAGATTTGAATTTTCTGTGAATCTTATTAATGCTTTCAGAATTTTTATTTTGCTTAGTGGACAGGTATATGGGAGATATCAAGAGTAGGATTTTAAACAATGTAACAAGTATAGGATTATTTTTAAGCCACTTTCTTTGTAAATTTATGAAAACAATGTTTTCTCGTGTGTAAGTTACAAATCCCCATTTTTTCTGATGGATATGCTATGACAATGAATATATTTAGAATTTTGAGAGCACAATAAAATATGGCTATATGGTTAAACAGTTGTTATGCATTTTAACCAGATTTAGAATGTACCCTACCCATTATCAATTTAGATTACTATTAAATACAGAGATGGAAAATTTTATGTCATAGAGAAATATATCAAATTTTTTTTAAAAATTAAATTATCAAGTTATTTGCTTGTATTGGCTATGTTTTCCCCAGAGAAAGTAAAAATATCTAAAAATATACAAATTACACTGATGTGAAAACTTAATTCTGCCAAATCACTAAGAATATTGTTACATTCTACTTTGAAAAACTATTAATTTTAAATTAAACATCAATATTTTAATGCCCTATTGTATCTCTAAATTGCTTTACACAGTGTTCTTAATCTATTCAAATGTTGACAATTTAAATTATTCAAATACCTTTTTATGATAAAATGAAACAAATCATATGGGTGTTTCTTTTTTCTAAATATCATTTTTATCGATTTCAGAGAGGAAGGGAGAAGGAGTGAGTTAGAAACATCAATGATGAGAATCATCGGCTGCATCCTGCACGCCCCCTACTGGGGATCACCGGGTCAGGTGCCCTAATGGGGAATCTAACCGTGACCTACTAATTCATAGGTTGATGTTCAACCACTAAGCCACACCAGGCTCTCTCTCTTTTTTTTTTTTTTTTTAAATAAAATTATCTCAAGGATTATGTGCTCTTGAAAGGGAAATACTATTAGTTAAACTAGCCTTTACAATCCAGGTGTTCATTTTGGTTCTTTTTTCCCCAAACATACTTTTTGGTGGAGCCCATCTTGTCTTGGGTACAGTTTAGTATCTAAACCAGAGAACATAGTTCAGGGCACTGAAGCAGGTCATTGGTCTCCAACCCAGGTAGTCCCGCTGAGGCATTATTACTCAGAGCATTGGCCTATCCAAACAGATTCTCACTGCCTGGGGGCAGGGGAGCAGTTGGAGGAATTTAATCTTAAAATGCTCCCTGGGAGATTCTGATTCCCTTCTCCAGACCTCACCCTCAGCTCTAAGGAGGATCACTGTAGTCAGTGGTGCAAGATGTTTTCAGTTTCAACTTCTTAGGAAAAACTGAATTTATGGAAAAAACTTGTTTTGTCTCATTAAGTACCATACTCCTCTATCTTCATTTTTGGTCTCTGAGAAACTGTCTACATTGATGTTTAAAAAATTTACATCATACTTTTTTGATTTAGTAGGAAATGGCCATCCATGCTTCATGAGAAAGGATGCCAAACATTTAATGGCAAATAAAATCCCAAGTAACAGATTCCAGACAGAAAGTTCTAAGTGGATAAGAGCCAAAAAATGCTTCATTGTAAACTCAGCATTTACTTACACTCCCAACAATGTAACCATTTCCCAAGAACTTTAAATTCCCCTTTTTAAGAAAAAGATAAATGGTCTAGATGGAAGGTAGATAGTGAAAGGTCTGATAGTAAATATTTTATGTGCTGGAGGCCAAGAGTCAATATTGAGGATATTATGTAGGTGTCTATATAACTATTAAGATGTAACCATTTATGCCCTAACCGGTTTGGCTCAGTGGATAGAGCGTCGGCCTGCGGACTGAAGGGTCCCGGGTTCGATTCCGGTCAAGGGCATGTACCTTGGTTGCGGGCATATCCCCAGTGGCGGGTGTGCAGGAGGCAGCTGATCGATGTTTCTCTCTCATCGATGTTTCTGACTCTCTATCCCTCTCCCTTCCTCTCTGTAAAAAAATCAATAAAATATATTTTTTTAAAAAAAAGATGTAACCATTTAAAAATGTAAAAAATAGTCCTTGCTCTTGGACCAGACAAAAACAGGTAGGGGGCTGAATTTGACCAACTGACTATAGTTTGTCCACCTCTGATCTAGACCATAAATACATGTTAAAAAGCAAAAGAGATCTCTGAATCCACTTCAAGTCTTTTGTTGGTTTCCTTTCAGTTTTCAGACAGTCCTTTTTGGAAGTCATGGTTTCTAAGGGAAGAGAAAAACCAATCTTTATTTCAGAAAAAAAAACCCCCACAAAGTCAAGATATATATATTAGAACAGTACCTACATACTTTATTTAATCAGCTATGTTACCCTTTCATTAGTCCTGGCAAGACTAATCATTGGATCAAATTACTGGATTTGATTTTAGGTTTTTTAATGTCATTGGAACGTAAAGATGGATTCAAATAAGAAAAAAAACTAAGATGATTAAATGTCTATTAAAAACAAATAAAAACAACTTTGTAAAAACTATTGTGCCTAGAATTGAGCAGACCAAGGAACAAATACTGACTTGAAATGCCTAAGTGCTACATAGTGTATTGATCAGCCCTTCTCTGTTTTACTGAAAGATCAGAGATAAACATTGTGATCAAAATTTTGGTATGAGATTTGAAAATGATATAATGACACTGATAGTTGATAAACACTGGAGTAATTTTCTCTAGAATCTGTCAATCATCATCTTTGTATAAAGAATACATATATATTTAGTATGCTTATATATCTAATTTACCTATAGTAAGGCAGGCATTCATTGATTTTTTCATTGATTCATTCATTCTTTCATTCTCTAGTTAAATCTTATTTTTAAAGAGCGTAGTCTGTGTTTTGGACTTGGAGGATGGAAAAGTGAATGATATAATGTGGGAGCACTCGCTCCTTGAACCCACACATGCTTCTGAATCCGGCCCAGTGCCAAGTGTCAGAGCAAGTTCCTCCTCGAACCCTGCTCGCTGTACTAACTGTTGGGAACTCAGTTCCTCCTTTATTCTCTGCTCGCAGTGTTGTTGTCAGGTCCACAGGTCCTGATCCTGCCCAACTACGCCAACTGGACTTTCTTGGATGCCAGGTGGTAGATGAAGAAGCCATGAGACGTTGTGGATGTATAAGAGAGTCTTTATTGTAGGAGCTAGTGGCCATGTAGCCATTGCTAACGTGGCAGTCGGACATCCCCTCGAAATAAACTGGCACGTTATTGTATATAAGGAGTAGATACCTACTTCAACTGTATATAAGGAATAGATAATACCTACTCTATAATGTTGTAATATGTTGAATAGTGCTAAACACAGATCTTGAAAAATAACATTGATAAATGGTAGCTATTATTTTTCTCTAGAATCAAAGTGTTTCAATTTTTCCCTTCCCCAGCTCACCTGAAAGATATGAAGCTTTCCTTTAAATAGCATTAGACAAAACAGTTCTTCAAAGCAAAGTCCCATATAGCAGGTAGCCACACACTGGCTAGGTAACAATACATCTTTCCCATGTAGCAGTAGCAGCCTCTGTACACACAGCAGCAGCCTGCCTTTCGTAGGAGCAGCCTCAGCAAGCAGCAGCACTGGCTGGTCAGTAACAACTTTATGTTACTTAGACAAAGGAGGCTTCTTTCCAAATAGTGACCTCACTCTTTGGGGTTATAGAAGGGCATGCTTGCCCAGTGTACATACAGATTACCATAGCCTTGCTCTTGCACCTGGGTATAGTCCTTGGAAACCCTGATTAAGATTCCCACACTCAGAGTGGCCTTGAACATCCAGCATACTCTGAATAGGGTCCCCACAAATCATTACCTTCAAATAAAGTCTAGAAACATCTGGATATTTTTTCTTGATTTTCCTGTCTGTGACTCAAACATGGTAACAGTTGACTGTTGGATACCATATACTGATTTTCTGGTTTTGACATCATTGTATGTATTTGAGTATGCTAATGACAAATGAGTTGTTATGGTTCATGTAAGCAAACATTTTGCTATAAGCTAATTATGTGATTTTCAAAGTTTCTTAATCTTCCCAAGCCTCAACTGTATATAAGGAGTAGATAATACCTACTCTATAATGTTGTAATATGTTGAATAGTGCTAAACACAGATCTTGAAAAATAACATTGATAAATGGTAGCTATTATTTTTCTCTAGAATCAAAGTGTTTCAACTTTTCCCTTCCCCAGCTCACCTGAAAGATATGAAGCTCTCCTTTAAATAGCAGTAGCTCATTGAAGTGTATGTACTACACCAGTGTAAATGTTCATTCATCACTCTAGGAAAAGCAGCAACTTTATTGTCATTTTGACTCTTTTTTCTTTCCCTCAACTCCTATTTGTTGTTTGAAAATGCAGCATATGTTCTCAGTATTCATTTTATCAAAACGAATGAATGCAAACAAAATAGTATACTGTGTTTTAATCAGATTTTCATATTCATGAGGCTATCTAAGTAAATCGCTATACCCTTGCACATGTAGGTTTTAATATATTAGTGGTACTTTATATAATAAATGCTGTTCAATATTTCCAAAATTCTTTTCTCTGTCATTCCAGTTGAGTACTACAATGCCCATTTGAGATAGGAAGGGCCTTTCTAGCACAGTCCCCCCACTCCCACCAGCTTAGTTTAAAGTGTACAATGTGTTGATTGGATACATTTATACATTGTGAAGTGACTGCCACCTTAGCATTAGCTACCACCACCATCGTGCCACATAGTGACCATTCCTTTTTGGGGTGGGAACATTTAAGATCTACTCTCTTAGCAACATTCAAGCATATGATACAGTATTATTAGCTACTAGAAGCCCGGTGCATGAAATTCGTGCATAGGGCGGGAGGGCCCTCAGCCCATCCTGTGCCCTCTCGCAGTCTGGGAGCCCTGAGGGATGTCCTACTGATGGCTTAGGCCTGCTCCCTATGGGCAGTCAGACATCAGCGCTGCTGCAGAGGTGGGAGAGGCTCCTGCCAGAGTGGCTGGCACTTCCCCCTGTGGGAGTGCACTGACCACCAGGGGGCAGTTCCTGCATTGAGCATCTACTCCCTGGTGGTCAGTGCGCATCATAGGTACCGGTTGTTCTGCAGTTCTGTCAATTTGCATATTAGCCTTTTATTATATAGGATAATCAACTTGGTAATCTTATAACTGGTTGTCTGTACCCTTTGAGCAATAGCTGCTCATTTCTCCCACACCCAAGCCTTGGTCACTGTCACTCTACTCTCTGTTTCTCTGAGTTTGTTCTTATTAGCTTCCACATACAAGTGAGCTCAGTGTTTTTTATTTTATTCAATTTTATTTATTAATTTTTTTATTAATTTTGGAGAGAGAGGAAGGGAGAGGGATAGAGAGACAGAAACATGGATGAGAGAGAAACATCCATCAGCTGACTCCTGTACACCCCCTCCTGGGGATTAAGCCCACAACCTGCCATGTGGGCTTGACCCCCTGGTTTATGGGTGGACGCTCAACCACTGAGTGGCACTGACCAGGCTCAATTTTATTTTTTTAATGATAAAGTCAGCTTTATCATTGAAGTCAGTACTTCAATCCAGCTCTTTTGGTGCCATTTACTATTCCTTTTAAGTTAGAAATAGGAGCTAATGTAGTATACATACAAAAATGAAACCATATTAATTTTTGTACCCAGAAACTTCCTCAATACAAATAAACAAATTAATATTGAGATTTTTAAAAATAGGTAAACTGGGTAATTGTTAGGATCAAGACCTTTTTCCGTAGAAAGATAGGCCAGTTAGCCTGAAAGATGAAAGAAGGCACAGTACACTAGCTGATAAGTACATCACCAGTACATCACCAACATTTGAAGTTATTCTTTTAGGTAAAAGTAAATATCTGACTGTAAACCCTTCACATACCCATCAGTGAGCACTTGCAGAGGACTCTCTCAGAACCTGGGCCATGTCAGGTGAGCAGCATGGAGCCCAGGAGATAAACTTGGTCTTATCTCAGGGTTTTACTTTGATGATCTGAGGCAACCATGGGATTCAAGCTGGGTCTTTGTTTTCCTAGCATTCTGCAATTTTTGAGAATTAAAAAAAATCATAGAAGCATGTTATTGGGTGGATCATTAAAATGAGCACCAGAGGATAAATCAGAAAATCTGTATTCTCCTACATACCCAGACCTAATTGTGGCCAACATTAACTGGGCGTTGGTGTAGTTTGCAAGGAACAGATGTCTTTTCGACTCTTTCCATAGCAAATGTTTCTCTTCATGGTGTTGGAAAGTGATAGTTCTGGGTGGATACTCTGCGGACGTCAACAGGAAAACACACTTAAAGAGATCTGTATAGCTGGCCCAGTTCAGAGGCTGACAACTCAGAAGACCTGAGTATTTGCAGCTTTTCCATTTGCTACTTTGCCACTTCGTTCATTAAAAAGGAAACAGTGGGGGAAATGGTGCCTTTGTTTATGCCTAGCAAAACTGAACGCTTTTTTTCTATATCAAAGATATTGAGGTTAAAGAAGTTTCTACTCCCAGTAAAGGTAAACACTCGAAGTATTTATTCCTTGTTACTGCAGCTTTGCTTTTATCGCATATTCTGATCTACTTGCCCATCATTATTGAATCATGCAATATGAAATTGTTGCTTTATTAAAATTATTTGTGGTCAATCTTCAAGTCACTCAAACGTGGGACCTTTCAGTCCTTACGTCGCAGTCACTGTCAGCACTGTAGCCTCATGGGCCAGTTCTCTGTTCCTGCTGCACACTGAGTTTTTACGTGTGTTAGGATAACAAAAGCCTGAGTTTAGAAGGGTCTCCTTTTCTTCACTCTCTCCACCCTTCCCATTAACTTAAATATGGCTCAACTTTGAGATGACAAAACTAATGTTATTTCTTAAGGAAGCCTTCCTTTACCTCCAAAACTGTACTTACGTCTCACTGTACATGCAACAGTATATAATTATGTTATTTCTACTACTTGATTATCTCTCTTGTCTCACTAGCCTCTATCTAACTATTATAACTATTGCCTAGGAAAGCGGATTTGCAACCTTTTGCATCTCATGGCACACTTAAACTAATTACTAAAATTCTGCGGCACACCAAATTTGGTGATTTGACCAAAAAAATAGGTATAATTTTGACTCATTCACACCAGATGGCTGTTGTTGTGTTGGCTGTTGCCATTTTTTATTAACAATCTAAGGTAAAAGAGGTCAGTTTCCCTGACTAAATAATCAGGTGTTACACGTTTTAAAAATTCTTCGGTACACTGGTTGAAAATTGGTGGCCTAGGGGAAAGCCTCTCTCTCTCTCTCTCTCTCTCTCTATATATATATATATATATATATATATATATGAATGTACATGTGCTCTATTCTCTGGAAATGAAAATGTGAAAGGTAATTCATATATACCTTTTATAATTCATATATATATATATATATATATATATATATATATGACACTTACCATATGGTTCTACACCTAATTCTCACAATAACCACACCTAATTCTCACAATAACCACCACAGAAAATAGATATCTATTATTCTCATTTTATAAATTGGGGAAGTGAAGCTTCAGTACTTTAAAACGGTGTCTCAAACTACTCAGCTGTTAATCATCAGAGCAGGAATGTGGACACAGATGGGCTTGGAATGGTCATATTATGTGCTTTCCCCCCAAAAGCAGGACCTATGACCTTCTCTTTTCCAAAGACAACCAGATGAGCACGGAGATGGACAACAAGGATGTGTGTTAGTACCACCCGTTTTTGTTTTTGTCTCCCCTGAACTTTTCAAGAACTTGCACAGGTTATTTTGCTTGTCATATTTATTTATTTATTTTATTGATTTCAGAGAAGAAGGAAGAGGGATAGAAACATCAATGAGAGTATACTGATCAGCTGCCTCCTGCACGCCCCCTAGTGGGGATCAAACCCACAACCTGGGCATGTGCCTTGATTGGGAATCTAACTGTGACCTCCTGATTCATAGGTTGGCCCTCAAACACTGAGCCACAAGGGCCAGGCTGCTTGTCATATTTTTAAAGGTGGTTTTATCCACCAACTGGCACATCTGCTACAGGAAATCAGAGCCTCAGAAATTGTGAGCAATTTGTTTTATTTTTAGAAGAGCTGTGACCGGATGTACTCAGGAGGCAAGTTGACGATTAAATGGGTGGCTAATAAGCAAATTCATTTGTCTGCTGAAGCTACTGAAAAGGGATTGTTTGAAATGTTTGTGCATATGGTTTCAAAATTCAAGCCATTACTAATGAAACTCTCACGTGGTAAGCTGAACACAGTCAGAAAAAATGCAATTATATATCAAGACTGATGTTACTTTGCCAAAATCTATGTCACTCATGTGAGCATTTACGGTTACTGTTTACAGTCCTTGGATGAGTGAACACATTGAGTCGAAAGGACTGACCTTTACCAACTGAAAGAGGACCCAGGCAGGAAGCCATCGCTGTATGTGAAGGGCCTCGCTCCGTGGCAGCTCTCTCAAACCAGAGTCTGCCCTTCCGGGGATTCAGACTCATTGGGAATCATTGGATTGGGTTATTGAAAATTGAGAGCCATTAATGCTTTGCACCCACTCACAAAAATATATATACATTTTTAATTAAGATGTTGCTTATAGTTATTATCTGTGTTTTATATTGGTAGATTTTAATTTTAATAATGGCTGGACACAAACCAGCATTCATGATGTCCTTTACAGCTCACTACAATGGAACATCCCATTTATTAACAAGACAACACCTACATACTGTTGTTTGTAGGACATGCTCTGTGATAAGGGTGTTTAAAGGATCAGGACCCCTTTGAACTGTCATTGATTGGGTTGATTGTGTGATGTATGTTGACCTTTTCTGCCTGAGACCACACCCTGTTCTGAGACTCCTTTCTCAGATGCCTGTATTCAGGATCTCCCACTTCAGAATACTCATTTTTTCATACTTCCAAGGGAACGTATTTACCTAAAAGCCAGCAATCCTTTAGAATACTAAACTTACTTGAAAAGTGTATAATAGCTGGAGCTCAGGTTCAGAATATTAATTCAGTTTTGTGCATTCACATTTTGGAGTTAAGGAATATCTCCTTAAGTAAAGAGTTGTTAGAAATGTTGCCTGGATATTTCTGACAAATTGTATATATATATATATATATATATATATATATATATATATATATATATCTTTTATATGTGTTTTTTTATTTCAGAGAGAGGAAGGGAGAGGGAGAGAGAGATAGAAACATCAAGGATGAGAGAGACTCACTGATCAGCTGCCTCCTGCACCTGGGCATGTCCCTGACCAGGATCGAACTGTGATCTCCTGCTTCATGGGTTGATGCTCAACCACTGAGTAACACCAGTTGGCTATACCTTTTTTTTTTTTTAAATAATAGAACAATATTTTGACAGTAGTATTTGATTGTTTGATTTTCAGTAGGGACTTTGGAAACTCATGGGGAAATATTTGTAGCTAATTTATTCCTTCACTTACTTTAAAGCATGCATGCATTTATTGAATGCATGCATGTTCTACTCCAGGCACTTGGGTTAGGCACCAGTGATTAAAAAACCAAACATCAAAAATCATAAATCAAAACCACAAAATACTACCATTATATATATATATATATATATATATATATATATATATATATGGCCTGGTGCATGAAATCTGTGCATTTGGGGGGGTGCCTCAGCCTGGCCTGCACCCTCTTGCAGTCCAGGAGCCCTCGGGGGATGTCTGACTGCCACAGAGGCGGGAGAGGCTCCCACCACCACTGCTGCACTCGCCAGCGGTGAGCCCAGCTTCTGGCTGAGCAGCACTTCCCCTGTGGGAGCACACTGACCACCAGGGGGCAGCTCTTGCATTGAGCGTCTGCCCCCTGGTGGTCAGTGTGCTTCATAGTGACCGTTCAGTCGATTTGCATATTAGCCTTTTATTATATAGGATATATGCACACTACCCTTTGGGGGAAGGGTACGTGCTGCAAATAAATGATCAGTTTAAACTATAACACATAGCCATCTCCAAAAGTAACTAGGAAATGAATTGCTACTTGGAAAAATTTTCATTTATAAATACTCAGTTTTTAAACAGTTATTGTAGCTACAAATGTATAGAATGCAATTATTTGCCATTTTTCCCCAGGTGAGAGTTTGTCTTCAATGACCATGTGGCCTGAAATTCTTTTGTTTATTACTCCATTTGCACTGTAAATTCTGTTCAGTTTAATGTATTCAATCAAGTCTCCCTAAACTGTTTATTATAATATCTCCAATTAGCTTTTCCTCTGATAAGGGAAAAAGATGAAGAATGGGCTACAGAAAGAAGGGAAATGGGTTTCCGAAAGATTATTAAGTCATAGAGATCAATTTTGCCTCCTGAAGTCTTTGCTCTGATGCTAACTTCTCCAGGCAGCCTCCATGCTGACTACATCTAGCATTGCATCCTGCCCCTTGCTCCTAGGTGCTGCTCTCACCCCTTTATCCTCATCTACTTTCTTTTGTAGCATCTATCACCTCATCATAGATTATAAAATTTGAGCATATATTATGCTTATTGTTTATTTCTTGTTTCTGCCAGCTAAAATGTAAACTCTATGACAGCCATGGGCAAACTACGGCCCACGGGCCGGATCCGGCCCGTTTGAAATGAATAAAACTAAAAAAAAAAAAAAGACCGTACCCTTTTATGTAATGATGTTTACTTTGAATTTATATTAGTTCACACAAACACTCCATCCATGCTTTTGTTCCGGCCCTCCAGTCCAGTTTAAGAACCCATTGTGGCCCTCAAGTCAAAAAGTTTGCCCACCCCTGCTCTATGAGGACAGGGACATTTATTTTGTCCATTGGTATATTTAAAGTGCTTAGAAAAGTCCCCGGGCATAATAGGTGCTCAAATATTTGTGGCAAAACTCCCTTCCCTGAGGTGGGGTATGGAGTGGGGAGTGGTGGAGGGCATTGGTGGGAAAGAATAAAGAGTGACCCAAAGCTCCCAAAGATTTTAAACATAAATATAATAAACAAGGAATCCTAAATATTTTGAAGAAGTCATTGGAATTCAGTGTGAAAGTTTTAATGGAAGTGATTATTTCCTTTCATGTCCTACTGTTTCATTTATTATTTCAGCCTTCCTCCAGGGAGCATGTTGGGTTGATCAGTTCAGGAAGCAAAGCTTAAAAGATAAGGGAGCTTATTTCATTAAAAGGAAAGCTAGGAAAGAAAGGGTGTCTTGACTCATGGTTAGGGGAATTCTAGGGAAGTAGCCATTCCTCTATTTTATTTAGAGGGACTTTGTATTCTGTTTGTACATCATTCACGTAATGGGTGCTATGGATTGGTGCTTCCAAGAAACTGAGACGGTTCCAGAAGTTATGTCATTTGATTTGTCCCCACTGGAAGAAACAGAATAGGGCACAGTGAGAGCATGAACTAATTTGTATTTTATTATATATTTACTTAAAATCAATTGATATTTTATTAGGATGCCCTAAATCAGAGGCTTTTAAATTTCAGTCTGTAGAGCAATGTTGTTGCATAGCAAGATATTAGTGACAACGTGAGAAAAATTAGTCTATCCATGTCCTTCAGATCGGCAACTCCATTCCAAACATTTATCCTATTTTACACAGAAATATAAATTGTTAGCTACCAAATATTCATCACAACATTGTTTGCACTTGTGAAAAATAAGAGCAATCTAAATATCTACTAAAACTTTAATATGTGTATAGAATACAATTTTATGTAGTCAAGGTATAGAAATATACTTAATAATAAACGGATGTCTATCAAATAGTAAGTCAAGAAAGGGGGTTTGAAAGCAGTATTATCTAGTGTGTGTTATTTATACAAGTATATTCAAGCATGAACAAATTGAATAACAGTGTGTATCTCAGGATAGTGGAAGATTTTTTTAAAGCTTTTTTCTTATACAAATGAACCCTGACTTACGATGGTCTGACATAAGATTTTTTGACTTTGTGATGGGAGGAAAGCGATATGCATTCAGTAGCAACCACATTTCAAATTTTGAATTTTGATCTCCTCCCAGGCTAGTGATGCTGAGCAGTGTCAGTGAGCTCAGCCAGCCACGCGGTGGCGAGGGTGAACAGCCGGTACTCTACAGTGTACTGTGTTGCCAGCATTTTCCAGATACTATAGCCCATCAAATAAATGCGATATTCAACACTTTATTATAAAATAGGCTTTGTGTTAGGTGATTTTTGTCCAGATGTAGGCTAATGTAAGTGTTCTGAGCACAGTTAAGGTGGGCTAGGTTAGGTGTGTTAAATGCATTTTCAACTTAAATATTTCGACTTATATTTTCAACTTATGATGTTTATTGGGTCACTTATTGGGACATAAGCCCATCATAAGTCAAGGAGCATCAGTATTTTGTATTTTTATACAAATAAAAATTAGAATGCATAAGGTACATGATAGCATTTATCAAATGATAAGTCAGTGTTTGTAGATTATGTTGTTATGATTTAGGGATATTTCACTGACTTTGAGTATTAAAAAGATTTGAGGATTTTGAAGATGTGTTTGTGTATGTGCAGCAAAAGGGAGGAGGATTTCACATCAAATTTTTGAATATATAGATATGGGAAGTACTATGGTCATTAGTAATATATATAATTTTTCAACTGCTTAGAACATTCTTTTGCACTTTATTTCTTTACACTTATGGGTTATATAATTGCTCCCATTTTAGAAAAGAGGGGTTTTAATGTTAAGGTGCTTTATTTGATTTGTTCAAGTTCATTTGGATTGTGGGCTCTGAACTGAAATTTCTGTGCCTACAAAATTATGCTGTGTTTTTTTTGCCACATGCACTGTTATGCATAACTGCCAGCAAATAAATGGTATGCTCTGAAGGACACTGGGTTTTTAAAGACCATCTCCATCTCACCTGGACCTAAGACATGCCACTATTTGAACTGTTCCCTGAGCAGACACTGGTAAAGCCACGAGCAGCAGCTGTGGTAGCATAGCTTCTGAGGAAGAGAAAGTGGTTGCGACTCCATGTGGCCGGCCGTGGCAGCATTTAAGGAGCTATGTCGAGCTACTGTGTTGAAAGTTTACCTAACAATAGTGGCTAGTTTCTCTTGTATTCTCCTGGCAGTGTACAAGGATTTAGAAGATTTGGACTGAGAGTCAGAGATTGATATCCAAGCTCCACGTAGTTTTGTGAATTTAACATTGGAACAGTATCTGGGAACTTGTCATTTCTCTTCTACCGCTGGCAATATTTTGGACAATAGATTTTCCTTCCCCTTTGGACACCAGTTTGAGAAAAACAATCCAAATCCTATCAAAATAGATATATGTATACAACCATGACAACTATTAACAGTCACTATAGAGCCCTTTCATTAATACTGGGTATATTTTGAGCTACTGTATGTAGTAGGCTAAGGATATGTTAGAACCGTGGTCGGCAAACTGCGGCTCGCGAGCCACATACGGCTCTTTGGCCCCTTGAGTGTGGCTCTTCCTAAGCCTTAGGAGTACCCTCATTAAGTTAATAACAATGTACCTACCTATATAGTTTAAGTTTTAAAAATGTGGCTCTCAAAAGAAATTTCAATCGTTGTACTGTTGATATTTGGCTCTGTTGACTAATGAGTTTGCCGACCACTGTGTTAGAAGATGTTTTCAGTACACTTGGCACTCAAACTTTAATACGTTGAAAGCACAGCTCGTTATCTTAGCCCCCTGTCCACCTCCAACAGTCTTTCCCAATTCAGCTTCTATCTGAATTGGGGACAACATCTATCCAGTTGCTCAGGCCAAAACCTTAGTGTCATCTTTGTGTCCTTTCCTTCTCTCACACCCTCCATCCAGCCTCTCAGCAGATCATGTTGAATTTGCCTTCAGAATATATCCCAACATGGGCCACTTCTCACTCCCTTTTCTGCTTCTGCTCTGAACCAAGTCAGCAGCATTTCTCGCCAGAATGTTGGCGGTAGCCTTCTCACTGGTCTCCTTGCTCTGTCCTAGACCCTTTGGTCCATTCTCAATGCAGTAGCAGGATCGATCCCTTTAACCAGGTCTGCTAGTCTCAGTGCTCATATCACAAGTACCAGGACCCTCCATCTCTTTCAAGTAAATGTCAGTCATTCCAATGTCCAACCTCATGTTACCTCTCTGATCTGTTCCCTTATAGCTACTCTGCCCTGCCTCTGTTGTAGCCCCAGCCCCTGCTGTTCCCACAACTCCCCAGGCTGCTCCTGTCTAGCCCTTTGCATGTACTCTTCCCTCTGCCCAGAACACACTTCCCCACTGGCTCACTCCCAGAGCTCCTTCAGACTCCACTCAATTTCCGGCTACTCCGTGAGCTTCCAATTATTGTACTTGAACTCCTTATCCCACTATCCAGCTTTATTTTTCTCCAAACAACTTACCATTGTATTTGTCATTTATGAGTTTTATGCCCCTTCTGTCTCCCCTCCTGGAATATGAATGTTCCAGGTAATCAGGTATTTTTGTTTACGTTACTAAACACTGTATTCCCAGTGCCTAGAACAATGCCTGGCATATATAGGAACTGAACAAATATTTGCTAACTATTTATTAAACCAAAAGTTATTTCTTGGTTATATTTAATATCAGGTGTTGGATTGGGTGTTAAAGTACTATAGAAATGTTATCCCTGCTAAAATATACTTACTTATGTCCTTTTAATTTGGGGAGGGGGATGTGAAATAATTTCCTCTTAACCACCAGACTTTTAAGTACAGCACATTGATTTAAACAAATTTGCCAAAAAAGAAGTTATATTTCAGATATAAAACCATTATTTATACAATCATTGTAATTATAGAACCTATTCTTTTATTCCAGCTTTTTTTCTTGTCTCTCTCATTTTTGTTTTCCAGAAAAGAGGCACAATTAGATGAAGAAGGACAGTTTCTTGTCAGAATAATATATGATGATTCTAAAACTTATGATTTGGTTGCTGCTGCAAGCAAAGTCCTCAGTAAGTTGAATATGACTTTCCTTCTTTGGCCAGGTTACACATACAAGTGCAAAGGAATGCATAGTCCATTATATAGTGACTAGAGGCCTGGAGCACGAATTCGTGCACTAGTGGGGTCCCTCGGTCTGGCCTGTGGGATCGAGCCGAAACTGGCTCTCTGACATCCCCCAAAGGGTCCTGGATTGCGAGAGGGTGCAGGCCAGGCCAAGGGACCCCACCGGTGCACGATTGGGGACAGGGAGAGATGTGAGAGGTTGGCCAGCCGGGAGGAACCGTGGGAGGGCTCCAGGGCATGTCTGGCTCATCTCGCTCAATCCGGATTGGCCAGACCCCAGTAGCAAGCTAACCTACTGGTACACTAACCCCCTGGTGGTTAGTGTACGTCATAGTGACTGGTCGACTGGTCGACTGTCTGTCCCCTGGTGGTCAGTGCACATCAGAGCGAGCAGTTGAGAGGCCTTAGCATATCATTAGCATATTACGCTTTGATTGGTTGAACGGCTGACCGGTTGATCGAACATTTAGCATATTAGGCTTTTAGTAGTATTATATAGGATGTACAGGGATGTAGGTTATGCATTGCACAACCCTGATGGGAAGACATTTACATATAATGTTAGGCTGAGGCTATGCTCAGTCTATTTATCCATTTACGAACTCTTTAGAGAATAGAGAAGCTCTTTGCCCCTCCCCACAGAAAGCCATATGTTGGGGAAGAAAAAATAAATTATTGCTTCTTAATGTAGTAATTTCAATAATGTAATAATACATTACTATGTCAACAGCACAGAATTGCACAGTGTAATAATTACTCATTACTGCATTGTGGAATGGAGAAAATATGATTCCCAAATCTCTTTTATAATAAGTTTTGTTAGCTGTTGGTAAAAGAAACAGGAAATAGATCTATGTCAGACAAAACTTATGCAATGAAGCCAAAGTTAAAAAAATAGCTTTATAAAAACAAGTCTTTCTGAAAGTAGTGTTTCTTATTCTCAGAGTACTTAATTTATAACTAGGAATTGGGTAGAATATAAAAAAAGCTTTCTAGCTTTGCAGAATATAAGAATTACAAAGAAAAATGGTGAATTGCTAATAATAAGAATAAAATATCCAATCTCATTTGCAATCAAAATTGAAATAAGTATGATATTTTTCATATAAATTTGTCAATTTTTGAAAATTAACTATCTAGTGTAGTCAAGGATAGAGTTTAAAAATAAATCAGACACTTAAAAAATATTTAAACCTTTTAAGAATTTTTCCAAAGAAAATTATTAGTTTTATTTGCATTAAGATTTATGTGCTTTCACTTCAGGGTTACTTATAGTATCAAAAATTAGAAAAGCTTACATTTTGAATAAGGGGATCAATTAAATAAAATGTTGCATCTCTATGTTGAGTGAGGTAGTGATTGAAATTACAGAAAAAATCTTAAAGTTTTAAGAAATAATAATTGGATATAAATTAAAAAGCAGGATATTAGGGTACATACTATATGCAACCAATGTATTAATATGTGTATTTAGATAAAGAAAAATCCTTCTATACCAAAATATTGTCATGTGCATTCTGGATGATTTTCAGGATCTTCCTGTATTTTTCAGGAAAAAATAAGTTCTAAATTAAATATACATTTTTAAAAAGCTTAAAATTAATTAACTAGTTTGTCATGGAAGCTGAGAAACTGATTGCTTTGCTATTAAGTACAAATGTACGGTGTTAGCATGGTAATGTATTGTCTTCTCAGGTTTCATTGTATTGTCCTGGCCAGAAATTTTTCATGTGATGTATATTCACTAGGCACAAAAATTGAGGATATTTAACATTTTGTTGTTATGCAGTTATCTTCCTTCTTCCCATTAATAATAGTCTACATGTATGTTTTGTTTTTATTATTCTTTCAAACCTATAAAATAGATCTCAACGCTGGAGAAATACTCCAAATGTTTGGGAAGATGTTTTTTGTCTTTTGTCAAGAATCTGGTTACGATACAATCTTGCGCGTCCTGGGATCTAATGTCAGAGAATTCCTACAGGTAAGCGATTTGAGGTCTTGTTAAAAGTGCTGAATTCGTGATTCTTTCACATAGATTCTAGCATCCTGTTGTTCAGCCAGCTGTATGAGAGTGTCTTGCTGCTGAAATGGAATCATAGTGACATTTTTTTGCAATTCAATAAAATAATAGTTATTAGGTCTTGAATACATTTTTAGCATTTTTGCTTCATATTTTTTCTTTTAACTTTTGATTACTATAAATATGCAAGTTGTAAATTAATGTCCTTGGAAAAACTCATCATGGCCTATTGTGGTGTATCCAACTGCCTTTAAAAAAATGTTTTTATTGATTTCAGGGAGGAAAGGAGAGAAGGGGAGAGAGAGATAGAAACACCAATGATGAGAATCATTGATGAGCTGTCACCCCATACTGGGGATCGAGCCTGCAACCCAGGCAAGTGCCCTGATTGGGAATTAAACCGTGACCTCATGACTTACAGGTTGACACTCAACAACTGAGCCACACTGGGCAGGCCCAACTGCCTTTTTTTTTTAATGGTCATATTTGATACTAGTTTTGGTTTTATGTTTTGCTCTAAAACATGGTCTTATTTATTATTATTTTTTTTTTGCAAAGCATTCTTAGTTTGTAGAGCATAATTAAATAGTACGTCAGTATCTATGACTTTCTACCCGGAGCTTGTTGTTTAGGAAAAAGCTCGCTGGCTTACAGGTGCTCTGCCACCAAAGCAAATTTGAGAATCATAACTCTGAGTTACATATTAATTAATCTACTAGAGAAAGGAAAGTAAGAGGCCTTGCAAAGGCAATTTCAGGTGCAGGACAAGATAAATAACATCACCAAACGCCTTTGTCTTATATTCCTGCTAAAATTACCTTACAAGATTTTTACTAGTGAAACACACATTCGATGAGAGACTATTTTTGGATTGTCTGTCCTATTTTAAGCAGAGCCCGTTTGTGAGACCTTCTTCTTGATGTGTTAATGTTGAAAATTATGTGGTTGTTTGTAAAGGATATTTCCAAACTGGCTGCTGAGAGCCGCCAGATCTTGCTGGAAAATGATGTCAGTGCAATAGTAGCTGAACCGAAGCCCAGTTTTGAGGGAATGTAAACGACTTCCAGTCCAGCTGCATTATTGATTTAACAGCCAAAATAAGAACTTTGGTGTTTAATCAAAATGTCTGTTGTTTACACAGTGACATTTTTCTTATAAACTTAAAACAGCATTAAATCAAGATGGAAACTGATTTGCGATCGCCTGCCGCAGATTTACCTAACTACTGGGTCCAAGAACGCTGCCACTTCCAAATGGAGTGGCTGCCAGGAGATGTGTAAATTAAACGGGAACAGGCTGTATTTAAATGAATTATGTTAAATGGATTTAAGTGTGATATTTGAAAATATTTTAAGACTTTGGATTTTGGAATACATCTTCCATTTTTTTTAAAACTGTCACCCTATCAACAAAGTCTGAACTTGCATTTTCTCTGTCTTAATTCCATCTTTCTCTCAATGGCCACGTTTACACAGCACAACAAATGTTCACATTGTTTTTGTTTTACGTTGGCACGTGGTGGCCACCTGCTAAGGTTGTCGTGGTGCCGTGAGAGAGCAAGCCGCCTCTGGTGTGTTCCTCTCTGTTTCAGGGCTGCACTGTTAACACTTGGAGTGGGGGAAACGAGTTAAGTCGGCTCGCGTGAATTGCGCGTACTCCGCGGGAGCCGTCTTTAACTCGGTTCATATAGATTTGCGGTGGAGTGCGGGAAACGTGTAAACTCGGGCCGATTGTAACTGCGTATTACCAAATATTTGTTTGTAATCCACCCTTTTGGTGGATGGAACAAAACCAAAAGACAGAGCCATCTTATATTTTGGCGGGAAATTCACCCCACACCGGAGTGTTAACAGGATAGCCAATAGCTACATGGGGCTGGATTTTGAGAGTTCTACCACTTTTCTTCATTCCCCCTACACTTCTGTGTAGAGATTGGATGATTTCTCTGTCTCTCTCATGACTCCTCCAATCTCATCTCTATTCTATGACTTGGGTGACTTTTCTGAAATGCAAATATATCTCATCATACCATTTAAAAAAAATTTTTTTTCTTAAACCCTTCAGTGATTCCCCATTGCTCATTGGGCAATGTCAAAAATAGTTAAAATGACTGAAACCTCTTACATTCCCTATACATTCTGCCTCTTCCTCTTCTGCAGCCCAGCCAAACATAACTTTACTTTTTTTTTTTTTAAATCTTGCTCTCTTTATCCTCTGAGTTTTTGCATCTGCTCTTTCCTTTATCTGGAACACTGTTCATGCTCCTTTTCACCTCGATAAATTCTGTTTATCCTGCTGGTCAAATTACTTCTTCTGGGTCATTGGCATTTCTCATGTTTTCATAGTACATTTATTTTCCCATTCATAGTTGTTCTCATACTGTATTATCATTTCCTGTTTGTTGGGCTGGAATGTAAACTTCATGAAGCCAGAGACCATGTATAATCTCTTAATGATGGTATCTCCACAGATACAATCTGTCTAGCTGGGAATGAATATCTGTCTTTTTTTAATGAAGATGTGCTCTTTGTGTAAAAATAGGAAGCAAATATGACCGTAGCTCAAGATTAAATGTTTTTTTTTAAATATATTTTATTAATTTTTTATAGAGAGGAAGGGTGAGGGATAGAGAGTTAGAAACATCGATGAGAGAGAAACATTGATCAGCTGCCTCCTGCACAACCCCTACTGGGGATGTGCCCGCAACCAAGGTACATGCCCTTGACCGGAATCGAACCTGGGACCCTTTAGTCCGCAGGCTGATGCTCTATCTACTGAGCCAAACCGATTAAGGCTTAAATGTTTTATTAAGAACAACAAAACTCCCTTTTAGATGAAACTATGTAACTTTATTTAGAGATAAATCAAAGATTGAATATAGAGGAATAGACAGCCACACAGTAGACTGATTTCCTTGAGTCAGAAGCTTTGAGTATTGGCTATCGTTGATAAGATAATATATGGCTTTCGGGAATGGAACCCAAGTCAGTCCACAGCAGGGCTACCAATTAATTTTTTGTGCTGTTCCGTTATTATCCCATTATATTTTCTTTACCCAGTGATTTCACAGAGGTGAAATGAAATTATAATAAGCTTCAAAGGCTGCCAATGCAATCTGAGAGAAGAGTTAGAATTTAAATTATGGGCCCGTTTAAATATGCATAGAAATCTCAGTTGAATCATACTACAAATATTCAGTCAGAGTTTGCTGGAAACACTGGCTCGTTCAATGGGCAGTTTCACCCATTCCCCCAATTCATATACGTGGGGGTTCCTCTGTCAGGGCCTCTGTGCAGCCTGCAGTGGGATTTCCAGGTCACGACAGCTCCATGTTTTGGCCTCCAAAACACAACGCTGTGGCCAGCCCACCAGGAGCAATCTGGGATTGATGACCGATCTAAAATCTTAAATGTTTGTCCAAAGTGTTATTCTGGGAAATGTGAGGATTTTCCTGAACAGCTGTGAAATTCTAATACTTCCCTAAATTATTTACAGTGTTTCTTAGAAAAAAAATGCTCCATTCATTTTATTTTTAACTTTTGGATTTCCAAAGGACCTGTTTTTTTCAACATCCAAAACATTAATTTCTGTAACCTGCAGTTTTTAAATGGACAAGTGAGGACTTTAAAGGAAGATAAGTATTTGAGTAGCTGGTATATATTTTCATGATATTGATTGTCAAATATAGTATTATATAAGTGGGATTTTTTTAAAAAAGAAACACATGAGTTTAAGAGCTATAGCGTAAGTGAAATATTTTACACAGGCAATTCTATAATCACTTGCCCTTTTTCTTTAAAATATTTCTCTTGAGAAGATGGTAATGATAGCTATACGTAATTTCGAGATATTATTTAAAGAATTTTAGTAACTGGTATAATTTCTTTTTTTTAAATTGGGCCTTACATTATTTCTTAAAAGAAAAAAAATATTTTCTGTATCTTTTCAGTGGGAGGCTATTTCTCAAGGAGCAGCTCCAAGGAGAAAAGGCAGGAACAGGAGCCTTAAAGTGTCAACTTCCTTACTCTGACCTCATGCTGCTCACACCCTGACCTTGGTGCTGACCATTCTTATGGGGTTGTGTTTTCCACGTTATTGAGGTCTTGCCTGCTTAAATTTCTCATGTTCAAATTCTAAGATGACTCCTTTCTTATAAAACTTAAAATATTTGTCAAATTACATGACTCACACAAGTAAATGTTGGTGTTGGTCTTGTTTGTCAGAAGTGTGAGGAATGAAAAGAAAGGAAATACTGCGTCCCATCCTTTTTCCTTAAAAAAAGAGGTTTGCAAGGACTGATCTTAAGATTTCTTCCAGATCTAAGTGCCAGTAACGTTCTCAAGTAACACAGATAGCTCCCGCTTTCCCATCCTCTAGGATTCTTAGAGACGGAAACATCTCTCTGTCTCAAAACTTTCGAAGCGAGGTCTTACTCTGCCCACTTATGTGGATTTTAGGGATTTTTAATTACATGCCCTGGAAGCCTGGAAGAGGAAGTAGCTGAGTTCTAGAAATTTTGCCTCTGTAATTGTGTATGCACTCATTTTTGCCGTGCATATTACAAAGAAAATTTGCATTTATGTAGAAACATTCCGAGATCTTTGAACATGTAGAACTTCAGTGTTTAGCAGTGGAAGGATACATTCTCTTTGGCTGCCTCCATCTGTGGAATGTGCTACATGGAGCACTCTGGGGACTTACGTCTCCCTGGATGCCAGCACTCGTTTTTCTTCTGCAAATGACAAGCGCTAGGTGAGAAGATGAACTGGACTCATGGATCTGAGAAAAAGTACATTTATTTTGCTTCTCCCAAAACCGGTTAAATGATATCAGGGCGTTAAGAAACAAAACGCAAACCTCAGAGTAACTTTTTGGCATCGTGAGGCAAAAAAGATGGTGGGCCTGCTCTCTAGCCCTTTCCCGTGTCCTAATTTCATAAAGCTGAGAAGAATGAAGGGGAAGCACATTTGAGGTTTTCTTTATTGATTCTTAGGAATCTACTTGTGCTGGACTATATGTATGTGTTCACTTTTTTTTTCTTATGTTTAATGTGTATACTTCCTTTTTAAAAATTTTATTTTTTCCATCACCATTTATCCTTCTATGCCCTCTTCTACCTCCACCCACACCCCCTCTACCCCAACAATCACTGTTGTCCATGAATTCTCTTTTTTCTTGCTCAATCTCCCCCCCAACACACACACATAATGTATGTACTTCTTTGTAATGTGTATAGTTTTTTCTTTGTATACCTGCTTCCACGGGTATATTTTTAAAAAAAAAACAACAACACATGGAATACCAGTTTTAATATGAAACTTTAATCTCCAAAATACATTGCTACAGCCATGTGGATAAATGATTAGCTTTGTATAAATCATATTATAAAATGTAGTCAAGGTTTTATCTAGGCTATTTTGAGAATCTTTTTTTGGCCTTCAGTGTGGCTGTAAACAATTCTAATCTATGGTGAAGGTACATTTTTAGCAATATAAGTGTACTCAAATGAAAATAATTTAATTTTAATCACAAATTCCATTTCTCATATTAGATAGGCTGTGGCAATCACTTCAATTTTGAAAGAGTAAAACCAAGTAAAGAAAGCTGTAACTTAAGAAATCCCAAGAGTGTTTTTATGTTAGATGCTATCTAAAGAAAATCAATATTGCATTAAGTGGTGTTAAAGCTTTCATGTTGCAGGAAAGCACTTAGCTTGTCCATTTAATTAACAGTAAATTCAATAAAACAGTAAATCTCTGGAGAGTTGGTTACCGCAAAGACTAAAAGATGAACATTCTGACTTCAAATGTTTTGCTTTCCCACTTGCTTTGAAGCAATAAATTAAGCAACATGCTATTAGCAACATTTATACCTTTATTTAAATAAAAATGGCTCAGCATTTAGGATGAAGTGCCTATCTTTTATTTAATTTAAATTTTTTAAAAATTGATTTTTGAGAGAGAGAGAGAGAGAGAGAGAGAGAGAGAGAGAGACTGAATTATTATTCCATTTATTGATGCATTCATTGGTTGCTTCTTGGCTTATCAGGACGATGTTCTAACCCAGCCGTGGGCAAACTACGGCCCGTTTGAAATGAATAAAACTAAAAAAAAAAAAGACCGTACCCTTTTATGTAATGATGTTTACTTTGAATTTATATTAGTTCACACAAACACTCCATCCATGCTTTTGTTCCGGCCCTCCGGTCCAGTTTAAAAACCCATTGTGGCCCTTGAGTCAAAAAGTTTGCCCACCCCTGCCTAACCAATTGAGTGACCCGGCCAGGACTAAAGTGTCTATCTCTTTGTGACTCATGACGTAGCTGCATGTAGAAATGTGTTAATATAATATGAACAAGATGAAAATAGATGAGTATGAAAATGATATAGGCATATTGACTTATGATATAAATACGTTGCTGTATTTGAAAATTACAAATTTCAATTTTTCACAGAGGGAAAATTGAAACAATATTATTAAAATATATTTTTCAAATTATTGGTTGACTTATCTTTTTTCCTTTAAAATGAGCCACAACACAGTACTGAACCTGAGGACATTAAGTAATTACCTAAATGCAGCAACAAGCTCAATTTTGGCTTTGTGGGAAATGGAGATAAGTATAAAACTCTTTGGTCATTTTTTTTCCTCACCAGATTTTCTCATAAAGTTTTGTTGTTGTTGTTGTTGTTAATCCTCCCTCGAGGATATTTTTCCATTGATCTTTAGGGAGAGTTGAAGAGAGAAGGAAAGACAGAGAGAAACATTGGAGAAACATTGATGTGAGAGAAACACATTGATTGGTTGCCTCTTATATTCGCCCCAACCAGGACCCAGGTCGGGGAGGGGCCTGCAACCTTGACTGGAATCGAACCCGGGAGTCTTTGGTCTGCAGGCCAACGCTCTATCCACTGAACCAAACCAGCCAGGGCTCTCATAACCTTTTTGCAACATCAGCAGATGGGATCTGGGAGGGTTATGTGTTCAGGTCTTCCCTTCTCAGAAAAGAATTATCCTGAGAAGAACTTGTCATAGGAAGAACTCCTCGTACTACTTAACCAAGTAAAATAGTTTTGGGACTCAAGCGGCTTGTAGTTTATATATTAACTTCCAATACTTCGTGTCTGTCATATTTTACATGACAATAGCAGCCCCTACAGGCCATGGGGATGAACTGATGTTTTTGCTGAGAGGTCCTGGAGGCCTCTCTCCACCCTTGCACATAAGCCTCTTACATCTCAGAACCTGGAACAAAGTACCATTCTCATGCCACCCTCTCTCTGACCTTCTGTCATTACACTTCTCTGTCCCTATAACCAGGAAAGGGTCCTGGCTTTGAAGGTCTCAGTCACGCATATGATTAGCTGGGTCCACCAGGATCATGCAGGACCTTCTTCCCAATTCAAGATCCATAACCTTGATCCCATCTGCAAAATCTCCTTTGCCAGGAGAGGTATCATATTCAAAGGGATTAGGGCATGGAAATTTGGAGGAGCACCATTATTTTGCTTGCTGCACCTGGGATGTGCTTAGTGTTTTATATATATCATTTTAGTTATCTCCATTTTATCAGAAAAAATCAAGTCTTAGAAAAATTGGGTAAACTGCTATGTTACCATGAAATGATAGTGTCATGCGTATATAGCTGCCCCAAACCTATAAATACGTATATCTTTGCTTTAGCCCTGACTATGTTTCTTTTTTTCTGCTTCAGGCATTCCTTTTTTTTTTTTACCCCACTTGTTTATTTATCTTTTCTTAAGATGCATTAACTATTAATAGCCATGGATGTTTGTTTTAATTACTCTACTTGAGTTTCAAGTTCTCTGTGGTTCTTGCCTTACAGATGTCTCAGTGCCGCAAGGGAAGGGCGTGCTGTGTGAATGTTTACTCGGCTGATCTGCCCACTAAGCTCAGATTGAGCCTTCTGTCTTTATCTTGCTTTCCAGGAGTCAGCTGCCATTGTGGGAGCATTGTTTATTCATCACCATTTCCTCTTCATTGCAGAACCTCGATGCTCTGCATGACCACCTTGCTACTATCTACCCAGGCATGCGTGCACCTTCCTTTAGGTGCACTGATGCAGATAAGGGCAAAGGACTCATTCTGCACTACTACTCAGAGAGAGAAGGGCTTCAGGATATTGTCATCGGGATCATTAAAACGGTAGCTCAACAAATACATGGCACTGAAATCGACATGAAGGTAATGATCAGTAATGGAGACACTTCTAAATAGAGATGGCAGAATATTAAAAGTGGTGCTCAGTGAATTTACCTTTAATTCTTGCAGCTAGTGGAACTCACCAAAGGCATATCTTATATAATAAAACCCTAATATGCAAATCGACCGAATGACTGGTCACTATGAACTGACCACCAGGGGGCAGATGCTCAACATAGGAGCTTCCCCCTGGTGGTCAGTGCGCTCCCACAGGCGGAGCGCCGCTCAGCCAGAAGCCGGGCTCACGGCTGGCGAGTGCAGTGGAGGTGGCGGGAACCTCCGCAGCAGCACTAAGGAGTAGCGAGCCAAGTGGTAGGGACCAGCAAGCAGGCAGGCAGTAAGGAGTGAGGGGTCATGCACTGGGCCTCCAGTACTAGTATAAACCATAACACTGGCATGCACAAATTTCATGCACTGGGCCTCTAGTACTAGTATAAACCATAACACTGGCATCACCAGAAGTCTATGCTTGGCCTTGGAATGCAAGGATATACAGTGGGGCCTTGACTTACAAGTGTCCCGACTAAGTTAACGAGCTCCTTAACTAGCTCCTTAATGAGCTTGGTCTTGGAACGAATTAAACTCGTAAGTCAAGGCCCCACTGTATAGGAATACAGGCGATTTTTCCCCTTTGTCTCAGCAGATTTTTCTTTTTATAGGCGATTTTTCCACTTTGTCTGAGCAGATTTTTCTTTTTATACATTGCTTAATTTAGTTTGCATTCTCTGTGAGCACACAGTGGCTGGGAAGCAGGAGGATATGGGACTGGTTAAGCTGTGTCCTTCAGAATACAAAAAAAAAATACCCTTCATAACACGGTCAGTCAAATTCTATGATAATATAAAATTAGATATTATATTACTGTGCATTGTTTCCTTGTGGGTTTTTTTGTCTATCCCTGAAATATCATTGGAATATCTTATTTTGTGAACTAAAAGTTTTGCTTTTTTAAACAAAAAATTAGATTACTTGTTGATAGAAGCCAGGTCTCATACTTTAAAAAGGTGTTGCTATTAATAATACGGATTGTTAGTTTTAGGTGAGAATTTCAAGATATGAATACAATCCTATATAATGAAGAGCTAATACGCTAATTAGACCAGAGGGTCGGTGGAATGACCTTCTGGACGACCTTCTGAATGACCAGTGGGTGGGGCCGCAGGGCCACGAGGAAGCAGAGGCTGGGAGGGCTGAGCCCCTTGCACAAATTTCATGCATCGGGCCTCTAGTTATGCAATAAAGAGAACCATCATTTTTCTATATTTAATCCAGACAGTCTCTTCCAGTGAGCTGCTTTTTGTGTGCTCAGCATATTCAGCCCGAAGAGCCATTTTTCAGTGGCCCCAAATTTGAGAAAAGTGGGGAGAAGAACACCCTATTTCAGCCTTATTTTTTAATGTATCCTAACCAACTTGGTATAGTAATTTTATATACTTGCCAATTGATGGGTAAAAGAATGACATTTCATGTATTTTTAGATATGTGCTTCTATTATTTTATTTTTGTCTGCAAATATTATTTTTAACATGTTAAATAATACTGCTTGTATAGTTTGTAGGTCATTCATTATAGTAGTGTGCTGGGCTTAGAGACTACGCACACCAGGATAAGAGATTGCTTTTTCTCCAATTCTACCAGAGTCTGTACAGGCTACTAGGGGACTGATAACACATTCACAATTTTACTGTGAATAATTATTCAGTCTTCTAATTTCATAAATAAATGTCCAGACAGTGTTTTCTATTTTAGGCATGTGTAGCATTTGCACACATTAAATTTTTAAAATTAACCCTCTAAATGCAATTCTCAAAACCAGTTTCTTAGGTACTTAGGCCTTTTTAAGTAAATTGAAATGCAGACAATTAAGACCATTTTCCCCTTTGACATCCAGGTTATTCAGCAAAGAAATGAAGAATGTGATCATACTCAATTTTTAATTGAAGAAAAAGAGTCTAAAGAAGAGGATTTTTATGAAGATCTTGACAGATTTGAAGAAAATGGTACCCAGGACTCACGCATCAGCCCCTACACCTTCTGCAAAGCTTTTCCTTTCCACATAATATTTGACCGGGACCTAGTGGTCACTCAGTGTGGCAATGCCATATACAGAGTGCTTCCCCAGGTAAACCACATCCCACTTCATTGGGGACTGAGACAAAAGGCCATAAAGGTGCTATTGTGACATGTGGACATTCCTCTATTTACCTTTTTACTGTGTATTACGTGGTGTGCAGCACATCGTATATTACCTAAATTGTTTAAATGTGAGCATAGTATATTTAAACATAATGCTACCTTTTCTACAACAGGTTTTTTCTTTTCTTTTTCTGTTAAAAGCAGGGCAAGTGCTGCCCTGGCTGGTTTTGCTAAGTGGTTAGAGCGTCAGCCCGTGGGCTGAAGGTTGAAAGGTCTCGGGTTTGATTTCTGGTCAAGGGCTCGTACCTGGGTTGCAAGTTCATCCCCACCCCAGTCAGGGCATGTGTGGGAGGCAACCAAGTGAAGTATCTCTCTCACATGAATGTTTCTCTCTCTCTCTCTCTTTCTCTCTCTCTCCTTTCCTCCCTCCCTTCTACTCTTTCTAAAAATCAGTGGAGAAAATATCCGTACACGAGGATTAAAAAAATAAAGACGGCAAGTGGGAATGCTATACTTTTTAAAAATGAGATAACATAACTTTCTAGTAACAATCAACTTTCACTTATTTATTCATTGAATGAATATTCATTGGATATCTACTATCTGAAAATAGCTTTCAAAATCAACCTTTGACATGTTCAGGGAAAAGAAGAGAATTTTAAAAAAACACTAAAAACGACAGAGCTTATCAGGGGACTGGGTAGAAAAAGCGTCAAAGGACAACAGTGGAGGCCATGATGAGAATCTGCGTTTGATTGACATTATTCTGACCCAGTTGTAAAAGCCTTCCTTTCTACCCTACCAACTTTTGGAGTTGTACATGACATGTATCCAGAAATAATTTTTACTTGTAATTAAAGAGACTTGATAGTCCAGGATTAGCCCAAATGGGATCAGGCATAAACCTATAAATCCAAAAGCCTGGGCTTTTAATGCTGGCTCTGGCTCTCCCTCATTATTAGCTGGGGTGTGTTACTTGGCCTCTCTCTGCCCTTGTCCTTTATAAGCAATCAGTAACTGCTTCCTATTATTATTATTATTAACCATCTCTTGATAAACTGTGTTTGATGAGGGTCTTGAT
Source organism: Myotis lucifugus (assembly GCF_000147115.1). NCBI lineage: Eukaryota > Metazoa > Chordata > Mammalia > Chiroptera > Vespertilionidae > Myotis > Myotis lucifugus. The sequence goes on along the minus strand of NW_005871049.1, from coordinate 29,158,233 downwards.
ATTTCAATTTCATTTTAAGCCATTGGCATTTAATAGGTCATGCTACATTTTCAAAGAGAAATTTCCATTCTCCGTTGAAAATACTTCTCTTATTTCTGTGAGATTATTTTTGAATATTGGTCATCTGAATCCATATTAGGTTTTGTGTTCATGGAACTATTTGATGTCCATTTAATCACCGAGTTGCATAGGTCAAGATATGAGTCCATAGTTGAGGTAACTTTCCTACAAAATAATATATTTCTGTGCTTATATACAATTGAGCTGATTAATCTAATAATATAAAATAAACATTGTTTTAAATAGGTGTTCTTTTTCTTTTTATCTACATTTTAGCTCCAGCCTGGCACTTGCAGCCTTTTGTCTGTCTTCTCTCTGGTCCGTCCTCATATTGACATTAGTTTCCATGGGATCCTTTCACACATCAATACGGTTTTCGTATTGAGAAGCAAGGTAAGCAAGATATTGTTTTATTAAATGTGAGTAAGAAGGGTGAGTTACATACTAGAAGTGTTCTGGGGGGAAAGAAGCTACTATGCCATTCTAGAAGTTGGTGGAGGTATAGCCAGATCAGATGCAAACCTCAAAAGGAGTCTTATTTCAAAGGCGACACTGTTGATTTTTTATTTTCTGGAGGAGCAATGAGACTCTGTCACCTGGTCAGAATTGACAAAAGTAAGTGTTGAGAATGCCTCTCTGGGACAACCCCGCTTCACATATTAAACCAACATCTTTTAGCCCTGGTATAGCTGCGATGTCCTATTTTAGGAGTCAGAAGAACTGATAAAGATTTTTTTTTAACTTTACCCACTTCCTTCAAGTGTCTGTTATTATTGGTTCCATTTTTGTGATGGAAATAGGAGTGATAAAATATTCATTCAGTTGATAATTTAGGTAGTACCCAGATCTCACAGTTTCTGTCTTTGGGATTGATAGAGCAAAGGTATCCTGAAGTACACACTTCATCCTTCTTACAGCCTTCCCAAAGGTCTTATGCACACATACTTTATGTATTTGGAATTATTCCCAGTTGCTCTGTGAATGCAGGGGTGAGGAGTGGTGAGCTTGTTTTTGTGTGTGTGTTTTATTTTTTATTTTATTTTTATTTTTTATTGTTTAAAGTATTACAAATAGTAGTACATATGTCTCCTTTTTTTCCCAATTGACCTTCCCCAGCCTCCCCTACCACCCAGCACATACCCTCACCCCGCCCCCCCAGTGTCTTGTGTCCATTGGTTATGCTTATATGCATGCATACAAGTCCTTCCGTTGATCTCTTACCTCCCCCCGCCTCCGAACCCTTCCCAGCCTTCCCGCTGTCCTTTGACAGTCTGTTCGATGCTTCTCTGCCTCTGTATCTATTTTTGTTCATCAGTTTATAATTAACCATAAATGAGTGAGATCATGTGGTATTTTTCTTTCACTGACTGGCTTATTTCACTTAGCATAATGCGTGTGTTTTTTTTAAGACAGGGTATTATATTGTAGCCATACTGGAAAATAAGAAATAATCATGGGAGCTTTAAATAAATATGTGAACAGTAGTATACCTACTGGCTTTCTGTGCTCAGAGAGAATTAATTCGCTTTTTTTGCAGTGTTTGTAAGGGAACCACTATACTTACAACCTGAAATTCCGCTCTTGTACTAATTGGTACACTTATTCTCCCTTAGGGTTTGGTGGGAAATGAGGTTTATGTGTCCTTCCTTTTGCTGAATTGTTAGGTAGGGAGAAAGGCACTAGGTAATGTTTATGTCTTGCCTTTTCCAGGAAGGATTGTTGGATGTAGAGAAATTAGAATGTGAAGATGAACTGACTGGGACTGAGATCAGCTGCTTACGTCTCAAGGGTCAAATGATCTACTTACCTGAAGCAGACAGCATACTTTTCCTGTGCTCACCAAGGTAATGCTTTTTAGATTAATTATAATGCATATAAGAACCCATCCTTAGGTAACAAAGGATTTCAATAGCATTTTATTCAATCATGTCTACATATTCTGAAGTGTAAGTCGATTTTATAGTGTACCTCTGTCCCTTTTCCTTCCTCTCTCTCTAAAATTATCAATAAAAACAGATTTAAAAAAGACAAAACTAGGGAACATAAACTTTATTTTTTATTAACAACTTGCATTGGTCTAATTATATATTTATCTGCCATCAATATTGGTTTATTTCTTCTGCTTCTTTCCAAGTAGAGCTTTAGTAGTCGAGAGCTTCTCAATAGGAACAGTTTCTATTCATGGTGATAAAGGTTTCTATGGAAACAGAGCAGAAAATTTGGAGTCTATTTCTTAACTATCATATGCAGAAATTAGTTACATAGTGACACACATGCATATTGTTATGTGGTACCAGTCCCTGTGTGAAGAAAGACACACTCACATTGAATTTTGAGAAAGAGATCAACTAAGAGCAATTTTACTTCTAAAATAATTTCAAGAGAATTAGTTGAAATTTAGAAAAAATCTTGATAGTTTGACAAAATAATAAATAATTTTTTTTAAAAATGAGACATAATTTGATTGTTTTTAACTTAGTCTGAACATTCATGACCATTCATCTTTTTAAAATACATTTTTATTGATTTCAGAGAAGAAAGGAGAGGGAGAGAGAGAAACATCAATGATGAGAGAATCATTGATCGGCTGCCTCCTGCATGCCCCTTACTGGGGATTGAGCCCACAACATGAGTATGTGCCCTTGACTGGAATCGAACCTGGGACCTTTCAGTCTGCAGGCTGACACTCTATCCACTGAGCCAATCCAGCAAGGGCCATAACCATTCATTTTTATTTTAAGCATATAATATTTTTTTTCTCTGCTCATGGGCAGTCCTATACCAGTTAGCAGATTATCTGGCCTCTTTCCAGAAAGATCTATTTCTGCAAGTGAGTTTTACTTACATATCCATTATAACAAAAATCTAAAGAGACCATGTGCTTCATTAGTAAATGTTTTGGTCATTTTATATCTCTATGTTGGCATGCTAATTTTTGCTTTGGAATATGGACATTTCTGCTGAAAATGTATTCCAGGGGGGCATTTTAGCAATCCATAATTTTTCAGGAAAATCTCAATTATGTCATCTTAGAGAAACTATTATTGTAAATGTCCCAAAGTAATTACTTTACATTTAAAGAATTCATACCAATAATAAAACCCTAAGACATTTTAACCAAAGATTAATTTTTTTAAGAACATTTTTTAAAAAGCTACTTCTTATTTACCAGGTCTACACTGAATCAATAAATATTATGTTGTTTCTAAAAATGACTTAAGTTGCAAAGATGCATAAAATTCAGCAATTAATATACTGATTCAAATAAATGAGAAACATTAGTCAAAGAAAATAAGAGTAGATAAGAAATTAGAATCAGAAGTAAGAATAGCATATAAAAATATATGTCAGAAAGTCATCTATAATAATACAAATGTAATATGCTAATTAGACCGGACGTCCTTCCGGATGAAGCCTTGGTGGTGGAGGCCAAGCCCCTTGCATGAATTTCGTGCATCGGGCCTCTAGTAAATACATAGAATACTTGTAGAAGATGGGTCATAAATCTGGTTGTAAACTTTTAATCATCATGTCTGAAAGGAAAAAGCAACCAGTCACAGGAGTCACAGAATCTATAGGAAGAAACGAACAAGTTTCTCAGAAGAAGCACACATATCCCTGTTAAAGAGAGTAAGGATCATTTTTTTTCATCTCTTGATAATGAGAGAAAATGTGATAATGAATCACAGCCTTGTGTTAAATACTTGAGCAGGTTGCATAGGGCGATTGTCTACGTTATCTTTCAATGTAGGCTAATAGCATTAAAAGTACAATTTGGCAAAAATGCATTTTAAGTTCACTGCTCTTTGGTAGATTTTGAAATCTCTAGAAGAATGAATAATGATTCTCCTTTTCTTTTCTTCAACCCGAGAAGCTTTAGAATGTTAGGAGAGGGCAGGAGTATGCTCCCTGACAGTAATCAACATTGGTGTTGTCATGTGGGTGAGCTGGAATGATGGTGCCTCATTTCTCTGTATAACAGTGTGATGAATCTGGACGATTTGACGAGGAGAGGCCTGTATCTCAGTGACATCCCTCTGCACGATGCCACGCGGGACCTCGTTCTTTTGGGAGAACAATTCAGAGAGGAATACAAACTGACCCAGGAGCTGGAAATTCTGACAGACAGACTGCAGCTCACGTTAAGAGCACTGGAAGATGAAAAGAAAAAGACAGACACGTAAGCCTGAAACCTTGCACGACTGCTAGGTATACAGTGACTCTACTACAGTGAAGATCAATAGTCAGAAAGGCATGAGAGCCATGATAGCTCCAGAGTAGTAGATAAACTCTCCCATATCACTTAAAATGAAATGATGCATACAGAAATAAATCAGTCTCAATGGTGGTGGGAATATGTCTTCTATTTTTACAAATCAAGCTGAAAGAATAAATGCCAATACATCTCTCTGAAAATCATTATAATAATTCAGATGTTTGAAATCCAGCTATCATTCATTCTTTCCTTTAGACAAGAAATATATTTTGAGCATCCTCTGGGTGCCAACGGCTGGCCAAGTTCTGAGGGTTACACTGCACACAGAACTTAGAGTTGGCCATTATATTTTAAAAGATTTCTTTCCTTGGACTGAATTATTTTAGGAATTGGCTGATATGAATCTGACAGATTGTAATGTCCTCTGTAATGACAACAATTATATTTGTAAAGGCAAACATTATCAAAAAATGGAAGTATAAGGCTATAATTATTTTTCTATGAATGGTAGATGAAATTATGAAATTTTGGGCAAGTAGCATTAAAGTAGTAGTTCATTTTCAGTAATTCACTTAAATGCACATCAGGCATACTACTTGGCCTTGCTTGCATATAATAGTGAAAAGCACTAAGTCACTGATGTTCATAAGATAATTTACCCAGGGCCTTGTATGTACATTTTTAATGTTTATATAACAGGAAGATATCTTGTTGGAGAATTGAACTCTTCTGTCTTACTTCCATATGAGCTTTTACTCTACCTGAGCACTTAGAATCTTGGTAACAACATCACTTTCTATGCTTTTTTTTGCATTGATAAATGTGTAGTTGCCCACGGATGGATGCTGTGCCCACACATAAAAACATCAGTTAGCTATTTATTCATAGCATGGATGAAACAGAGAATGCCATTTAATGCTTGTATTTTTCCACAGCTTCTTAATGCATTGTCTTGGCCCTTGTATAATGCAGGTGAAAGCTGTGTTTATTTATTTATTTATTTATTTTTTGAGACCACTTAACATTCCTCACAGTCCTAAACCGAACCCCTTAATCTATTCATGTATTTTGAAAAATTCAGAAAATATATGGGACAGACGGTTCATGTTCCTTCCACTGCTTGAAAAACAACTCAAACTGTATGTTTTATTGGTCTGTGGTACAACTTTATCCATGAAAAACATCAAATTTTGTGGAGCACGTAAGACAGTCCTTAGGACAAAGATTCAAAGTCAAGTTAGTATTCTGCTCTGGCTGTTATATTAGAAAAACACCCAGGTTTAGTGTTTTTATTTTTTATAGACATTTGTTTCTCTAGGTGATTTAATTATAAACCCTTTTACTGTTTCTTTTCTTTAAAGCCAAGTAGTCCTACTGTTCACATTTAATATTCAAATATAGCTTTAAAATAGTTTATGAAATTTTCTCTGTTTGAAAGTTAAAAATGAAAGACGGGAAATTCCACTAAAGCTAGGAAAAATAATGTGAGCTCAGCTCCATGTTGTACATTCAATGTCGCATGTTATGCCCTCTGACTACAGAGAAGAACAAGGAAGGAGGCTTCATTTTTCCCTCTGAGCCCTCATGCCCAGAGTCCTCAGTCTCCCTGCTTTCTGTTTCTTTCCCTATAAATTCATCAGAGATCATCCTTCTCCTGTTGTGTTTACCACACTTGTCCCCTCAGCAGGGTCCCGGAGGCCATTGTCGCAGTCTCAGTATTGGTAGAGAAACAAAATATTTTCTTGTCTAGACCAAGGTCCACCTGTATTGCCAGTTTCTTCCACAGAAGAGTGAGGGATGCTCCTGTCAATATTGCTTTACAACAATTGAAATCAGTTTCTCATTCCGGAGAGATAAGCATGCTCCTGGTGTGCTAGTCATGCCGTGTTTTCAGGGCTGGTAGTGACAACTTCCATATGGTGACTATCCTAACAGCAGAGTCAGAACACAGGACTAGAAATGAAAACTGACTTTTCTTTGTTTGGTCTGGTGTTTGTTTGGCTTATTTTGATTTGGTTTGCGTTGGTTTGGCCTTGGGGAATTGTATGTAATTCAAATCAAACAAATGATTTATACTGTCTGTATGTCTTGTTTTGACATAAAAACAGCTAACATTTGATGCTAGCTGTAGAGGTTTCCCTATAAGAAGCCAGGCCTTTTACAGAGCAAATGATATCAATGTTCTATGAAATGGTCAATAGAAGCACTAAACCCAGTCCCAGCATTCCTCACTACGGCTTTTTCCTGATCCCACCGAACAGGTTGCTGTACTCCGTCCTTCCTCAATCTGTTGCCAATGAGCTGAGACACAAGCGTCCCGTGCCTGCTAAACGATATGACAACGTGACCATCCTCTTCAGTGGCATCGTGGGCTTCAACGCGTTCTGTAGCAAGCATGCCTCTGGGGAAGGGGCCATGAAGATTGTCAACCTCCTCAATGACCTCTACACCAGATTTGACACACTGACTGATTCCCGGAAAAATCCATTTGTGTATAAGGCAAGTCCTGACCCTATGGCGATGCAGTGCTGTCAGACCCTGCCCTCTAGGGGCACTCCATTCTGTTCTCTGAGTGTAGCCTCCGTAGATAGGAAACCTCCATGTGTCCCATACTGATCATTACCTTAAGTAATCACCTCTTGCTATAAAGCAGGCATGTCAAACTCAAAGGCTAACACGGGCCAAATAAACAAGGCATGTGGCCAGCAGGCCACAAGTTTGACATGCTTGCTATAAAGCATTCTCTTTCTTGTAACCACAATGCATGGAGCAGATGATTCCCTAGTTAAAACGTAATCTTCAGCAGCTTTTTTGCACTGACTGAACAAATCTGAGCACACGGGATATAAACGTAGCATTCGCTTTCGTGCTCTGGACGAGACATTTTTGCTGAAATGTATAAATGTTTTATACGGGAAAGAAGTCCTGGAGCATGAGAAGTGTGCTGGAAGTTTAGACAGCACCAACCTGAAGATAAACATTCATGCGGCATTTCTGCCCTTGGTTTCAATGAGAAGCAATGATAATATTGGAAAAATGAAGTCAGTGGAATATTGCTTTGTAAAGGAAAGAATGTTAACTAAACCATCCACAGGCATCTGGAGTCATATAAGTGCCATGAGAACTATTTATTTTATAGTCGTTTTCTGAGCTTTAGTGTAACACTTGGTGAGCAAATCATAAAAATAAATGGTTAAGGACCAGGATAAATCATTGAACTTCAGGCAGTGGCTCTTGTGCTGTTAAACTCTCACTGCTTGGGTATGTTTGTGGGGGAGAGGGAATAAGGCAATACATTGTTTTACTGAATTATAAGGGTATCTGAGGTGCAAAATCAGGACTTAACAAGAGGAAAAATAATGCTGTGTCTACACCTGCCTGGAATCAAAGACCTCAAATGCCATGTGTGTACATTTCAAATAATGACAAAGTTTCAGGTTGTTGTTGTTAAAGTTTTTACAGAACTAAGTGGGAGGAGAGTTTAAAGTTACTGATAGCCTTGGACAAGTAATTTTTTGTATAAGGATAGCAAATGAAGCGGTCATATTTATGCTACCCCATAAACATCTAACTGTCTGTGCTGTGTTAGGTGGAGACTGTTAGACAAGCAATTCATGTTCTTGATCAGTCACAAATTATGTACAAGGATGGGTATCTTCACAGCAAAGACTGAAATATTTTAAAGAATCCATTGTATTACATTTTTTCACAGAGATGGCAAATCTCTCCACATATCTGAAATTACTTAGTCTACCCCATGTACTGTTTGTTTGTTTTCATTTTTCTTTTTTCTTTTTTTTTAAAATATATTTTATTGATTTTTTACAGAGAGGAAGAGAGAGGGATAGAGAGTTAGAAACATCGATGAGAGAGAAACATCGATCAGCTGCTTCCTGCACACCTCTTACTGGGGCTCTCCACATATCGGAAATTACTTAGTCTACCCCATGTACTGACAGTTATGAGAATGAAATAAAACTTCCTGTCCCTTCTGTTTTTTGTTTGTTTGTTTGTTTTCATTTTTCTTAAAATCTCTTTCTTGTGTCTCTTAAGATGCCAGAGTCACATCTTCAAAATCTTAAGTCTTTAGAAAGGGAATGTTTCTCTTGGAGACAGATTTTGTGAGGGTTTTTATTTTTGTCTGTAATACACTTGGAGTTCTTCTAGGGAATTCTTATGATTTTTGTACAGTGACTCTACATTATTCCGTAACACAAAATAAATATTAGTGTGTTAGTGATTAAAGTTACTGAAGCAAAGCTTTGATTCCCGCAGATAACAATAGGGATACACACTGGCGAGGTGGTCACAGGGGTCATAGGGCAGAGGATGCCTCGCTACTGTCTTTTTGGAAATACTGTCAACCTCACAAGCAGAACAGAAACCACCGGAGAAAAAGGAAAAATAAATGTGTCTGAATATACATACAGGTAAGAGAACACATCTTGGTATGTACTGATTTGAAAGGAAAATGTCTGTTTGCATGTGTTTTAACTTTCTGAGTGAATTTTTTTTACCTTTAAGCAGTTATCACCTTCACTCTTAGGGTTGTTTATTTGTATTTGAGAAGACTGCATCATGATTCTCACTTTAAATGTTTTCATATCATCTCAGAAATTTCTGATATGATCATTGCTCCTAAAAACTTGAACTACCTTTAAGCACAATTTTAGTGTGTGGTCCTTGCTGTCTCTATAGCTTTGGTGCATGCCACGCTCTCTCTCCATGCACCCGTATTTCCTAATTCTCTCCCTACTCTCTGTCCGCTGTCTTTCAGATGTCTTATGACACCAGAAAATTCAGACCCACAGTTCCTCTTGGAGCACAGAGGCCCAGTGTCCATGAAGGGCAAGAAAGAACCAATGCAAGTTTGGTTTCTATCCAGAAAAAATACAGGGACAGAGGTATGACAAAGCAGAGCCTAATTATTTTTTTTCAAGATAGCTTATAAAAATGTTTCATTTGAAAAGAATTCTTGTTTCCGGAATTGAACTTTTAAGTAAAGCAGCTAAAGTACTGCACTGTCAATGAGCCAGTTAGACAAATAAATACGGGATGTCCCCCCAAAATGTGTACACACTTTAACAGCTGATAGCTCAATTTTGAAAATGAAGTGTATTTTAATAAACACTGCCTTTATAATTATTCAAAATCTGTGTGTACATTTTTGAGGATACCCTATACTTCTTAAGGGATACTTTGTGGTTGCTGGCTTTTGAAATTAAAACCAAAAATCACTGGATGGAGAAGCCCTGATTTTTTTTCCTGCTCTGTCATCTGGCTCAAACACAACTGAGGTGAGTGGGCTGTGAGGGGAATCCCCTGGCCTTGTTTCCTCAACTCAGAGAAGAAGGGAGAGGGAAAGAGAGAGAAACATCAAAGATGAGAGAGAATCATTGATCGGCTGCCTCCTGAAAGCCCCCCACTGGGGATGGAGACTGCAACCTGGGCATGTGCCCTGACGGGGAATCGAACAGTGACCTCTTGGTTCATAGGTCAATGCTCACCACTGAGCAACACCAACTGGGCAGCCATGAGGTTTTAGATCATTCTAAGGGCCAAGGATCTCCCTGTAAGTATTTGGGGAATCTTTGGCAATTCTGGTTCCCTTGGGTGTTTTCCCTACAGAGAAGAGTGATTTATAATTTTCCAGAATGTAAATGATTTTGTAGGGAAGCTTTAGGTTCATGCTAGCGCTGTGGTTGTCCTCCCGCCAGAACCCATGTGCTGGAGCGGACCTCAGAACATTGGCCTCCGAGCTGAAATCCCATGACTGCCAGTGAGCTGGCACACATGCAGGCCAAACCCAGCCTTTCCCACTCGCAGTGTGCGGCATCAGAAACTAGTTGAACACTCTGTTTCCCTATTGATGTATTGGTTCTGTAGAGGGGGTGAGACCACTTGATTACATTTCTTTTCCTGTATGTATACATCCCCTGAAAATGCTTTCAGAGTATAACAAGTCCTGAAAGGAATGGAATGCCGAGTTTTAAAATATTTATCTTTATCCTCTTTCAGCTGTTTTTACTTTAAATAATTTACTTCTGTGGTTGGCATGCTTACTGATGTTTTCTGATACGTTTCACTGTACCTTGAGTGTTGGTCCTGTAGTTGGGTGGCCCTCTTTCCCCCAGAGTTATGGTGGGAATGAATGCCTTAGAAAAACGGTAGACAGGAATGCAGGTCCCACTCTTATAGAAAACTATTTTTGAGGGGTACTGTCAGCTTTATCGTCACTGAAAATGAATCCCTTGTGTCTTCCCCTTCTCAAGGAAACAAACCAGGATGATAACTGAATCTTGGACTGCGGGAGGAAGACTGGGATTAGGTTCCGGTTGGTTATCCCCTAACATCTGGCAAGCCTAGGAGCAGTTGTTATTTATGGATACAAATTCTTGTTTTGTCTTTTTCAGTGATCCCAAGCCTATCTCTTAGGTATATCTTTCACTACTCATTACTCAACTTTAGCTCTGCTTTGGATTCTTTTCAAGGTTTAATACAATATCCAAAGTTCAGCTTTAGATGTGGATGATATGTGCTTCATGTGTCTTAAAATCTACTACAAGCATTACTCAACATGGTAATTTGTAAGTAGTAGACACCCAATACATATTTGTTGAATTTAGTTAAATGAAACTGAACAGTATTTGGCCTTGTGTATACAGATCATGGTTGACCAAATCTGTCTCATGCTTCATATATATGTATATGTATATTTTAATGACTATAACACATAACAAACTTTATATCATGATGGTGTATAGCATTATAGGAATCATTTTCTAAAGGAGTGGATTGTAAGTTTTAGGGAGAAAAAAATGATTTATTTTCAGACTCCCAAAGTAAGGATTAGTATATCATGCTAAGAAAATAGGGACTATTTTGAAGTGTGTCGATTTCCCTTCAGAAATATAGAACACACGTGTCTGTTGTTAAAATATTTGGTTGCTCATTCAAATCATGTGGCAATTGTAATTCCTGTAAAATGCTATTGTTTGTAATGTAGCCCTTGTATTAAATCTCATTAACTACACACAGTGGTCACAGAAAACTGCACTCTTCCCCCGTGAGCTATTACATTAGCTTGGGATACAGGTTCAGGACTCTAACCACTTCCAAGACTACAACTGGGACACTCTGTCAATCAGAGCCATTCCTGGCCTTTTATTCTCAGAAATGAACGTCTTTTTCTTAGTTCAGAAGGATGTGATTATATCTAGGGCATCATGTTCAGATAACTCAGTTTAATTGCAACGTAGAATGCATTCCTATTGGAATAATTGGCCTGTTCTTAAATGTCTCCATAATTTATTAATATCTATCTTTACAAAATATAGTGCAACTACTTTTGTGTAAAAATGTTCGTCTTTAAATTTAGTATTTCATATCAACACATCGATATATGTATAGAGTTCCATGTTAATGTGTAAAAGAATCTGCAATAAATTATTTTTTCCACTTGTCTCTCATCAGTTTTTACATCAACAAACATGATATGAATGTTGTCATTCTATTAATGCTATTTTTGTACATACAGTTTATGATTTTATCTATTAGAAATGTAAAATCAATTTAGACTCATTGCTGTTATAAAGTTTAATGCTCCTCTTAGATAGGCATATTCTAAAATGCGATTTTCTTTAGAACTGACAAAATAACAGAAACAAGACTAGCTCTGGCAAGGGGGATGGAGGAGGGAAGGAATATACAGATTAATATGCAATGACGGCAGCTCTTGAAGTGCTCACAGTCTTTTAGGAATGAAAGACACATATACAAATGATAAAAAATATGTAATATTCGTAGTGATAAAACATCCTCAAGAGAAAGAAAAGACTACATAGAGAAGGAGAGAGGAGAGGGAGGACAGGGTGGGGTGAGAATAGAAGAAGATAGGGAGGCCAGTTGGATTTTATGGTGCTCTAGTTTAAAGACGAATTAGTGCCATGGAAGTAAGGACCTGCATCTCTTCGTAGATGTGGATAAATAAGGGGCCACATACTAAACCTGACAAGCTCAGGGAAGGCATGGCAGGCCTCATAAACTCAGAGACTGAAATTAACCACATAGGATGGTCTGAACATAAAAATTCCTAACTAAAGGCAGGGCATGGAGGGTAGTCACGTCTTAGGCCTGTAGCTTCTTTGACAAAGGTCTGTCTTTATCTAAGTGAACCTATATACTGTGTTTTTGCATCTGAGATAACATACCTTTGAAATGTCAGAGTAATCTTTCCCTGATCCTCGGGGCACACCCACCTCACCAGAGCAAGAGGCCACAGAACCCCTCATTGTTACCCTGTTCCTCGAATACCACCCCCATGTGCTGTAAATGTTCAGTTAAGTATCCTGTACCCACCATGTGAAAGAAGTATTTGTCTCTCCATTTTACTTTTTATCCAACCCCAGTGATTACTTTGCTCTGCTTTCTCCTGCCTCCCTAATCTACCACCAATGGATTTCATGTATCCCTCCTAAATCTCCTCCTTTGATTCTAATGTATAAAATAAGTTGCAAATGTCCATTCTCCGAGTGTTTTCCCAGTTCCTTGAGATTTTGCTTCCCAGCAATTGTGGTCATTTTGGCTCAAATAAACTCTTGTTAAGACGTTTTCTTAAACTGGATGCTCTTTGGTCCACATGGCCTACACGCAGTGTCTCTAGTTTCCTGTGTAACTCTCATTTGCAGATGTATTCTATGCATCAAGTTTGCTTTGCATGAGGCCATCTTCCTAATTCCAAAGTTTAGTGAATACCAATCAGTCTGTTTCATTGGCCCCAATAACTACTGCATGCAGGCTTTTTAAAAAAAGTATTATTCTCTTTTTATTGTTTCTGTGAAATTCTTTCCCAAACATTTTTGTGTGTGAATATTTGAAAACATAAAGAAAAGTTAAAGGAATGGCACAGGGTACAACCATACACCTGCCACTAGATTTTATAATTATTAAAAATTCACTGTATTCTGACAATTTCGTTTTCTAGCTTTCTGTAGTCTGCTGTATTCAAAAATTTCTGAGATACAGTTCAGATACTATCAAAATCACTTTTTTAAGGTGTCCAATTCAATGGTTTTAGTATATTCACAGGGTTGTACAACCACCTAATTACAGAATATTTGCATTATCTTAAAATGACATCCTATACACATTACCAGTCACTCCAAATTAACCACTTCCCTCAGCCCCTGACACCACTAATATACTTTCTGTCCCTAAGAATTTGCCTTTTCTGAACATTTTATATTGTGATATTGTCACTTGTAATAAATTATAATATATTTGGTCTTCCTTCCTGTCCCATTTTCTGACACAAGTTTCTAAAGCCCCTGGAATTTCCTAAGTGATGAAAATGACAAAGATTTATTTTGTTATAATAATGATAACTTTTGGAATGCACCTAAGAATGGGGGCTGGTTTCCAGTGGAGCCACTCTTGTGTTTAGAAGGTTGGAACTTTCAGTCCTCCCAACCCCTGCCTCTGACCTCCAGGGAGGGGAGAGAGGTTGGAGGCTAAAACCATTACCAATGGCCAGTGATCTAATCAATCATATATGTGCAATGATCCTATATAATAAAAGGCTAATACGCAAATTGACCAAAAGGCAGAACAACCAGTCGCTATGATGCACACTGACCACCAGGGGGCAGAAGCTCAATGTAGGAGCAGCCCCCTGGTGGTCAGTGCACTCCCACAGAGGGAGCACCACTTACCCAGGGTGGGGGGGAGTGGGCCTAAGCCGGCAGTCAGACATCCCCCAAGGGCTTCCAGACTGCAAGAGGGTGCAGGCCAGGCTGAGGGACCAACCCCGCACCCCGTGCACAAATTTTGTGCACCGGGCCTCTAGTACATTCATAAAAGCCCAAAAAGACCAAGTTGGAGAGCTTCCAGATTGGTGTCCAGTGAGGATGCAGAGAGAGTGGTGCCTGCAGAGGTGGGGCACAGAGGCTCTGCACCCTTTCCCCACATCTTGCACCATGCATCTCTCCCATCTCGCTGTTCTTGAGTTAATAGGCTTTTAAGTAAGTAAACTATTTCTCTGAGCTTGTGTGCCATTGTAGCACATTAATCAAGCCAAAAGTGGGTGTTGTGGGAATGTTAGACTTGTAGCAGGTGGGTCAGAAGCACAGAAGATGACCTAGACTTGCAATTGGCCCCTGAAGTGGGGGCAGTTTTCTAGGACTGAGCTCTTCAACTGTGGAATCTGATACTATCTCCTAGAACACTGATTTTCAACCAGTGTGCCGCAAGAATTTTTAAAACATGCAAGAAAGCCACCGTTCAATTTCCAGTCAGGGCACATGCCTGAGTTGTGGGCTCAATCCCCTGTGTGGGGTGTGCAGGAGGCAGCCAACACTAAACCTCTTTTCCTTTAGATTGTCAAATAAATGACAACAGCCAACACAACAATAGCCATCCAGTGTGAATGAATAAAAATTATTCCCCTTTTTGTCAGATCGGCAAAACATGTATATTTTGGGTGTGCTGCAGAATTTTAGGAATCAGTTTATGTGTTCCATGAGATGAAAAAGGTTGAAACTTGCTATCTTAGAAGATAGTGTCAAAATTGAGTTGAATTGTAGGAATCCCTGTAGGAACCCCAGCTGGTGTTTGGTGGTGTGTGTGGGGGAAAGCCCACATTGTAAATGGGTGCAGAATTTGTAGGGAAAAATCATTACTTATCTGCTTACTCCTAAGTATGTTTCCCTTTCTGCAGCCCTCACTAACGACTCATAGAACCTCTGGAGGGCAGCAGAGAGTGCTGTTAGGGAAAGAACAGAGAAAGAACAGGATGTCTCCTAGAAGTGTATTTCACCACCTCTGTTCCCAACTGACCGGCACTTCTTGTGTGCAACCTTGAATCCATCTCTTCCACCGGCCCCCAGATTCAAAAGAATGCCATAAAAATAATTATCTCTACCCTATTTTGTCCATTTGTGTACCATGAAATTCATTCACACATACCTAGTTCAAAATTTCACCCAAATATTTCTTCTAAAATCTTAGGAAGCGATGTACACTTGTTAAAATGGGCACTTTGTAATAAAAACTATTTGGACAGAATGATTGTAGGCAAACTAAGTTTTATGTAGTTCATGTTAGAAGCTATACAATACAAATAGGAGAGTACTGTTTGTTTACAAGGAGAAAATTGAAGAACCCCTCATTTTGCATTAATAAACCAAACCAAAACAAAAAAACACTGGACAGAGAGTCAAGGACCTGAGTCGAGTTCTGGCAAAGCCAGCCCCACAGTCCTGACAAGTCATTTACCTTCTTGAGATTCAGTTTCTTAATCTGTATAAAAGGAGCTGGACAAGAGGTTACCTAAACTTAATTCTTGCTTCAAAATTCCATCATTTTTTGGTAAAAATTCCAGTGAAGTGATGCTATGACTTTGGCCTGGCCTTTTTGAGAATACTTAGAAAGACAACCTAAACTCTTAACCATTCTCTCTCTCTAATAGTCCAGTAATAATGAGTAGATCAAGTGAGGCAGGGGTGGGCAAACTTTTTGTGAGTGCGTGCCCAAACCAGCAAAATCTCTGACTCAAAATTCTTCTGCGTGCCAACCCTAATCTTTTGAGAACATGTTATGCCTACTTGATATCTCTTAAGGTGTACATATGTGAAGAACCTTGAAGAAATAATAAAATTCATTCGAGCGACAAAAACACAGTATATGATGATGAAAAATACATTTATTTTTTAATGTATACATGTACACTGATAGTCCAATAGAAAACTTTATGACTCCGTTTGATATTATCATGGGACCTTTGCTGCTGCATCACTGATGACAGAGATTTTACATCAGGTTTATATTTCGTGACCTTCATAGATATGCACGAGCTACTACTTTCATCCGTCAGGCTACTCCTATTATGAGACTTAACAAAATTCATCAATGAGAACAAAGATTCACAAGCATATGTGGATGAAACCAAAACACTGGTCGGATCTAGGAAGGCAGGGAGAGTTAAGGCAGAGGCATAGAAATTGCTCTTCCCCTCTCTTGTCAATCCATGTCTATGGTCTTTAAGATAACTTGTTATGTAAAATTATTTATTTATCTGAGATGCACCTACACTGAATTTATCTGAAAAATAAAAAAGTCGATATTAAGAAAAAAATTGTAAATGGAAGATTATAAGAGAGGGTTCCGAATGCCAGCAAAAGTTACTGGCGTGCCATGTTTGGCACGCGTGCCAGGGGTTGCCCACCCTTGAAGTGAGGGATTTTAAAACTAACTTCGAGGAAAGAAATCTGGGTGGGGCAAGCACCTGGTGAAGACTTTTGACTCTAAGCTAAAATCACAATGACTAATCCAGATTAGTGTATAAGAGTGTTAATGTATGTGTTTCTGTTAAAAATTGGTCCTGTAATATTTATTTAATTATGTGTCCTAAGTTTAAATTCCTTAATAAAGAGTTGTGTTCTTGATTCTCTAACAATAAGGAGAGAAAATGTGCCTCTATTTTAAGTAGCCATGCTTTAAATAGAATATAACCTCTTAAAATGAAAGACAGGAAGTGTCAGTGAGTATTACAGAGATAATTTTTAAATTAGTACTAATATAATTTATTGCCTATTTTTGATTAACTTACAAAACATCACCCTTAAAAAAAGAAATCCATAGTTAAGACATGGAAACAATTTAAATGTCCATAGATGAAAATGTGATACAAATATATAACAGGATATTAGTCGGTTTTTAAAAAGAAGAAAATCCTGTTACTTGCAACAACACAGGTGGACTTTGAGGGCATTATATTAATTGAAATAAGTCAGATCAGAAAGACAAATACTGAATGATCTCACGTGTAGAATCCAAGACAGTTGAACTCATAGAAACAGAAATTAGAAGGTGGTTATCAGGGCTGTAGGAAATGGGAAGATGTCAGTCAAAGGGTATAAACTTTCAGTTATAAGATGAATGAGATCTTGAGAGCTAATGTACAGCAAGATGACTTTAGTTAATGATAGCGATGTGTTATACACATGAAATTTGCTAAGAGGATAGATCTTAAGTGTTCTCATTACCCACATAGAAAAGGTAACTATGTAAAGTGATAGATATATTAATTAGTTTGAGTGTGGTAATCATTTTGCAATGTATACATATGTCAAAACATCACATTGCACACCTTAAAATATGCAATTTTTGTTTGTCATTTATACCTCAATAAAGCTGGGGAAATTATTATAACAACTTAAAAATAAATTAGAACACCTCCATAAATACCTTCTCTTTTGTGTTTTTCTGCATGACATGACATAAACAACCTTCAATATAATTTATATACACCCACGAATATAATGCAATCATAAAGTTGGGCAACCACAGCACCCAAATCTGATATTGTGAGTGCACACGGGTCTCGAGTGCATTAGTACAAAGAATATAACCAAAGGGATTTTGGTTGTTCATGTGTAAAAATCATTACAGTGTAAGGCACGGGCTAAGACAGCTACTGATTCTTCTGTTCCTGGGCAGTTGAGACTCTAAATGTAAGTGAGTAGGTTGGTCCATGAGGAGTCAGGGGTTCATATTGTGGAACCTGAGACAAAGGGAAGGCAGGGCTTGAAGGAAGTATCATCAGTCTCAGGAAGTAGGTAGAAATCCAATTTATGAACTGACAAGAAAGCCTAGTGGGCTGTCAAAACAAGCTAATAACTGAGAGAATCAGCAGCAGGAAAGATTTGGAGTTAAGTGTGTCGAGAGTCCAAATCCTTTTGCAGGGTGTCCGTTTGTGGGTGGAAAAATGTTTATGAAACACATTTGTTTAATGACATTGTATCCTCAGTTTTAAGCATAGAATAGGATATTAAGTAATGGGGTGTTTGTAATTCTTTGATGCATTAGGATAACTATGCTTTCCTCCAAAGCAATGTGTTAAAAGTTTATTTAGAAAATTGCAAGGATAATCTATCAGCATGGTTGAATAGACATATAATGTCAGAAATAAATGCAAGTCACGTGTGATCTAAATCTTTAAATTTAAAAGTATCTAGTAGCCAACTCTTTAAAAAGTAGAAACAGGTGAAACTGATTTTAACAATATGTTTTATTTAACCTAATGTATCTAAAATACTGTAATTTCAACATGTGATCCACATAAAAACTATTACTGAATCATTTTACATTCTTCTTTTTAAAATATATTTTTATTGATTTCAGAGAGGAAGGGAGAGGGAGAGAGAGATAGAAACATCAATGATGAGAGAGAATCATTGATCGGCTGACCTCCTAGTTCATAGGTTGATGGTTAACCACCTAGCCATGCCAGCTGGGCTCATTTTACATTCTTTATATCATCCCAAGACTTTGAAATCCAGTGCATGTTTTATACCTGAGGCACATCTCGATTCAGGCTAATGTTATACGATAAACATTTTAAGAGTTTATTTGAGTGAAAATCCATTCCAATCAGGCAGCACCATACAGGACGTGGTTCTACCGACAGGAGCTCAAGAGAGACTTTCAGAGTGAGGAAACTATTGATTGGCTACAATTTAAAAACCTACTGCAACCCACAGGTTGAGAACAGCTGATCTAGAAGATGTGCGGGTCCCAGCAGGAGCCAGTGCTCCAAACACTAGGTGTCAGGACAGGACTTTAGGGGTAAGTGCCCTGTCAGGAGATTGTGTTGACTCCCCACCCCTTGAGGACTTGGAACCAGATCCCCAAAGAGCAGCGGGGAGCAGAAGGCTTGGCAGAGACCTTCGCCAGAGAAGCATGAGCAGGCAAAAGAAGGTAGAGAGGCCAAATATCTAAGCTGCAGCCAGGCAATCCCAGCAGAAACTTTTGCCTAGCAGTGATGGCGAACCTTTTGAGCTCGGCGTGTCAGCATTTTGAAAAACCCTAACTTAACTCTGGTGCCATGTCACATATAGAAATTTTTTGATATTTGAAACCATAGTAAAACAAAGATTTATAATTTTGATATTTATTTTATATATTTAAATGCCATTTAACAAAGAAAAATCAACCAAAAAAATTAGTTTGTGTGTCACCTCTGACACGCATGTCATAGGTTTGTCATCACTGGTAGAGTAAGAGCGGGTAGGTCAGGGGGGGTCAGAATAGTGAGCAGGAGGGGAGGTCAGACACCCAGAGCCAAACAGCAGCAACAATGACAAGCTGGGGGCAGCAGATATTTACCTGACACTGGAGCTGCCCAGCTGCTGCCCAGTGAATAATGAGCGTTTTACTGCTTGCTGGCTACAGCAATTAAACCAGAAGCCAGTGACTGCTACTAGCCTTCCAGCAGTCCCAGGAATAGAGCAGTGAGCCCCAGATCTGTGAAAGCAGCAAATAGAGCTAGTGAAAGCTCCCTGTTTGCAAATGTACTGAAAGGGTTAAGACTTCAGCAGCAGCTTCTGATACTGCAAGGAATTAACTGGAGAAAAGACACTCCTTTGAGTTGGAGGGCTCAGGGATTTGAACTCTCCTGGAGAAATAAAGAGAGTTAACCTCTTAGACCAAGAGGTGGGCCAAGATACCTGGTTAAGGGGGGCTAGATGCCACATTCCGGCAAAGGAGCCTGCAGAGGAGGCCATAGTCTCTGCCAGGAAAGAGGACAGGTGGGAAGGCAAGGGCCTGATGCCCAAGCCATCACCGGAGCACTTTGCTATGTGCAAACTTGTTTATCCCTGCAGCCCTGGCTATGTTTGGCTCGCCAATAGAAACCAAACAGTGTTGAAAGACAGGGATGGCAATGCCCTGTAACTGATAAACAGGGTTAACAGGAGAGGGTAAAGGGAAGGTACTCTCCATGGACTGGAGAGCCTTCAGGACTTTCAGAAGCTCCTAGAGAGGAGGAGTCTGACTGAGGGACTAGCCGAGACCCTGTTGGGTTAGAAGGACCAGAGGCTACATATTGAACTTATAGACCGCAGTGTGCTAGGCAGAGGTCCAAGCCCAATTGTAGAGGGGTTAAGCTGCCTATGTAAAGTAAAACAACTTTCCCCCCTTACCAGAATACATTTTAGGGAAATTAGACAGACTGTGTTTGTGGCTAGAAAGAAGAACCGGCTGCCACGCACAGCCCTAACAGTGGCCTGCAGAAAACTGTATAATAGACTTAGATGATGCCTGCGTCTTTGTGGACATGACTCCAGAGAGACAAAGACAGTTTTACTTTGTGTGGGAAGGTCAAAATGGACTTTAGTCACCTCTCTAAAATGTTTGTATAGCCCTACCATGTGTCATGTTTGGTAGCAGAAACTTTGGCTGCCTGAAGTGGCCACAGTGCCAATATTGGGCTTCATTATATAAATATGTTATATTAACCTTTAATTCTCTTGCAGATTTGAATGCAGTTGCCAAAAGGGCTGGTGCCCAAATAGGCAAAGAAAAATACCCATCAGGTTTTAGTTTCTATTGAGAGATAGTTGGCAGCCTGTATACTGCCTTGCAGGCCTGTGTGACCATGCCCACCATGTCAGGGGTGGCACAAACCTCAACTTTAGAAAAGTGGGGGAGGCCTGTATAGAGCAGAAGGAAATGGTGAGTACCAGCCCTCTGTTACAGGAATTACAGACCCTGTGAGGTCCTGT
This sequence comes from Myotis lucifugus, assembly GCF_000147115.1. Lineage (NCBI taxonomy): Eukaryota > Metazoa > Chordata > Mammalia > Chiroptera > Vespertilionidae > Myotis > Myotis lucifugus. The sequence goes on along the minus strand of NW_005871049.1, from coordinate 29,137,398 downwards.
GACATGTGAGACCCTGCAAAGGGATAAAGCTCATGTGGAAGAACTACTCCCTTAATCCATTCTGAGAGAGCATGTCACCCCTCCCAGAGACCATATATAGTTTAAGGACAAGTCAAGTAGGGGGAACCCTACTACAGGGACAGCTGTGACTACCTATTTGAGTATAGACACATTTTAAATTTCTTCTTGTCATTTAAAAGCAGTTACTATTTGATTATAATACATTTAGAAAAATACTACTCTGAAGAATCCATAGAAAGGACTGGCAAGGAAAGTCAGAAAATCTTAAAGCAGGTCAGTATATTTTTCTCCTTATATAATTCCTCCGAAATTTGGCAATTTTTTAATAAATCATGGCAATACATTTCTTTGCATAAATTCAATAAGACCAGTTTTCAATAGTGGTTTTATTAACTGAAAACTTTGACTGGAGTGTCATGTTTTAAAGAGCCCTGTCTGAACTCTGAACACTTGAAGCCAATAAAGAAAGCCTGGTATCCTGCTTGGTGACCCTGAAAATGGCTGGCACTGGAGTGTCAAGCCCATCCCCTACCATCAATAGCGGTTGGTCAGAGTAGAAGGGGAGCAATAAGGGCACCTCTGCATCCCTGTGGGGCCCCCATGCACTCTAGGCAGCAAGGAGTAGGAGGGCTACTGAAATAGGCCTTGAAGCCTAGGGCGCGGGCCCAAGTGGAGTCGCTGCAGGTGAGGGATTCACCTAACTCAGCAGATACTGCAGGCAGGCCTGACGGCAGCTGGATGGCTTGGCTTCCTGGCCCTATGGGGCACATTAAGATTCAATCATGAAATTCCGGCAAAGGTGGTCAGTTACCATTCTTATTATATTTATGCAAACAATCAGGCCAAATTGAATGCAATAGATAAATTAGTCTTGATTTAGCTCTTTTAATAAACAGAGGAATAATTTTAAGGAAAAAAGTTCTATTTCAATAGAAGTTATTAAAACTGGAATGTTTTCTTTCCCTTCCACCAAACCATTTGTTATAACTCTTGCTGTTCTAATTGCTCAATAATACTAATTTTTATAAGGCAGTTTGTCTCCACCAGGTCACAAGCACACCTCCTTCGGTGCCCAGGCCTCACCGTCCCTCTGACAGACAGCAAGGATCTCTTGGCTCTGAAAGAAAACTCCGTCCTCCTTCAGCACGGAAGTAGTCAGAGGAGCCCACTGACGTCCATTTTCCCTGAAAGAATTCAGAGCCAGGATCCTTGAGGTAATATATTAGGCAGTAAGACAGACATGAGCAGAGCAAGGATGATGGACCAACTAGTGCTACCAAATGTAACCAAGTCTTTCCACCTCTACCTATGAGAGAGAAGGGGACTCCCCAGAAGCAAGAGGAAACTAGGCTGTAGATAAAGCAGCCCAGGAGGCTGCCCTAAAACCAGTGGGGCCTTTACAGATTCTAGTGACTCTTCCAGACCCTGACCTACCCACCTCACCAGCTTATATGGGAACCTAATCTAGAAAAGCTGAAATCCATAACCAACCTTTACTCAAGTTGCTACAGGCTTTACAGTCCACTCACAGAGCATTCCAGAAGCACGTCCGAGACTCTCTGCCTGTACCAACTTCTGATCCGGTCCATCCCTTCCAACACTTGAACTCTTGAAGCCAATAAAGAGCATTGGGTAAATGCTCTGTTTGGGTAAAGAAATTTACCACCCGAGGACTGACTCCTACCTGGAGAGGACCACACACCGGCATCTTGACCACCCCCATGGCAGTCAAGGTCGACGGGATCCCGATGTGGCTTCATCACACCCGGATTAAGGCAGCACTGGCAGAATAGAGAATCCAGGACTCTTCATCAGACCCACTAAAGCTGAGACTCTCTTGCATGTACTCCTGGCCCTCATTCTGGGCCACTGTCTTATAAACTGGTTTATTAACTTTATTTAACAGAGAATTAATTCCATCAAGCTTATGGTCCTCAGGAGCCAGTATGACCTCCTACCCAACAGTGACCCACAAGAGTCAATGATTTGACTCATTTACATAAAACCAGTGGGGAATGAAGCATAGTATTCCCTCCTTTGGAAAACTGCTGTTTGAAACTGCTGTTTGAACTACTCTGTTATTCTTAGACAGTCTCTTATTCTGTAGGTCAACTCTGTTATTTTTAGACTGTAAAATAACTTTGTTATTTTTGCTTGAATAGAAAAGATAAACTTAATTGTCTGACCTTGCAAGCTAGCCATCTAACTGATACACTGATATTGATGCCAGGTGCCTGTATAGATATGATACTCAAGGTTACAGGTGTCTGTATAAATATGATATATACTCAAGGTTACAGGTGTTTGTTATATATGATATGTACTCAAGGTTACAAATTGTCTGTAAAAATAACTTATACAGGGACCTAAAAAAATATAAAAAGAGAATGCTTCCTCCTTTGGGTGTTCAGAATTTGACAGAGGTAATCTGCGCTGAACCTGTGCACAATAAATGGCTCCTAATTAATTGGCTTGTTAAGGCCTCTGGTATCTAGCTGGCTGATTTGTGATATAACAAATTTATAATGTATAGTTTAGAATAAAGCATTTCTTCTGAACTTAAATACCTTGCACATATATAGATGGTGATTAAGAAGCATAATAAAGGAAAATGAATTCTCAGGGATTTTTAGGAAAATATTTAAGGAAAAGAAATTAGCCCTTTTTAAATGTTATTAACATTAGAAACTTAATGTTTTGAGATGATAAAGGACCTTGCATTTTCACTTGACAATTCTTTTGCAAATTCTGCGTAAGAGGCAATTATGAAGCTTTAAGCAGCCCTTATTATCTTTTGACAATGCTAAGAATCTTTATAAAGATTTAACTCATCATTCAGTAACCTCCCACATTCCATTTCTCCTTTTCATTTGTATTTTTGTTAAAGGTTGTTCTTTCTCTGGCAACCCAACCTATTTTGTTTGCACTTGACAGGAATATTAGAAAAGCATTAACTAAAAAAGAATTATGCAAAAGATGACTACTGGAGATTTTGCACACTTGTGTACACATGAACAATTATAACTTGATTTGATTTATGCTTAACAGAATGTCCCAGAACTTAGTGGGAGGAAATGTTCCTACCGTACAACATGCCCTTCTCTGTGAGTTTACCAAAAGTTCATTCCAATTTATGAACTTTTAAGATTTGAAATTCTTTAATACAGCTCTTTGCAGTTATTAACATGTAAAAGCCTTTTAAAAAAAGAGTTCTTTTAAAAAATAGTGTTAGCAACACTATCATAAAAATTACAAAACTCCTTTTAAAAATGTACATCTCTTTAAATGTACTATATAGTAACTGCTAATCAAACTTAGTGAGCATGAAAACTTGAGATAAAAGGTGACCAGAACTCCTGCTGCCTTTCAAAATCTATATCACCAGATGGCAATTGGGGAACAATACTAATATTACCTGGTGCCCCCATGTACCCAACATTGTTTTAAACATATTGCATATGATTAATCCTTGTATCAACCCATTGATTAAATACTCATTATCACCTCCATTTTACATGAAAGGTCAACTGCAGCACTAAGTCTGGGTAACTTGCCAATCAAAGAGCTGGTAACTATGCACACAACTAGTGTCAGAGCCTGTGCTTCCAACCAGTATGATCTGATCTCTCAAATTACACGCAAGCCAGTGATTTTCAACCTTTTCATCTTATGGCACATGTAAGCTAATTACAGCATTCTATGGCATGCCAAAATATATATATATATATATATATATATATATATATTTTCCCTATCTGACAAAAAAAATATAGGTGTGATTTTGATTCATTCACATCAGATGGCTACTGTCCTGTGGGCTATTGTCATTTTTTGATGTGACAATCTAAATGCAAAGATGTCAGTGACCCTGATGAAACAGTCAGGTATTGCATGCTTTAGAAATTCTGTGGCAAATTGATTGATAACCACTGATATGGGCAAAGCAATTGGCAAGTGTGATTTGACATTAGGTGATTGAACTTCAGGTAACAAAGTTCTAGTTAGACAAATGGTCAAGAAGTATAAAGGAGATATAACAGGAGGTTTTGGCTCTAAGTCTCATGAAAAAACTGAAGGACCGGTTTTGGAGGCCTGAGGGCCAAAACAAGTTTAGCAAGGAGAATATGATAAAACTTCATGTGGGTCACAAAGCAGCAATCATAAGGAGAGAACAAGAGGACACATACAGTATTATAGTAGGAGAAATGTCATAATAGTATTGGGCCCATCCTATCTAATAATAGACAAACATGGTAATTGACCATACCTCCGCTATGCTTCCCATTGGCTAATCAGCAGGATATGCAAATTAACTGCCAACAAAGATGGCGGCCAGCAGCCATGCAGCTGAAGCGAGCAGGAGGTTTGCTTGCTCCCCGCCTGCCGCGGCCTAGGTCTGAGCTCCGGAAGCAACAATGTTTCAATTATAGAAGCTAAACGAACCCCAGATACCTGCTTTCAGCCAGCCACTGCTTTCAGCCAGCCACGGCCTCAGAGCTGGAGCCAGGCCTCAGAGCTGGAGCCGGCTCTCAGCTCCAGTGACAGCTATAGAAGGTAAATAAATCCCAGAATTAAAAAAATAGAATAAAAAAAGAGGCTGGGAGCTTCAGTCGCCTGCCAGCCTGAAAACGGCCCTCAGCCACTCACCTAGACTGGCCAGGCACCCCAGTGGGGACCCCCACCCTGAAGGGGGTGTGACCGGCTGCAAACAGCCATCAGCCCCTCACCCAGGCTGGCCAGGCACCCAAGCGGGACCCCCACCCTGATCCGGGACACCCTTCAGGGCAAACCAGCCGGCCCCCACCCATGCACCAGGCCTCTATCCTATATAGTAAAAGGGTAATATGCAAACTGACCCTAACAACAGAAAGACTGGGAATGACTGGTCACTATGACACACACTGACCACCAGGGGGCAGATGCTCAATGCAGGAGCTGCCCTCTGTTGGTCAGTGTGCTCTCACAGGGGGGAGCTCTGCTCAGCCACAAGCCAGGCTGATGGCTGCCAGTACACCAGTTGTGGTGGGAGCCTCTTCTGCCTCCTCAGCAGCGCTAAGGATGTCTGACTGCAGCTTAGGTCTGCTCCCCGCTGGCAAATGGACATCCCCCGAGGGCTGCCGGGCTGCCAGAGGGATGTCTGATTACCATATTAGGCCCAATCTCCCGGGGAGCGGGCCTAAGCCAGCAAGTGGTCACCCCAGAGGGGTCCCAGACTACGAGAGGGCACAGGCCGGGCTGAGGGACCCCCTACCCCCGAGTGCACAAATTTTTGTGCACCGGGCCTCTAGTCTAAACATAAAAGGCTTATATGCTGCCTGAAAACCAGATTGGCCATAGAGTTTCCAGGTTGTGGGATTGATTAAATCCAACAGAGCTCCGATGGGCTGCAGAAGTAGAGAAAGAATGTCATTGACTGTATCCTTCCATTAAGGCATCAGCTAAAAGTGCTGGCTCTCTGAATGTGGAGGAAACATAATGATTTTACTAGCTGTTTTTATTCATTTAAACCACCTAGATTTCCCCATTAGTTTCCTCTACTTTCCCCACTAGCACATGTGTGTGAGCATATATGAGTGCATGTATTTTAGAGAATTTGTAAGATGTTATTAGCCAGATTTATATGGTAATTGTATGGACCTAAAACAAAACCCGAATCACATTTAGATATAGAGAGCTGGATTTTAAAGTCTTGAAAATTTAAAGAGACTCAAAAACTGGAATTTCCTTCTTATTTTTCCTTAGCAGAGTTAAAATCAGCCTCCTATTTGTTTACTGGTCTCTGAACTCCATAATAATATCTTCACTTACTTTGCTTTTTCATAAGATTATAACAGGAATTTTGGAAAATAAATGCCAAAATGTCTTGATCTCTGGGCTTTAAATAAGAGAGAAAATGCCAGGCGAGTCTCTCACTCAGGGTCGCCCAGGTGCTGGCTTTCAGTGTTAGAATTCATCCCTGACACTGTCTGAAAGGCCTCACAGAAGCAAACACAGGCCGCTAGCAACACCAGGTGCTTAGCATCAAAAACTTCCTCAAGTTTTCTTGTTGTATTTTCCCTTTTTGTTTTTAAAGGTATTTTAAATTAGGTAAAATTTGTATTATATCCTAAATCTATACTAAACATAGGAAACAAGGGACAAAAAGGCAGACACTTCACTACCTTTAAAAAACCTATAGACAGTTTGCTAACGGATTAGCTCTGTAATTAGTATGTTGCATATAAAAATATTTGCTTGTATCCAACCTTTTCTTTTTGTCCAAAGGAAAGCAAAACCCTGCTGACCATTCTAAAATTAAATTGTAAATTTTAATTATCTATCATCTTCCTCAAAATTTTTAAATGTGATGACCTGAGTTTGCCAATTTACTCTTTATCTTTCCTTGGTGATTTTTGCAGATGTTTTCCATGAGCAACCACCACTGTAAATGATAATATAAAGCATGTTGCCCTTCTAGTTCTCACTCAGAAAATTAGGAATTATACATTATTTACCTGGGATTGTATATCTTTATCCACATTTTAAGGAATGAATTTAAATTGACTTTTAAATTATAGTCTACATGATTACAATTATGTTAATCATTAAAAAACAATTTTAAAAGTTTTTCCCCTTTTTAAATTAAAGCACTAGTAAACTAGATAAAAACAAAAGCAAAAATATCAACATTTTAACATCACTAATGTTAAATAATATTATTTTCATACCAAAAAATTACCATTTTTCCCAGCATAAGTTATTTATGCTGCCAATCGACTGAAAACAAGCCCTAGTCGGTTTGGCTAAGTGGATACAGTGTTGGCCCTTGGACTGAAGGGTCTCGGGTTCAATTCTGGTCAAGAGCATGTACCTCAGTTGCAGGCCCCACTCAGGGAGCATTGTTCCTTTTACCATGATAGCATAATGTCAATAAAAAATAATATGAAAGGATAAGCTACTTGGGGAGAGAAGAGAAGAATCTGCAGAGTCTGAGTAATAGATCTAAAGTAAAGTCAAACTAACTAACAGGTCCCTGGAATTAAACTATTCCATATTTTTAGCTCAGAGATTCCCTTTATAAAAGTACTATAAAATATAGTTTAAGTACCATGTTACCCTCTACTTAGTATAAGCTCAGTATGATAGAAAATTTTCTCTTCCTCAAAATATGCTCAGGGAAAAACACTATGTGGGTATAATATATTTTTCCATTTACATTTTTTGTATTAAATATTACACACTTTTGTATGCTCCCCTTTGTGCTCAATATCATATATAATCATGTCCCCATGTCTTTAATTTTTTTTAATGCAGTGGATATATATTCTTTGCATGAAATTTCATCTTGTGGATGTACTAGGATTTTCTCAACCAGATCAGCATAGCCAGGCATTAGCTCCTAGAAGCTGGGCGAATTGAGGAATGAGATCCTGCTCATTTTTCTGGTGTGCAGGTTACTACCGAATGTAGCCTTGACTACAATGACCTGGGATCTGTTTATTCAGTATATATTGACATCCCCAGATGAAACAGGCTCTGGTGTAAGAGCGTGGGTTCAATCAATGAAAAATGGGCAGACTTTGTTTTCCCCTGGGAGCCCACATTTTAGTAGGAGAGAGAGACCATACATGTAATATAAAAGTACATTAAATGACAGAGGGTGATGCAGTCTATGGGGAAAAGATAAAGAAAGAATAAGGGGATCGGGAGTGAAGGAATGGGGGTGGGGCTGCTTGCAATTTGAAATTAAAGTTGAAGTTGGAATCAAAGTCAAGAGAGTGAACAAATAGAACTTCAATGATGTGAGGAAATTGTGCAAATATTGAAGAAAGAGCAGCCCACCAGGTCATGGACAGTGTTTGGAAATGTGGTAGGTTCACGTGACATGTGTTTCAGAAACCAGAAATGTAGTACACTGGGAGCCATCAGGCCTTCTACCACTGCCTATTTTCTTTAGCTATTAAAAAAATCCAAGGGAATCTGATACAGTTCATAATTATCCTTTTGGTGCATGGGATAAAACTCAACCAAGTGAGCCACACCAGCCAGGGTGTCCACTGAATTCTTATATCAAAAATAAAATACCTATGCATAAACATAAAATTGGAAAACACACACACACACACACACACACACACAAACACCAAATACTTAAAAGTTTCACATTATAATCTAATGGAGAATATAATATAACTAGTAGCTCGGTGCACAAAATTCGTGCACTGGGGTAGCGGGGGGAAAGGGGCTCCTCAGTCTGGCCTTCACCCTCTCCAATCTGAGACCCCTCAGCAAATGTCCAACTACCTGTTTGTGCCCACACTTTTAACAGATAACAGCTCCATTGTTGTTTCTTTCTTTTGCTTAAAACCATTGGAATTAGTAGGTATTCAAAGTGTGTATACATTTTGGGGGGACACCCTGTATATCTCTAGTCAGCGGTGAAATAAACCAACAGCAGATTTGGAACCCTCAGACAGGGAACCTAGCTCACTCCCCACGTCTCCCCACTTCACTTTCCACCTTCGTGGGCAGCAGGAGAATCAACGTTTTCTCTCATTAATTCGGAAAAGCACGTCCTGTCACCCGCTGCCCGGCAGGAGTGAGCTAGGTCCCAAGCAAGCAAGGCTCAGTCAGGGCAGCCTTCGCTCATGGGTGCTGGCACCCAAAGTGCACATTCCTCCTCTACAGTCGCCCCGACTATCCCACTGTTTCACTGAGAGGACGGAATTCCTCTCTGCCTCTGGGTTCTTGATCTTGAATGCTGACCGAAGGCACCTCAGCGAGGGCCGCCCGTGCCCACCAGGTGTGTCTATCTGCACCTGCTCCTGCCTCAGCACCTGCATTAACCCCCCAGAGGTGATCTCGTAGCTGCACTGGCCTCCGTGGGAACAGGGCATCACCACTCCGCCCTCTCACTGTCATCTCACAGGCATCCACCCTCAGCACCCAGAACACCCAGACACTCTCCAAAGGACGTGAGCGCATCAGAGGGGATGTGTGCACATCCTGTGGGGGTGTTAGGCATGCAGGGTTGATGGAAGTGTGGTGGAGAGGCAGGGGGAACTTGTGCAAGCCTTGGTTTGCAACTGTTGCAGGCATGGGAGGGTGACAGTGTGCTGGGGGATGTTCGTCCACCAGGGGGGGATGTGCACACCAGAGGTCTCTGGCTTTGCAGATCCACAAACCCCCATGGTGCGGCCAGGAGGATGTCAGTCTGGCCCGCCACGGTGGCTGTCCCCTGCAATCCTGCAACTTCTGGGCCAGTAGGCGGATCTTGCGTAGCCACTCCTGGGCGTTGATGGCCTGCAGGCGCTACTTCAGCTCAGCCTGCAGGCTCCGCTTGGCACGCTCACAGCTGTCACCACCGCCATGTGGGGAGTACAGGCCGCCCTCCACCGGTCTGCCTCCCCTGTCCAGAGGCTCTCTGCGCTGCTCACCTGCCCAGAGTGACTGGGGCTGGGCGGAAGCCAGGCATCCTGCCCTGCCCAACCCTGGCCGATCCGCCCCTGTGCGAGCTGCCGCCCCGCCGGGAAGGGTCACAGATCTGGGTCCCGGGACCGCGGACAGCCTCAAGCACTGTCCCCCGCCCCCGGCAGGGTCACAAATCCTGGTCCTGGGACCACGGAAAGTGTCAAGCACTGCCGCTTGGATCCCCCAGGTCACAGCCTCAAGCGCTGCCCCCTGCCTGGCAGGGTCACAGATCCGGGTCCCGGACTGCGAACAGCCTCAAGCACTGCCCCCCACCCGGCAGGGTCAAAGATTAGGGTCCTGGGACCGCGGACAGACTTGCCCACTGCCGCTCACCTTCAGGATGCAAATTAGCCACCATCTTGTTGCTTCAGGGTGGGGGTCCCCACTTGGGTGCCTGGCCAGTCTGGGTGAGGGGATGATGGCTGTTTGCAGCTGGTCACACCCCCTTCAGGGTGGGGGTTCCCCTCTGGGGTGCCTGGGCAGTCTGGATGAGGGGATTATGGCTGTTTGCAGCTGGTCACACCCCCTTCAGGGAGGGGGTCCCCACTAGGGTGCCTGGCCAGTCTGGGTGAGGGGCTGAGGGCCGTTTTCAGGCTGGTGGGCGACTGAAGCTCCCAACATCTCTTTTTTTTCTTTTTTCTTTTATTCTGGGATTTATTTACCTTCTATGGCTGTCACTGGAACTGAGAGCCGGCTTTAATTCTGAGGCTCGGCTGCAACTCTGAGACCTCGGCTGCAGCTCTGAGACCTCGGCTGCTGAAAGCAGGTACTGGGTTTGTTTGGGTTCTATAATTGAAACACTGTTGCGGTCCTGCTGGCTGAAGCCCTGCTGGCTGAAAGCAGGTTTCTGGAGTTTGTTTAGCTTCTATACTTGCAACATTGTTTCTTAGAGTGCAAGCTCAGAGGCCAGCAGCAGCAGGCAGGGAACCTTGGCTTCCTCCATCACTGGAGCAAGCAAGCCTCCTGTTCGCTTCAGTGCCTAGCTGCCGGCCGCCATCTTGGTTGGCAGTTAATTAGCATAAGGATATGCTGATTAGCCAATGGGAAGGGTGTCAGGGTTATGGTCAATTTGCATGTTTCTCTTTTATTATATAGGACTAGAGGCCCAGTGCACAAAAATTTGTGCACTCGGGGGGAGGGGGGTCCCCCAGCCCGGCCTGTGCCCTCTCGCAGTCTGGGACCCCTCGGGAGATAACGACCTGCTGGCTTAGGCCTGCTCCCGGGTGGCAGAGGGCACGCCCAATCCCTAGGTGCAGCCCCTGGTCAGGCTCAGAGCAGGGCCAATTGGGGAGTTGGGGCGCCGCCCCGTCAGGCACAGAGCAGGGGCGGATCGGGAGGTTGCGATGCCACCCTCAGTCACGCTCAGGGTAGGGCCAATTGGGGGGGTTGGGGCACCGCCCCCTGTCACACTCAAGGCAGGGTCGATGGGGAGGTTGTGGCGCCACCCTCTGTCACGCACAGAGCAGGGCCGATCAGGGGGTTGGGGCGCTGCCCCCTGTGTCACTCACAGGAGCAGGGCCGATCAGGGGGTTTGGGGCTCCGGTACCCTGTCACAACACAGAGCAGGGCAGATCAGGGGGTTG